>NC_086369.1:5808326-6114153 GCF_036324505.1 Eleginops maclovinus | reverse complement strand
TTGACCTGAAACACACACAAGCCATTTTCAAAATTCTGCTATATTCAGATTCTGCATGTTTTTCGTAACTGGACGTTTTTGTTGACCTTAATAACTTCTTTAAAAATGAAATAGTGATTTATCATTTGAACAGCTGCCACTATGCCAACTGAGAGTGAAATGTATGAGGGGGAAGGCACACAAAAAGGCTTTATGGTACATTTTCTTATTTTGTTACACGTAATGCACATAGACTATAATATATAATATATAATAATATTGTATTATTTTTGGGTCTTAAAGCTACATCACACAAAGAAGCTAGCATATGGATTGTTTACATGCATGTAACATGAATGATCTTTTGTTGAGATACTGAATGCTAAAGATCAGCTCAATAGTAAGACATGTCCTTCTTTTATATAAACTCCAACCCTGGTGGCAACCCCACTAGTTGCTTCTCCATTCCATTCAACGCGAATCCAACGGTGGTAAGGAGGCGTGAGTGGCTGAACAAAATAGAGAGGACGCGGAAAGAACACACGACAATAAATCCTCCTGGCAGGGTCAGGACACCCCTGCTTTGTTCCTCCTGGCAGGAGGGAGGCCACTGATGCCTACCGACAAATGGACAGAATGGTAGAATAATCAACTACTGTTTCCCCACTTTATGGGTTTATGAGTTTATGGGGCCCTTGGTCTCCCCTGTGCCTCCCTCTCAGAGAGGAGTGAGATCCGACAGGGCCGCAGTGCTGCTGGGATGCCGCAGGGCCAGGCTTTTCAGCGTACCCCCCGATCCTCTCACACAGGGCAGGCTTTGTGAGGCCGCTGGTTAGCTCCGAGACTGTTCTCTGACCCGTGTGACCTCTGACTCCAAGGCCATTCTGGCTCTCAGCGTGTCAGTGAAAATGATCTCAGGTTCTCCCAAGGAGCCATTGTGATGGTCAGCATGAACTATCACAACGTATTAGAATTATAGATCTATGACTGAGATGTCAAATTGAGATTGTTTGAATGGAACTTAATGCAAATTCAATTAGCATGGGTCAGATTTGATTGGTTTGGCCCATCTGTAAGGATCCCAATGTATTCTTTAATAATTGCCAGAATCTGGGAATGGGACACAATCATATTTGATACACTCCCAGGAGTCTATTGCACTTTACAGACTGGATTCAATTTTGACTTGCAAAAACTTGACCCAAAATGTAACTAAAAGAGTAGCTGGAGAGCGCCTTCACCAAGGCCAAGTCCATAGGTTAAAGTAACATGTATATTTGGATGCGCTGTGAACTAAAAGTGTTCATTTACTGCCCGTGCTTCATACTTACACCAACTTTCATAACATTTGGCCCAGCAGTTTTTGCTTAATCCTGCTGACAAAGAGACAAATTTAAAAAACGTATTGCAAAACAACCTCCTTGTTAGAAATTAAACATTAGAATTTACTTCAAGGGCTAATGTTCAGGGTCCAAGCCATTTGTCCTGCCACATCCACCAGACGCAAACAAGTAGGAGGATCGCTGACCAAAAAAAACAAAGATGCAATTCCACTACAGCAAAATTCTGGAGGCATCTTCACAGCGTGCAAAAGTCTTGAGGCAGTGGCTTATATTCATCTTCCAGCAGTGAAGGAGCTGTGGAGCTCCAGCAGGCAGATTTGAGCATGCAGAAGTGTGCCAGACTAGGAAGGCCAGGCTGGGCAGGACTGGGCCGGGCAGCTGAGGTTCCCCTCCGCCCTGAGTAGCAGCGGCTAAGCTAATCCTGCGCCTCAGGCCCCTGTGAGGTGGCTCTGCCAAAGCCTGTCCCCCTGCTGCTGCAGGAAATTGCCTTCAGTGCAGAGTTCCATGAAATGGCTATGGCTCAACAGTGATGGCAAAGCACATCCACAATGTGCACATGGGTTGTGATGACTTTACAAACCCTAATCCACAGGTAGATTTTATATTCCATTTGTTTTTCTCTAAAACTTTATGATGTGCCATCATGAAAACAGCCATGCTGTGGATAAACAGGTGTTTTTAACTTTTTATTTCTGCTTATATAATATGTTTTTATGTATTTTATGTATTATTTATATACCATACTGAGGTCTTTTGACACTAAAAGCCAGTTTTCCTCTGAGGGGTTGTGTGTCAGGCTCTATAACGCCTCCTCCATTGTGCTGTTTGACCCGTGGGCCAGCCAGAGCTCCCATGAGGTCCCTTATCCCTCCATCAGTCCTCTCTCATTAGCCCCCACAGGCAGAGCCCAGAGTAGGGTAACACAGAGGGGCCCCTGCTTCCTCCACTGGTCCCCATGAAATACATACAGCACATATACAGATGACAGAGATCACCTTTTAGCAGCAGGATGCACAAACAACAAAGGGTTTTCCTTAAAATAACTCTTGTAAAATATTTCTTTTAAAAAACTGTGAGCAGATATATTTCCTGCATTTTTTGTAATATTTAAATCTTGAAATCCGTTTTATTGTCAGCCCTCTGTGCATTCTTGTTAATTGTCTGTATTTATTAATCTTTCTCTTCACTTAAAAAAAATCAACTGTAAAGATACATTTTTCTAAGGGGGATAAAACGGGGATAAAAGGTGGAAAGCAGAGGTGGCAGCATGAGGAGGTGGGAGGAGGAGGAGGGGATGAGGCAGGACACAGTGGAGAAACAGTTGATTATGAGTCCCATCAAGTGATCAATGATTTCATTAATAAGACGGATCACACGGCTGTCATAGCTGTGACACGGGCTGAGGGATGATCCGCTCCCAATGCTCCATTTCCCCCATGCCTCCCTCCCTTCCTCCCTCCCTGTCCTTCTAATATTGCCTCCCTCTGCCAACGACAGGGGAACGCCAAGGAAAAAAGGGATGGAGAGGGGTGTTGACGGGGGTGGGGGTTTAGTCATGAGGGAGGGAGGGAATGCAGAGGGGTGAGGAGGGAGGAAGAAAAGTGAAAATCCATTTTGAAACCCATTTTCAATTAGGGGTCCACAAGCTGTTATCACAGGTGTCCCAGAATGGGGGCCCGTAAGTGAAAATGTCTCCTATCCGTTTCTGAAATGAAACCTTATCTGGGAGGCACAAAGATGGCGGGGACAGCGTATCTGTAAATTACTTTCCATCCCTGCTGTTAACGGGAACTTTATTTCTGTCAGATGACATTCCCCTCTATTTACTGTTGATCATTTAAATGGCTGCCTAAAAAGAAGGTGGCCCCTCTCTCTTCCACTATCTCCTCTCCTCTCTCTCTTTATCATTCTTCCTTCTCTTCCCATCAGGATTTTTTTTCCTTCTTCTCCTTTAAACACTTTGGCCACGCTGTCTGTTCGCTTAGGGATTTCTCCAGTAACTTACACGAAAGCCTATCATTTGTTGCCCTTTAAGGCTTAACTTGTTTGCCTCTAAGACCCTTGCTCTTGCCCTTTTAAGCATGACCATTAAAAGGTCCCAACACTTCATAACCTGCTTAACAGAGTCTGTGTTGCATTAAAACAGCATTCCCTGACAAATCTCTGAACTGTGTTCAGTTGTTCTGTTTCCAACTTTTCTCTTTTCATCCTGTTACGTCCTCTCTCTTTCCTGAAATCAGCAGCACTCATATCTTTAAACTTTTTCCCTGTCTTTAACCAATCCTTTAGCCCCCACCCTGTTTTTTCTCCTTTTTTTATTAGCAAATTATCCCATGACGACAGGATTTATTCAGCCAGGGAGCATGGACATCTTTTCTTTTTTTTTGCCAGGGACCCAACAAAAGAATCAGGGGACTTTGTGGTCCACCTGCCTGCCGAATGATGAGGGTGGGAGGGGAGAGCAGCCCCCCGAACCCCTCCTAAAGAGCACCAATCACAGCATTGTTGTGGCACAGTCGGCTCTTTTGAGCTGTCAGTGCAAGAAGAGGGGGCACAGAGATGAATGGCACACAGGATGAAGCCACCATTTAGCCAACCATGTGGGAACGCTCTAGCAGGACTCAATAATTACTGCGGGCCTGCTCAACTTAGACAAAACTTACTGACTACAGTTAAGAGAGGAAGGCAGAGTTGAGGAAGAGAAGTTTGTAGTGGAAGTAAAGGGAAAGTTTTAGAGCGTAGTCTGTTTCCAGACAAAACAGCAGTTTGCTAACCGAACATGAGCTACAAATCTGATCAAAACTGAACCCAATCACAGTTAATGCTGTGCTTCTAAGATTGCTTTGGAAAATGAGTATCCACCATGTCTGTACTCCACCTGCCGTCCCTACTTTTTTCAAATTTTCACAACTTATTATAGCATGCTGTTGACTGGGGAACCACGTGGTTTCCTACGTGCTGAGATCAGGGGCCGCTCCTCTGCTTGACTGGGGAAATATTTTGCCCGGGTCTTCCTAAGAACCAGTCACTGGGGTTCCACAGCTGCTCACAATTACCTTTTGTTTGCATGGAGGCGGTGGGGCAGGGGCTACGGGGGTTAAAGTTGAAGCGAGTGTAGGGTTACACCTGATAAGAGGTTATGAGTTCTGGGGGCGACTTGGGAATGTGCTGTAATTATAACAACACAAAGAATGTGTAAGCTATCGTCTGATTCCAAGAGAGCGATTGGGATCTAAAAGGGTCCTTTCTCCGCAGATCAGTATCATCCCTCCCTTCGTCAAGTGAATTATGAGACTACTGTATTCAAGGGAGTGCAACTTTCTCTTCTGACGTGGCTCAAGAGACAAACCTCATGCTGTTCAAAGCTGTAATTACCCGCACATTACGAAGAAAAATCCACAATCACGGAGCCAAATTACATCCATGCTTTTTCCACAACAAACTTTTTTTTTTTATCCTTGCTGTCCCTTTAATTAATAAAACTGTGCTGGCCATCTGGGAATGAGTAAGAGTGAGAGTGTTCCCAAGATGCTTAAGGATGTATTAACTTACCCACCTCCTGTGATAACTCCCATATGGGGAGCAAGTCACAGCAACTTATTTACCCTTTCTTGCACTGTTTGTCTCCTCTTCACACTTGGGATGATCCCATTTGACGTCAGCATAGTTGAAGGGGGGGTGGCGGTTAACTCCCTTACCAGCTCCGGATTTTAGAGCCAAACCTCCATACCCAAAAACCTCCAAATCCTCTCACTGCTAATGAGCACAGCTGCAGCTTAAGCCGCGGTGATCTCAACTCTGGTTTTGTTATGACTTCAGCTTGATGCTCCGAGGTTTTCCAGCCAAACCCAAAAAAGAATATTGCATCTAATATTCCTCATTCCAGCATCTGAATTAAGAATGAAAGGCTAAATGGAGGCAGCCTTGATGAACTGTAAGCTCCACACAGCTTTTAATAGCATGTGTTGAAGACATTGCTATGTAAACATGCCAGAGTTTTGCTACCAGCGAGAATTAAATGTGACTCACCACAAGAATAGGGGGAAAGTAAACATAAGTAACATGTGCAAGGGTTCATGCACGTCTAGATCATTACTCTGTTAAGGAGGTAATGTTTTCAGCTTGTCTGTTTATTTGTTTTCTCTGTTTGTCTCTCACCAATTACATTTGGGAGCAGATCCGAATCACAAGGCAAATACATAAACAATGTTTATTCATTTGGAGCCGGAAAAGTCAGAAAATTCAGTTTACAACCGGAAAAAATCATGGGAAAAAAACTCTGAAACAGCTTTAAGTGTGTTGTATAAGTGTTGCAAGTAATACAAATAACCATTGTTTCCATGATAAAACTTAAAGCAACACAACAAAATGGGAAAATGTACCTATGGAATTGGGACCATTCGAAAAGCATACGGAAGTCTGCGCTGTCCAGGTGCCAAACTAGTCCTTTTATATTTTTGAGAGTCAACTTAAAGTAATTCAGAAACACCTGAGCATTACCTCTGAAGTGTTTTGTATGTGCCCAATCATCACGTTCACTCATGCTTTTTGGCTCCATTATGTTCCCATTACTCCACTGGTAAGCTGATCAATGGTCCAGCCTCTCCAAGACTGGGTGTATTCCAAAAGACCAAAATTATATTGACATTATCCCCGGCGGCTGCGTGTGTAGTTAGAGGTGACGCGTACCGTTTGAGGTGGTGCTGGAGGCCACCGCCTTCTCGCTGATGTCATTGCGCGCTGATGAGCCCTTGGTCGCCACAATGGTCTCCACCCTCTTCTTCTTTTCAGCTGCTGAACTGGCCTGGGACTGGGTTTCCATGGCGATTGCTCATTCCTCAGCACCTCATGGAGACGGGATAACTGATCGGAGAAGAAAATGATGTTAAAGGAAAATAAATAATCCGTTTTTTTAAGCAAACCGATTGGTGCATTAAGTTTCAGAATCAAGTTTGTGTTGCTTGACTGAAGTTAAATATTTTAACAAAAGAAGCCTCGACACTGAGGACCTTGTGAGAAAATCTTCAGATCCAATCCTCCCTTTTCATGATGCCCAAAGCAGACCACGGGTCAATCCACCAGCTCACCCTGATTTATTTTAACTCAAACCTGCTGGGCTCTGATCTGCTTGTCGGGAGTCAGATCTCCTCCTACAATAACCTTGGTTAAATATCCAAATAAACACAATTTCGCTTACCTTATTTTAACTGATTCACACTAAACTTTCGACTTCTTGTCAGAAGACAAACCTATATAAACATAGGACATCCTGACTAGGTTTTATATCTTAGAATAGAAGTAAAGGCAGCTTGTGGTTATACTGATAATCCTGCTATAGCAGTCTTTCCAGAGAGAAAGCAGAAACCTTAAGGGGATACCACAGAGAGAGAAACATTCACAATCCTGAAAAAACAAGGCTTGTTTGAAGGCCCTTTTGGGAATATCATGGTGCCGGGCAATTTTTCTTTCAAAGAATAAAGGTGGTTCAAGTTAATACTGTCTGTGGGTTTAGAAGGGGTTCAGCCAACAGTCTAGCAGACATGCTGCTCAGTTCAGCACCTCAGAGGCTGTCTACAAACTCAACTCTATCTAGGTCATGGAGGTCTCTGATTATGGAGACAACACAGTGATACACCGAAACCACTCATTTAAACAAAGTACAGCACAGCTTCATTTTGGTGCAATACGGGGCCTTTACTTAGACTGCATAAATCATGCATAATTAGTGGAAATATTTAGTCTGACTAACATTTTCCTTTCCAATAAACACTGGTTAATTACCCAACTGTACTATTTAATTGTCCTCCAGCCTATAAACATGCACGGATACACAGGCCGGCAGTAAAGTAAGCTATAATGCCAACAGAGGAGTGCTGCTGCAACTACAAGAGAAGGGAGGTGGGGGGGATTTTTTTACCAACTCCCCAAGGAGGGAAAGCGAGGGGGAAGTGGTGAGGGGTAAACTTCAGACAAACACTGTGAGCTTTGTTTGTTTTTTTTCCCAACCCCCTAAAAAACCAAAGTCTGTCATCCATTCTGACCCGACAACAACATCTGTAAGCAATTGCTGGCTTCCAAAAAAAGAGAAGGGAAAAAAACACAATGCAATTACTCCCTTACCAATCAAAACAGAATTAAACAAGAGCTCGTCCTCTAATCACTCCCACATGAATACATGTGTAGCCGTCATCAACAACCAAAGACATTTTTGTCCTACTTGCACAGATATCATCCTAGTTCTCTGCTGCATTTGTTTGATAGAGGGAATGCTTCCATTTCTTCTCAGTATGAGTTAATCGTCGGAATATGTGCGGCGCGTCTGCTCATGCAATTGTGAGTTCCTACCACTATAGCTGATCATAGGTGCCACTCATTCACTTTCATCGGGAGAAACTGAACAAGAGCGTGATCAAAGAAATCTTTTAGGTCTCCCTCTTTGAAACTGTCATTACATCACTCTAATGACTGAACTTGAGCAAAAGCAGTGAACAGGAAAAAAAAAGCACAGGGAGAGAACCTACTTTACCGCCGTTACTGAACAGCTCCCAACATGCTTTGCATGTATAGTGATCATACATGTATGTATGTGTCTTCCTGTCGCCCCCAGGTGAGGTTAAAATAAGAAAAAGAGCTGAAAGTGCAGTGAATATGAGGGTCAGGATCGGGGTTTGTAGGGGAGGTGAAGAGAAAGGGAGGCATTCCTCTGGTCGGGCAAATACTCACAAGTCCAAGCCACTGAAGCGTGTCTGACCGGTCTTTTGTGTTCCACTAGGCAGGCCACAGTTCCAAAGCAGCAATTAAAAGCAGGACCTTTTCACCCATAATCCCTCTGACCTGAACGCCCACACCCAATCCTGCAGATGTTCCTGTCTCTGCTTACACCTTTCGTGTTGCTCATTTTTGCCCCTCTGCAACTTCAAAAACACTCTGTAACTCGAAAGAGGCACTTCCTTCAATCTTCGTTTGTATCAATCAACATAATTTTCCGTGTTTATCCTTGAGTAACTAATTAGAGGACAGAGAACCTAGTCTGAATGTCATGAAGAGCCACTAATGTACACAGCAGAGAAATTAGCATCTTTATCGAGAGTACCTGCATGAGTGGTGTGTCACAGAGACCTGACACAAAAGAATTACAACTAGGCATTGGTTGCTGTTGTGACTCAAAATAAATGTTAATTTCATATTAATGTCTTTCCCATGAAATGTCTGTCCTACACCCAATTAGAGAAGCGAGAAAGAGGGTGTATCTGTATTTGTGCTAAACTGTAATCCTTCCTCACAGAAAGGGAGACGATTAAACAGGTTTAAAATACCACAATTCAGACTGTTCCCCCAGAAAAAAACATTCTTATTTTATAAGCACATTAAGCAAATCAATTTAACATAAATTATACGCCTTGGTGACAAAGGCATCGAGTTGAAAGTCATCCGCAAATTGTACACATCAAAGTGAAACACTAAAATAAACTTTTGCCTTTGATAGAAAAAAAAATCGGTTTCTTTTTTTTCTTTCTTCATGCGAGCTTAAACGACTGCTAACCCTATCAGAAATCACTGCCTTTTGTTATTTAAAGGCTCCATCTTTACAAGCTTAATTCTATGAAACTGCTTAAGGTGTACTTCCAACGGCACTGCATTCTGTCATTAGGATCACATGCATGGCACACACACACACATACACACACACACACACACACACACACACTCTGAAACTGAGGGACATTTTTATAAAAACTCTTGAAGTGTCTTCTTAGATTTGGCAACCCCCCCTCACAGACGGGGTACTGTATTTGTGTTCATTTCATTAGGGCGACTGTTCAGTGTCGAGGGCCCCCCGAGGGGGGAGACTGGCAGCGCCACAGCATTCATCATCATTACATCAGCGACCACCGAGATCTGCTATCTTAGGCTTATCAACACGGCACAAACGCACCGCGGCGCAGCGAGTTAGAGGGGAGGGGAGAGATGGGAGATGGAGACGATTGAGGGAGATTGTGAGCAAAAGTGGGATAAGAGGGGGAGAAAATGAATGGAGGAAGGGAGGAGCATGTGTGTATGTGTGTTCATGATTGTGTGCATGCATGTGTGTGTGCACCTCTCTGTGCCCCTGCATGCCTGCACATGTTTTCCTGTGTGTACAATGTGTGTTTTTGCACATTTCGCAGCTATGCCAACAACATTAAGGGCTCCTGCACAGCTGGAATAACTAAAACACTGAGGGGCAAAGCGGGAGGAGGAGTCGGAGCCCTATAGCGAGATTAGCTGAATCTAGCAATAAAACAGAATGCGCTGGCTCAGGCTGCATGTGTTTGCATTGGATAAGGTCAGTGAGGGGATGAGGCCCCTGAAGGAGACAGTGGAAGTACTCGCTGGTGGTTGGAGGACCAGTCGTGGGTTCAAAATCCCGACTGAGGAGGTGTTCCCGAACTCAATGGCTCTCAGAGGAAACCACACACTTAGGTTTCCATGCTGTGTTTAACGCTGCACTCAGGGCTTGCCCTTGGCCCTGGAAGGCAAAGGGGAAGAGGGGGATTGGGAATTTGGTGGTTGTGGCTCCCATTCACCAGTGAAACTTAACATTGTGCCCAGATGGCACTAAGTATGGCCTACAGCCGACGGGGACCAGCCCCTCAAGTAAGGGCCATTTAGCAGGAATTAGTCACACCCCGCCACACACACATATCAAATCCCTAATATGCACATGCAAACTGGTTTAGCGCTAGGCCTTCTCACCCTTTTGTCAACTGTGACATGTGTCATTTACATGCTTCCATGTCATCCTACAATGAGTCCACCTTTTTACTGCTGCACTAGGTTTTAAAAAGGTGTAAGGTTGATACTTGTATTGAGATGATTTATTCATGATTTGAACCAGTAAATCATGTCATAAATGCTAGATGGAAAAATCGAATGAATATTTGATGTTTTTTCTACATTACAAAATACCTACCTGTCTTTAATTTATCTTTACACCTATGGTGCAGCATCCTAATTGCATTCCTTCAGAAAACTATCTGGACTGCTATCACTACGCACTGCTCAATATTTGAATAGGGAAAGCTTTCAATTGAGGGGTGTTTGTATTTTGTCAAGGACAAACAGTGCAACGACACAGCCCATCAGTAGCTTTCAGCGGAGCTAATAAGATTATCCTTGCATGCGTCTTGCTCCCTCAGACCTCTCCACTTGAGATGCTTTGGAGGGCTGGTAAGGGACCCTGTGTGCTGCGCAGCAGAATGAGCTGAGTGCATCTTACATTCCTGGGTAACAAACCCAAACGATGTAATCGTAATGCTTACATGATGCTTCTTTTGCGCTTGCTACGCAGTAGATAAGGGGCAAATAAAGCATTCCAAACAATGGAAATCTTGAGCGTTTTCCCCACAGCCCCCTGCTTATTAGATTGTTTATTTATTTTGACTTTGCATTTGTTCGTGAGCCACTTGTGTCAGGGCAAGTGGGGCAGTGAGGAGTGAGACAATGGGTAATGCAGGCAGCTTTGTTGCACTGGTGGCCCAGTTATGCGGTGTTGGTTTCCCCTGCTCTCCACTTCCACTCTGCTCTTTTTTCCCATGCTAAAACGTAGAGGCTTTGTTTGACTCGACACTTTCCCTGATTTTTGAGAAGAAGGGAAAGATGCTTGTGCCGCCATTTACTGGAGCAAACAATGCAACCTATTACTTCAGGAAATGAACATGCAGGTCCTTGGGAATAAAATAAGCATTTTCCAATATGCTAAAGTTGTTGGCTTAAACTTGCCAGGTTTATTATTAGCATGAATACAAATATTGTCCACACTGTATTACTTTTTCTTCTATGCACACAGAGGGTTACGAAATCAGTTGTTGGAGCAGCCACCATATACTGTAAAGCTAACGCGTCCGCTGGAGTGGCCCCTGCACATGGCACACTGTAAAGCAATAGAGATTGAGCTCTGTATCCTGTCAGTGGGCCTCTCATCTCCAGTGAAAACAGTCTTGTGTTTGTGGAGGCATTCTTCATACAAGGCTTTAGAAAGTACTCTGCACGATGTCACAACGGCATCCTTCACAGCGAAAGAGTACATGTAACTGCGTTGTTTGAGAGCACAGTATTGCATGTGTGTGAGAACAGGGAAGAAGGGACTGTTTTGACTGTGTTTGAGAGTGTGTGAGCCGAGCTCCATGGCTCTGTGTATTGGAGTTGGATGCACCAGGTGCTCTGTACGCCTCTCAGTATGCAAGCGTGATCACGGTGTGCAGAACATAAATAAGAGAGGGGACCCCAGGGACGGGATGAGTGGAGTAAGAGAAATTCCTGTACTGATGAAAACCTCACACACAACTCCTCCTCACACGTGTACGCAGAGAATGATCCAGCAGATGAATGGTCGCGTGAGAGTATAGTGGCAGCAGGTATGGCTCTGACAGTAGGTCTTCACACAGACAGAGTTAAAAAAAAGAGTGTTTAATGCAACTTTATAAGAGTATTCCAGAAATGTACAGCTACAGGTTATGGAGTCATTGTGAAACCATCCGGCCTACTCATACTTAAAGCTCCCTTACGTCTCTTGATCTTTCCTTCCTCCTTTCTATCTCTTGCTTCATTCCTTTGTGTCACTGGAATAAGTGTTGGAGCGGAGTGAGTCAGTGCTGCTATGTGATTAATGACGGGCCCTGGCGTCTCTGGGGCCGGGCGCTAACAACAGCCAGGGGGCAGCGCGATAATGCAGAATAATAAAGTCGGCAGACAAACAGCCAAGGCAACGCAAGGCCTATTAGCTAGCCCCATCAGGACGGCTAAGTGAGAAATTAGACCTTCCCAAGCTCCGACACAATTCATCAAGTGCTGCCCCTGAATCCCCCCTCAAGAAGTCATAATGTTTACTTAAATACTGGCCTCGATGCCCCAGCAGCGAGCTTTATTGGCTCTTATTAATTCCCGCTCTGGCCCTCGCGGCCATGCCATTTAAACCGAATTAAAGGGGTGAAAATTGGATGAGATGAAGTTGTCTTGCTGTTTGGCTCTTGCATGATAAAGCCGGACCTAAAGAGAGGGAGACTTGGGAGAAAGAAAAAAAATAAGAGGGGAGGGCAAACAAATCAGCATGTAAAGGAATGCTGAATGAAGCTGTCCTGAAATGTGCCGCAGTCAGTCAGAGGAATGCGGGAGAGAGGGGGGAAAAGGAAGAGAAAAACGGGAGACATGGCATCGCTTTAATGCTAGACTTCCTGTGTGGATGGGAACAGATCCAAAAGGGTAACACTGGGTCACACATTCCACAGATGCAGAAACTAAATTATTTTTGATGTATCTAAGCATTCTTATCTTTTATCAGACCGGTTGAAAAAAATACCGTAAAATAAGGTCACTCTCTCAGCACTCCAGCCTTATTTCGACATGTCAGTGATGGACAGGAGTGAAAGGGGAGGGAGTACACTCAGCATGAGTAGGCTACATCCCTTTTAATAAGGTGGCTGTTCTGGTCTTGTAATAACAGAACAATGAGTCATACTTAGGAAAAACGATAATGAAATTGGTCAGTTTTCATCAACTTGTTGAAATAACAGATTACCTAGAGATTACGTATCTAGTGCTGAATTTTTTAAGAAAAATGCTAAATATTTGCTGGTTCCAGCTTCCCAGAAATGAAAATGTCCAACTATTCTTGGTTTCATATCATAATAAACTGAATATATGAGTTTTGAACCATAAATTAGGAACAACCAGACATTTTAAAGGCATTAATTACGTTCTGAAGATTCAAGATTCAAAAGGTGTATTGTCATATCATGGCTACTTTAACTGATTTCTGTCCTTTTATACATTTATTGAGTTTATTGAGTAATGGTAAAAAATAATCGCATCAATGGATAAAGTCAACAGTTCAAATATTCTCCTCATGTGTGATAAGTTTTCCACCCTCTTCGTTGTGTCAGTATTGCTTTCATCTGAAACCACAGCACTGAATGGGTTCACTGGCCCTTGTGCAGGCCTGTAAGTGGAGTGTAGAAGATGAACTGACGGTGTGTGTTGCAGGCTTGGCGGCAGGCAGAGTGTGTTCTATAGAGCAGTATGGAGTGTACGGCAGCTGAGGTGTGAGATCAAAGACAACCGAAGCTCACAGGGAGTCCCGGAGACTTCTAGCTCTCTGATGGCTCTCCCCACGGCAGCGTCGGGAGACAACTCTCTCCCTTCACTTTCATATCAGCCACAGAGCCCCCCCATCCCTCTGCATCAGCTTGTAGGCTCCACACACACACAGGAAGTCTCAGAGGAATTGGCAGTGCTGCAAAACCTGTACCCCACCTAAAGCAACAGTACACACACAGGCTGTTGCTCATCAGAAACACACAGCGGAATATCTTGAATTTTGAAAGAAGGAGTTGGGAGAAACTCATTCTCCCAGTGAGAGAATGTCACGCAACTCAAATACCAAGACGATATCGCACCGCACAACACCGGAATGAGATGCCATAAAGCTCACAGAGCTGCCAAGGGTTCAACAAAAAACTTCCCATAAACTCCAAAGAGCAGAGTCACAAAATGGCCCCCTGAAAATCCCCTGCATAAAGAGCGAGGAACAAGACTGTCATTAGAAAGGCGGCCCCCTCAGGCCCCGCCGACTCTATCGTGAGGAAGCCAAACATCTGGGTGTATTTACGCGTTTCAGCTGTTTGCAACCCCGCCTCGAATAAATCTGGGAGCTGTAACACCATTGCTTAGGACAGCTCCTAAACAAACATGCTCAACGCTTGCCGGCTCACTCACTCACTCCTCTCCGCACGTTCATGCACTCTGAACGGAGCCCGAATAAAAACAGGAAAATACATTTGTGGAGGAGGAGGAGGAGGCCTTAATTGGAGCGCTTGACGTGTGCCTGGGGTTAATTGGGAAGCATGGAGAGCAGCTGGCTCCACGGTGGAAGTTGAGACAGGGATAATAAGTTCACCCGTTGCAGGAAAGACAGTTAGTGATGAATCAGATCATAGGAACAGTGTATCATCCCCACATCTCCCCTCCTCCAACCTGCTCTCCTGACAAGCAGAGACAACCTGGCTCCCAGCTACACAATCTGGCACCTATCACGCAGGACTGGCAGTCAGAGGGAAGAGATCACCCGGCGATGGTTCACACACATTCATTCAGCTAATCACTCACACACACAATAATTCTTACCTCTAGGACACGGAACCTAGTTTATCAGTTCGCCGGTCGATGTATGTAAATCTCTCCAACAATGTGTGTACTAATGGCTTATTACCCCGCGTTAGCTGGTTTGCATTGATCTCTACGCCAGAGGGAGACGGGGAAACTAGAGCAGTTCGCTGCTCATATGTACAGAGCAGGACTATAATCACATCCCAGCTTGTTTCAATAAAGGCAACATTAGCATAAACCATCTCAAACACACTAAAACCTTCACCCCCGCTCAGTCCGTGCAAGAAAGAGAGGGAAAAAACTTCCCTGGATTATAGGGTAATCATGGCCATATGGGATGGGTCGGTATAACTTTGCGTGTCTGTATAGATTGTCTCCACAGATTATGACTTTCAAAATGAGAAAACATTTTTTTTCAGGAGCCAGTATATATAGAGAGAATAGAAAGTGCTTCTTGCAGGATGCTAATGGCTGCAAAGGGTTTAGATATAACACCAAACTCAGTTCCTTGTGCTGGGAGGGTTGCTGAGGGAGCATTTGGGGGCTGAAAGAAGCCCAGGTAGAGTCATAGGCAGTAATGGGAGGAGACAGCGACTTAGAGCGCCACACAAAAGCCAGGCTTTATAAATAATTCCAAAAGCTAACAGGATCCCTTGTATGTGTGAATCTGTGAAATACATTCACACATGAATGCACACACACCCGCAGACCCACACACACACCCCGCCACCAGGGGGAATAGGTTATTCACACTCCTCCACTGGGGCCGCCGTGAGACTGACCGGCCTGGATTGGTGAAATTGGATGAATATGTTTCTTGCATAGATGATGCAAACTAAAAAAAAAAAGTCCTGAAGAAAAACTAAAGGGTCTATTTGAGCAACACACACATTGACACACTCACACACTCCTTCACTCATAATGCAAGGCAGCAAAGCACACCGGAGACCTGTCTTGTAAATCTCTTTGTGAAAGCAGCTTTGGGGGGTAGACAGGGGCTTACATACTGAGCCCTGAGGTAGCGCTACAGACTCCACTCCCTCTAACCCCCCCATGGTCTTTCTCCCTCTCCCACACACATACTCTGCGCTCTCCTCTTCTCTCTTCCTCACTTTCCGTCTACCCCACATTTTCATCCTACTTTCTTGCCCTTCTCTCACCTTATCCATCGCTCCCTCCCACCCTCTATTCTTTCCTCTCCCCTCTTTCCTCCCCTCTGTCCCAGCCCGGGCTCTAGAGCACTGGTCCTTAGCCCTGCAGGCTCCCGTGGTGTTGCGGTGACTAATGTCCTGCCTTTGCTCAGACAATGAGTTTGAGACTGAGCCGGGAAAGTGTTGAGGAGGGAAAAAGACTCCAGCACCTTTTGACAAATGGAACCCTTCGCACACCCAGGCCCACTGAGGGAGGCTTTACAATGTCGCGCTCCACGCTCCACGTCCTCCGAGGGACGGCTGCAACCCGCAAAGCCGCATCTGGGGGAATATAATGAATTCTTTGGGAAGTCTAACCTGGCTTTCTTCATGAATAAGATATATTTCCAAAGCATGTCGACCCCTCTTAATAAAAACACCAGTCTGGCAGGAATAGCCAAAGCCGTTTTAGGGCCCCATGTACACGTTAATATTTCTGTTTCCCTATACATTTTCTCAGGCCTACTCCTCTCCAGTCCTGTCACTGCAAGGCCAGCCCTGCACTTCCCCTGTAAGGTGGAGGAGCCATGATGACAAACTGTCCTTAAAAATGGCTGGAGTCTTTCTCTTTCAAGGAACTCAAACTCTTGGATGCTCCCTCTTCTTCCCAACACACCCTACCCCCCATGCAACCCTGAAAGGAACTGGGCTTTGTCTGAGGAGCAAAGGAGAGAGGAATCCCCCCCCCCACCCCCTTCAATCCTACCTCCCCTTCCCAAACCCTGTTCCTCACTCCCTGCGGAGTATTGTTAAAACACAGCCCCCTCTCTCTCTGCGGCCCGGGCTCTTAAAACAGCGTGCTTTGCATGAGAAAAAACGATTAGTCTTCAAATGCTCCGCTGTCAAAGGAGGGCTCTTTCAGGTTGGGGCAGAAATTTGCTCAGATAGTAGAGTTCCCCCTTTTGTTTTTCTAACATGAGGCATTATTAGAGCCAGGGTCTGTTAGCATTCATTGCTGAGAAGAACACACCAGAGGGGTTTATACGGGATGCCCCCACCCCTCCCTTTTTCCAACTTGCCCCAAGTCCGACGGAAATGAAGGAGCAGAGTGGGGGAAGAGGTACTCATCTAAACATGTTTGGAGAGGAGAGAGAATGTCCGGGCCTGGTCTTCTTTCAGGTATTAACCCTGGGATTTACATTTGACATTCAAACAATAGACCCCTCCTTGACCTCCACTCCAGGGCCCAGCAATACTCAAAGATAACTGCCACTGAAAGACAACCACGAGCAGCATGGGATTGCAAACACATGGGGTTCACATTGTGAGCATTATATCATGACAATGCATAACTTAATTAATGGTGTAAGGACAGGAGTTGCTAAGTTAAGAAAAGACTCTGTTTTTTTTTTGCTTAGTTCAAATAATGTTGATAGGAAAAAAAGTGCTGGTGTCTTAGAGCAGACAGAGCCTGACTCATGGCTTCACACATCAAGAGGCAGGGGTAAGTGACAGATCATTGTTCACAGCAAGCGGCCAGTTCATCTGTCCCCCCGTCACCACCCCGGCAGGGAAAGCACAGACCCCCTCACGGATGCCACAACTTGCTCCCATCAAAGCTGACACAATGCCACATCTGCAATAACAGCCTCCGCCGGCCCCGGGAAACTGTGTCTTTAGGTGCTTAACTTTACACGCAGCCCGCAAACAAATGGGCCCCAAAGCAAAGCACTTCACCTCTTGCTGCTACACTTCACACCGCAGACTTAAAGACAGTTTGACGGCAGCTACAGCAACAGAGGAGGGGATGAGCGGCGCCCACATGCAGGCGTGACCTGTCCTGTTTCTTCTCAAGTGTGTGAGAAAAGAAAACGCAACCACTAGCTGGCACACTCTGCATTCTCGCACACAAATCAGCATTTCTGCTATAAAATTTACCATGACCTTCACCTGGGCTTATGTTAAGCTGTCAGGTACAATTTGATCGATCATAATTCAAATCACTCAATTCAAATGTGCTGTTTTCACTGCCTCACTTTGGGAGGGCAGTTGACCAGACTCAGTGTCAGGTCCAGTTGGAGTTTCCAACAGGCCAAAGCAACGGAAAACAAAATAGTCTCTCAGCCCCTGCTAAGGCAGCTTGAGCTCCCACTCTTTTTTCCTCCTTTTCCTATTTCTATAGACAAATGAAAAAAAGTTGCACCCACAAGAGAGGGGGAAAGAAAAAAAGACTAAATAAGAGCTAAACATGTATGTTAGTGTGAGAGAAGAAGAAAGTTTGAATGAGCAGCATGTACACGCATGCTGTTGGAGTGCCGCGAGGGGTATTAATGTTGTGTCAGTATGCTGTTTGCAAAACCCTCAAGTGTATTAAGATTCCTGTGTGTGTGTGTGTGTGTGTGTGGGTGTGTTTTAATATACATATCTAAAATTACAGTGTGATATCTCACACCCTCTTCATCGCCACTTTCCCCTCATCGCCTTATCCAAAGACATCACCCGGCTTGAAAGGTGCCTTTAGCAGGCTCCTTGAAGCAGGGAGCGGGGGTCCCGCTCTGGGACAATGATGGTTGAGGTGGAGGGGAGTCGGGGGAGCAGGAACACATAGCATATTAAATCTGCTGGCGGAGCTGGGTCGTCCGCGCGGAGAGCCAGATCTGAGGCATGCCCTGAAGGGATGGCTGGGCCTGGGGATTAGGAGGCCAAGGAGAAGCCGTTGCGCGCCCGAAGACCCCTTCTTGTCTCTGCTCGCACGCAAATGCATCCAGACGTTTTGACGCGTCTAAGGTTTGCCATCTCAGCCCAACTTTTCATAGCACTGCTCCGCGCCTCGCAAACCACACCAGCAAACACACACACACATTTCCACCCGCTCTCATGCAAAGCCTTTTTTTCCCTCAATCACTACCTCTGTCTGACTTGTCCTCTTCCTTTCCTCACTGTGTCTGTTTCATTTGATGTCAACATATCAAAGTACCAAATCATCAAAGTGAGAGTTTTCTTTTGGGGGCCATCTACTCAACTACTCGAGTTACTTGCAAGGGAAGCAACAGCTAATCAAATTATACAGGGAATTGCTCCAAACTCTCTCTGGTCAGATGGTTTCACTGTATTTTTAAACGTAATAAATGTTAGTTTTTACACCTCTGTGGAGACCCTGAAACCTCCCCAAAAATATCATTAAAAAAATCTTCATAAAAGCATTTTAACCAGCAAGCTAACACTCAAAGAAACTGCAGTCCTCATTATCTTAAGGAAAATCAACTTCCACACATTACCCTCGTTTTAACAAAACATTTGCCACCTCTTTGAGGGCTTCAGTTTGCAGCATTAGCACAACAACAAAGCTCATTAGGGCTTCTGGCATAAAAACCTGATAACAGGTATTCTTCCTGCAGGGTGTAAAAGGCCTGAGGACAGAACCCGCCTTTAGCTGTGAATGCAAGGCCCCTTAAAAAGAGGAGAGGGCCATACCTCAAAAGCTAATAGCATGTCATCTCCCTGCATTAACATGACAGCCCTTATTCTGCCAGGTCGCCAGGTCATGGAGTACCGGGCCAGTGTCGCTATGCATAATTCTACTTAAAGAATTGTTTAAAGTTGAGATAAGAGAGCACGCTGCTGCTATCTGACGGACTGACTCCTGCAGAAGGGAACGCTATCCGCCTGATCCACCCGCATGGAGCTGAAGTGCGACTATGATACATCTCTGCTGGCTACAGTAAGCGAGTGGCTCCGAGTTGTGCATCTCATTCCAGCAGATTAGCATCTTAAACACTGCTGCATTCATCACTGCTGCTGCATCACAATGAGACAATGTGCTTTTTGGGGGAAAGGTGCACCTGTTTGACATCAGTTAACCCCTTGGTAGTTGTTTTAGATAAAATGTAATAGTACAAAATAATATTTTTAAGTTTCCTAATATATGTACCGTACATATTAATTATTGAATTGTGTTTTGTGGCTTTTATATGTTTTATTCTGTCACATCCTTGAAATATTCTGACAACCTGATTGAGGGCAGAACAGTGCAGTAAAATAAATAACAAAAGGTCTCAGATGTATCTGTCATCACTAATTAATTTAAGGCTCATAGAAAATATATCATATGCTATATATATTTTATATTAATACAATCCAATGCCATCTGAATCTTGGCCTCAAATATTATTTATATAAGCAATTATATCATATTTTAAATCATCACTTTGATTTTTAAAAATGGTTAAGAGGCCACAAAAATATTTTTAAAAAACAGTAGGGGATAATTGTACATCCCTGTTTGTTAAATCAGAAATAAAAGAAATTACAATTGGAAATTATTCTCATGATGATTCAAAATATAAAATATTAAGCCTTAAATCTGTGCGAGGCCTGATCCGTCTCCTAATTCTTTTCCATATTAACTGACCTGAATCATTGACATGACAGTGATTTATTCCCTAATAAAAGGCCTTGTTATTTTGTTATTATAAATAAAATAGGGGACATATTGAATGACAGTTTATGTGACAGTCCAATTTTTATTTTATAAGACAAATGGAAACAAGACCTGCAAAAAAGCTTGCTCAATGCCAAAATCCACAGTAAGGATGAATGATGGAGCAGCCTCATAAAAATAACTAAATGGAGATTTTTATCTGTATGAACTTGTGCTGTTAAACATCTTATTTGGTGTGTTCGCTCACTGCTCCGTCTCAAAGCAGCCAGACCTCCGTTAATAATTTGCCAAGTGTCAAAAAAAGGAGGATTTGAGCAGCACCGCATGGCTGAGCACCTCGGACCCTTGTCGTCTGTGTGAAACCCGAGAGCAGACAAGCAGATAAAATGTGGAACAGCTGGCGAGCACAGGAGGGAAAGTTTCAAACAAATATCCGCACATGTGGAGGCTTGGGGGTTCTCAAATGTTTTCATGTCCCGGACCCCCAAAAACCAAGACTGACTTCTGTTAGAGATTTGTTTTTCACCCTGAAAATGTCCAATGACACTTTTTTTTTTAATGTGTGTTTGTATTTTATTTATTTGTATTTTTCTGTAATGATAAAATGGACACACCTGTTATTGTAATAGCCCTTCTTATACATTTTTAATTGTGATAAATCCAGTGAATTTTACATCTTAACAGTGACTTTGCAGCATTTCAAATTTTGCTTGGGGCCCCATAAAACTCCCCTCATGGACCCCTGCAGGGCCAGAGACTCCCACTGTAATGGGCTTACATTTTTCTGAGCACATGTACATGCTTTCAAACACGCTATGATGTCTCCTTGCACGTTTTTCCTTTTTGAAGATGAAGGAATAACATGATAATACTAAAACTACCAAATTCAAATCAAATTGCCAGATATAATTTAAAAGATGTTCTGAATGTAAATGATTTGACTGAAGTTTATCCTTGTTTTAAAATATATCTTTATATGGATTTTGTTTTTTGTTTTGCAAATCTTCCCTGTTATAAAAAAAATAAATGCCTACACTGACAAATCACATTTTGAAAATACTATGAAATCCAGTGATGAAGAAATATTTTGAGTTGTACAATTGTTACAAATTTAAATATGCTTTAAAGTAAAAGGTCAAGTAGAGGCTCAGACTCAGGCTCTGTTGGATTTAGAAAATAAAACAGTATCTGTGAGCATGTGCATGTAACTGTTCCAATAAATCAGCACACTCTAAGAGGATAAACCGAATCAATAACAGACACTGAAATATGATCACACATGCACATAAATATGCATGCCTCCTTCCCCCTCCCCCCACGCGCGTTTCTTTAAGCAAAAGTCCAATAAAGTTTCATGTCTGCAGAAGTTCAGTTAAAAAATCCCATCAGAATTACACGTGTGTTTTTCTGTCTAACACATCAATAAGTAAAAAACAAACACGTTTCCTATTTCTCCCAAACTTTATGCAACTTTATGCTTGTTTAAAAAAAAGCACATCTGTCCGTTGGATACTTGTTAAGTGTGCCATCCGGGCTTTCCAACAACCAACACCTATTTCACAGAGCATAAATCACACACCCAGGCCAAGTGTAAAACAAGTATGTTCTGCTTTTTCTGGGGCTCGAAGCTTTTTTCGTTGTTGCTTTTTTAAAAGCTGGTGTTTCGTCCCAGTTTTTCTGTTAATCCACTTCATGTCTACATCTTAACTTGTATGAAATTCCATCGTTTTGAAATGTGAAACCTCTCCTGGTTCAAGTCTTACTGCTCTTCCAAACTTTAAAAGTGGACACATAAACGCAACAATGAGTGTAAAATGTTTAGAGACTACTTACTTTTGGGGGGGATTCCCCTTCTAAGTCTTGACTGTTAAATCTTCACAGGAAAAAAAAGACTGGTCTTCTTTCTTCGGCTTCTTCTGTCGCTAACTTGCAGATGTGCCTTTGGAGTTGCCTGGGACTTTTTTTTTTTCACGCTGCAACTCCAACTCCGAAGCGTTGCTGCCAGACTTTTTCCTCTTCTTTCTCCTCCTTCTCACAGTTTGCTGTGTGCAACAACCGCCGGACTAACACCATCAGCCTGCCGATAATATCTGCCGATAGCAGACCACAGATGTGCGTAAAAACAACATAAGCGTCAGAGAAGCGCATGGAGAGTTGTTATTACATTTAGTGCGCTTTTTCGAGGAGAAGAGAGAGGGCGAAGTGTGGGACTCCAGCTGCTCCTTCGCTGGCTTGACTCCTCCCTTCGGATTGCTCCCTCCTTTCCTCACTGCCTCCCTCCTTTTCTATTTATTTTCTGTACCCCCTTTTCTTTCTTTTTTCTCTTTCTTTAAGAAAACATTTGTTATATTTGAATACTAGTAATTCATGTGTTACAAGTTGTGAAAAAACACAAACATTATACTCAGTTTACCAAATAGCTTTTTCTAATGGGCCATTGGTACACAATTCTATAAGTTACACAACTCACAAAAGGTCAACTGATTTCACCATAGACTCTATAAAGTTATAAAGTATTTTATTTTATTGTTTGTTTTCTATTTGTCTGTTCATGTAACTTAGTTATACGTGTTTGAATGAACCTGTAATGGACCATATCAAGGGTATACCAGGACGCTGCCTTATAAATTATCATTTTACCTTTTTAAACTGCACTGAAACTGTATTGCAACAGAAATTAGTGTTGCAAGTCATTTAAATGGTTGTTTAAATAGCAGCAGTGTTTGTGTTGCCCTGTGTACACTTATATAAACCCCTATAATTCAACTTAAAGGACATATGACATTACATCTATTGTTATCTTAAACATCCACTAAAAATAAATGTATTATTGATTTGTTTTTTACCAGATTTATTAGAAGGGTTAATTAATCTGTTAGGTAAAAGTGAGTTTGTACTGCTTTAATACAGTTTTTTTCACACAGGCCATTTTCTCAAGTATCCACCTTACATGTAGCTCACAACTGTCAACTTATGAGAACTAAAAAAGGCTCCTGGGCTCAGCCTTCACAGTGATACCTAATGCTGTGGAAAGCCCTCCTGTAGGGTTAGGTTATAATCAATATACATAATCAATATACAGGGAAATGATGTGGTAAGAGAGGTCTTTAGGGTGCTGTTTCAATCAATGAAGAGGTGGGAGTTTGGAGAGGAAAATTGCCGGTTAATCGCTTAACCAGGATTTGAATGTGTGTGTGGCCGAGGGGTCAAGCCCATCAAGACACAGTCAGTGTATTTATCCTGATAATGACAGAAAAAATTAGCTGCCGCAGCATATTAAGTTGTCTTTAATTTTAAAGAACTCTCTGTTTTATCAAGTGTGTTTTACAACCACTATTCGGATGCCTATTATGCAAATAAAACTGCATTGACTAATTACTGCCATCATCCATCAGAGCCTTCTGTCACAACTGTCAAAATGTTGATATCGATGAATACTTAAATGTTTGATTTAAATTTTGTCAAACTCGAAGATATATTTTAAAAGAAGCCTTTGAGTTGCTATTTTAAATGTTGCAGTGTCAAGTCAAAAAGTGCCTCTATTCGTCAGTAAATCAACAAATACAGATGTATTATTTTCCTTAAAAGCACAAATGTTTTTTATTTGATCATTTTGAATAGGAAGGTTATGCGTTTAAAAGAAAAAAAATACAGAAATGTTACACACGTACAATGAGAGAATATGTGATATGAATTAGTGTCAATAAAATCAAATGCATGTGTCCATGACGGCAGGAAGTCAGGCCGAGAGGGGAGACAGTCAAAGGTGCTCTATAAGACACGACTAATTCTCCTGTCAGTTTGTCAGGCGGTGCTCATCTGGCCTGGACTACACAGAGATAAAGTCCTTGTTATGAATCTCTCAAAGAGAATCCGAGGAACGTGGAGGTGGGGGAGAACATGAGGGTAAAGGAAGGGGGAGGGGGTGCACATGGGCATCAGTAGGGTTAGCGGCTCCCGAAAGTATTTCATCAAAGAGGGCCAGGATCCTGGGGATTGAGATTCTGCCTGGAGGCAAGTAACCAATGGTCTCCCAAGAACATATTCCAAAGTAAGGCTTGCAGAGCCAAAGCACACATCAAAAGCACCTCTGTAGCCAAAGCGATTCTGGAGGAGAAAAAAAAGGGGTTCGGGTCCCTTCTTGGCCCCCTGTAAGCCCCTGATCTCACCCCAATTAAGAAGGAACTACTGTTTGTTCCAGGCCCTGAGATCTGCAGACAGGGAGGTGTACACACTAAGGTAGGCACTCAGGCATGCTCACAAACACAGACACACTCTCACACACATGATAACCAATCACAAGCATGCACACACTCACATATTGTCACGATTCCAAAAAAATCTTCACTGAAGATCAACGTCTGTGTCTTGTGTCTATTTCTAAAAGAAGATGACTAAATAACAGAGCGTGTTTCAGCTGTGATCTCACCGCAATAATATGTATTGTCCACGTATGTTACACGAGTAACAGTAAATCAATACTTGGCAGAATGTTGTGTAGGCATTTGGATTTTTTTCCTTTTCATTCTTTGCCGCTGGACAGATGTCACTGTTGAAACGGATACGGCAGAATAAGCATATTATATCCACACAGATGTGACTGCTGGAAATGCACTGGCTGCATGAACAGAGCAACGACAGAGGCTGTATCTGGCACAGCAGAAAGGCAGCAGTTTAGGAAAAGGGGATATTTGAAGTGTGTTCAGGTGGTATTGAGGTACTTAGCCTCTTTAAACATGGCAGCACCACAGAAAACACTCCATTGGAAGTAACAGTCTAAAAAAAAAAGGAATTAGCAGGTGTTTCAGATGTAGAGTCATACTGCCACTGTGAGTGTTTATACATATTGTTGGATTGCTATTTTGTTTAATGTAGGCTTTTTAATTTACTGATTTGGCTTGGCTTCTCCAATCCCAAAGAAACATACGTTTTAAATAACCAAATTGACAGTAATAACCACCACAAGTTGTATTACCCAAGTGTCCTTCTTTATCTCTATCTAATCAAGGCCTTATAGGATTACGCAAAGTGTTTGCTTGCTCTTAATTTCAAGACTACAAGGGAGCGTGTGCCGTCCAATAAATGTCTATAGCCACCTGACACTGGGTCTGTTTGCCATGGAGCAGAGTTTAAGGACCAAACAAACAAAGCACAAAGGAAAGCTTCAGTGACCTCTGCTCCACTGTTATCCATCCTTAAGCTGTGTACATAGAGCTGGAAACATCTCCTTCTACCTCTTTTATGTTTTTCTTCCTGTCCTGTAGGAACTGTACCTGCACACACTTGTACATTCAGGAGACTAAACACAGCCCTCCCCTCTTCTCCTCCCATCATCCCTTCTCCCCCCCACCCCCGAACCCCCTGCCGGAGGTATCGGGTGGCTTGAGTGGGCCCATTAGTGTGAATGACTGATAAGACTCTCAGCCCCCTATAACCAGAAAAGGATATTTGCAGTTATTTTGAATCCGTCAGAAATAATAAACGCCAAACTATATCCACTTGGGCTATTTAAGCAATTTCCCGTGATAACATCCCGTGGGGATTTCATGTGGATTCCAAATGACGACATAATAAAACCACAACGCCTGCACCGCCTTATCAGGCTGAATTAAAAGGGAATAATGAAACAGAGAGGGGTTTGGTGCCTTGTGTGGTATGAATATGATTATCTAATGGACTCCAATGGAAAGGCATGTTAATTCCACTTTGACGCGAGACCTTTCCCAGACTATCTGCTGCCCCTGGCTCCTCCTAAGACCCCTCTTTCCTCCCCCCCTCGACCAGCTTCTCTGCCTTTTCTCCTCTTCCTTTAAGTTTAAATAATCGCTATGCTTTTTTTTCCCACAGAAGTCATTATGCCAACCGTCTATCTCTGTGTATGAACGTGAGCATTTGAGAGTGATAAATCCCCCCCTCATATTTCACTCTCTTTTCCGGTCTGATTGGAGTGTGTTGGCCTCTTAACTTTCAGACAAAAGCACTCTGGGCAATTATCAATATTCAGATTTTTTTTTTCTTGCATGGAGATCATTGTTGCTTGAAGAATGTGGGTCACTCATACAAACTCAAATCAAAGTTTCTGAGCTGCAAGTTGAAATCATATTACATGGTGTGATGCTGTGCTTAACAAGGCCTTTATATTCCAATGCTGGGCCAAAAAAGGCGCTTTAAAGGGCATCACATTTTCCAGTGTTTGTTTATAGTCTGTTAAACTAATTAAATTCCTTTTTTTTATATTGTTAAAGATAAATGAGGGAGGCACTCAACATGTATAAACTGTATTACATGTTAAAGTATAGACCACTGAAAGCAGTTGCCCATTTGTTTCAAGGGCAAACAATTACCCATCCAACACCAAATAAAAATTTAAGTCATGTGCAGGCTTTGCTGTCAAACTCACATCACTGGTGTGTGTATTTTGCAATGGATGTTGACTGATTAAAAGTACCTCTTCTTTTGATCAACCAGACACAAAGTCTCTGACTGATACAGGCCCCGACTGGGGGGTCATCATTAGCCCCATTAGGTTCGATAAGACTCCTTGAGCCGCATAGACAAGTCCATTCTCATCTAGCAAAGCACAGAGCAGTATTGTGCATCAGCGCACACATCCTGAGAGCAGACTGAGCTCCCACAGGACACAGTTAAAAAAAAGCATCAATATTTCATCAAACTACTCTCTCTTTCTGGTCCAGATCAAAGCCTCGACTCCCACAGTCCTACAGGTAGAGATGGCTCTTTTGTTTTTGCTCCTCAGGTAGAGCAGCAGTCAGACTTTCCTCGCTTTTGGAAACCTTGCAACACTCAGCCAATCCATCTAACGGCTTACTGCCTCTCTTTTGGAAGTGGAGGTAAAAGGAAGGGTAGAGATCGTGAGGGTGAAAACATGTTCCAGAGATGTCCGGAGATTGAACTTTATGGCCTTGTAGTGCTGTATTGTTTCCTGTTTTCTTTCCCAGGCTGGCCCATAGTGAAACTAATGGTGGAAGCAAACCGTGGTGTTGTAATTTGTCTTTGGAGGACTGAAATAGTGTTGCAAACTTCATTCCTCCAAGTCATGCATCATTGATATGACTACTGTTTTAATATGTTCTGCCTGCTATGATCAGGCCTGTTTGAAGTGTAAAGGTCATGCCAAGGCTTCTCCCATAATTGTTCTGCTTTGGTTTATTGGAAATTGTTAGAAATGTATATGTTTTAAATAGGTTCAATTGTTAAAACTGTAACGGGCAACCAATTCAATGACAGTGACTACGATTCTGAAAAACAATGACATTCCATAAACAAGAAATACTTGGACATAACACTTAGACAAAGATGTGACATAATGAATAATGTTTACCTTGTATATCATCAATATACTATAAATGTTACATATAAACAGTGTACTCTACACGATGTGGAAGAGACATGGAAAGGAGTTACTGTGGCTGATAAGTTATTAGATTGAGCTAATATATAATTGAGTTTTCTTCGTGTATATATTTTTTAGTTTGCTTGTGTACCATTATATAGTGAAACCCTCTGTGGAAGAATGTCAACCTTGTAAACTGCTAATTTAGTGCAAATAAAACGACTCAGGCAAACAAAAAGCAGACACATGAGGGTAAAGTGTATACCTGCTGGCCAAACCATTTTAACAACCTCATTTTAACAACCTCCTTTTCCCAGTTGGTAAAAACATTCCAATAACTACAAATAAATAACTACAAAAAACATACTAACTCAGTATTAACAATGCAACCCCCCCAAAAAAAGGCAAAATGCACTGCAATAAAACTAAAGAAAAGTAATCTGTCCCAAAACCCCCCTCGCTGGGGCAGGCCCAGGTGTTGGCAATTGGGCTGCTGATTGCATCAGTTACACCTTTAGCATGATGGAGGCCAGCCTGTTCCAAGACCACAGCAAGGGAACTCTAAAGAGACAAAATATTAACAATTCTAACTAAACAGATGAGTTCACATGAAGTAGGTATTTGTTTATCCGTTATATAATAGTATATTATTTAGTTATCCATTGATCCAGGTCAGCCAAACATTACAAAAAATGTGAAATTCTGTCTACAAACATTCCATTACACGAAAAAATAAACATTGATCAAATAAGTTCTAACTTTAAATGCACCGTTGGTTCTTAGCAGTTGATTGATAACATTTTACTGGAAATCAATAACTGCACAACACAATTCATTGAAATATATTTATTGCTTTTCCCTATAATTATTACCAATTTACAGTTTTTTTTAAATACTTCCTAGGAAATTTCTAGAATTTACAGAAATGTAGCATTACTGAAAATGGTCCAACAATTGTCAATTCACCATACTAAGTCACTAGCTAGTGACACATTTCAAATGTTACTAAATGGATTAGTTTTCCTTTCGCACAATAAAGATAGCAGATGTCATATGTATTAAGATTTAAGAGATGGTGTGTAATCCCCATATCTCTTGATTGTGTCATTACAAAACCAGAATACCTTTGCTTTAAACCCACTTTGAAGTGTTAGTATGCTTGTACATAGCTTTGTGCTTGTCAAATATATTTCTGTGTGTTAATGTGTTTTCTACCCCTACATCAACAGGGATTTTCAGCTTTTCCTGAACTCACCGCGCTTCTCCTCCTCTCATCTTCGGCGTCAATCTGTGGCTGTCAGTGGGAGCCGGACAGTGACTAACGACACTCCCAGTCAGTCAAACACTTATCACCACACAGGTAACACACAGGCCTGGAAATGACTGACATGAAATGGAAACGTCTCTCATTCTGTGAGCCTGGGAGCTGAAGTGAAATATTAGCTGTGGGAGAGATGGTGGATGATAACTGGCTCCCTGTTTGGGCTGGAATTGTGGAGGTCCAAGTTCTATTACATTTCTTTTCACGCTTAGGAGTGGTATTAAGATCCTGTTTGTGTGATAGCTTTCCACTTCCTTTGACTCTTTACTTCACAATATGCTTCCGACTTACTAATGAGCCCCACTCTAACTGTCATGATGAGCTATTTGTGACTTGTTATAGAAGTAAATGGTGCTCAGCAACTCATTGTTGGTACATTAAGCCATCGTCCCTGAGGCTTTCTGTGGTCCACAGAACCACACAATGGGCCAGTTGAAACCAGACTGCAGCCCGCTCAATGTCAATAGGTCACATATGCTTACGATGTCTCTCCTATTACTCAAAGACTCCACATGTCCTCCCTATATCCCTCCTTTTCCTCATATCACACATCTTCTTCGTGCACAGACAGACACACACACACACACACACACACACACACACACACACACACACACACACACACACACACACACACACACACACACACACACACACACACACACACACACACACACACACACACACACACACACACACACACACACACACACACACACACACACAATTCCCCCTGTGCAGAAAGATGGATGGGATGTTCCCAAACCACAGGTGCTGTTCTACTTGTGAGTCTTTTGCATTCTTCACTTCAGTCCATTGTCGTTTTTCTTACTTTTTGACTGTTTTCCCCAGTGGTGATTACAATGGTACTTCAGTTGTAGGATAATGAGGAACATGGAATATTAGTACTACGGTATCCGATCAATCTGCCTGTCTATTAGCAGCTCTTTGGGAATGAGATACTTTCGCAAGAACAAGACAAACTTCATGAAGTTGAAGGTTAATGCCTAATGCCTGCTTCCCAAGACACGGCCTCACATCTAGACTGCCACTAGATGGGGTTAGGTGTATTTCAAACTTTAGGTTAGGATGGAAACTCACTGAGTCCTGAAACACAGTCTGCTGTGCAAGCTATACCACCTTGTGGTGGATTTTGGTAATAGCCTCAGAAAGGAGTAAAGCTCACACTGTACAGTACGTTCTAACACTGTGTCCTGTATGCTTTCTATCCATAGACTCTATATGCTTGGGGTTTAAAAAATAACATTACAATATGAGGCAGTGATTCCCAAGCACAAAGCAAAGTAACCAGGTTGAATGGTTTGTGGATTGTGGAATAGTGTGGCTTTTATGACTAAATAGAATTAGGATTTGTTCGTCTTTATCCACACATTTGTATTTTATTCTCGTTTATACTTGAAAAGGAATTGAAATGGAACTGTACCTTTTTTTACCTCAATGAGTGTAGTTATTCAAAAGCTGTTGTTGTTTCTTCTTCAGTTTCAGAGTTTAAATTAAACATTAAAGACATTGTCTTGGTACAGACAAGACATGTTTTCAAGCTATCAGTTAAAACTTAAAAACATTGGTTACCAATGTTTTTGATATAGTGAACGCTTATTATAAAAAGTAATCAAACAAGGTTTCTCTGTCGAGCATGTTGTCGTGTTTTAGATTCTATTTGAGTTGCAAGCCGAAGAGACATTGCTTCTCTGATGATTTCACTTAAATAACTATTACCCAAAAACCGTCCATTATCCAAAATAATCCCTTCTCAACCAGCAAAAGCTGAAATGCTGCATTCACACTGTAGCACTCTAATGATGTTCTAATGAAAGTAAAATAGACAACAGGGGACATTTTACTGAGGACCAATTCCTTTATTTTGTTGAAAATACTTTTGTACTTTCATATAAGTAACAGTTTTAATGTATGGCTTTTACTTGGACTAAAATAGTAGTCAATACAAACATGTATTTAGTTTTTCTGTCAGTATTTTAGTAAATGTTCTATCGCAAGCATCTTTCAGTACTATCTTTATTTCAACAGAAGAAGTATTCTGACAAAATATCTGTATCTAGCCATCGAGAAAGCAAAAAGTCAGCCAAACAAAGACTTACAAAGAGTAATGGATTATTGGTTGAGTCATTCAGTTTCTTTCATAATGAGGTTTACATCTTATCCTGATGATTAACCAGGACATTTTGAAAAAATACATAATGCTCACACATCACATCAACAAATGAAGGATCTTTTCATCCTTTATAGATTTATATTGAGGATTCAATACAGTACGCAGTAAGATACTGTCAAAAAATTGAAAAATGAGACTGATACCAAATTGCGCCATATCTCATCCAACTCCAAACACAGTATACTCACTTTCAAGGTTAGTTTTTAAAATAAGAAGATACATTTGATTTTAGAACAGGATGTGTTTATTGAAGCAGTCTCACATTTTTGAAACTGAAGGGGAAGTACTTCTGCCTGATATGCCCAGGATAAGCTGATCTCCCTGATAGAAATCCATTGTGAGGCCTCTACTCTGCAGTTGTGTTCAACTTGACAGATGGTTTCCTGTCGTGAGAGGAACGATACGCAGGAAAATGAAATAATGCGTCTGTGGTCTCACCTGGATTTAGTAGGTAGGCTGCAGTTGTCTGGTGCCAACCTCAGTGACCACAGTAACACACTGGGTTTGTTTTTCTAAAGTCGATGTGTGAAACAGCAGCTATTATGAACCTGGTGATGTTCTTCTCTTTTTTTCTTCCTCAATTTGTCTTCCCCCCTCATCTTTCTATGTGCCAATAGTCACATAGTATCATTTGATAGAGGTTGAAATTAAAATGTTGACCAACTTCACAGCCTTACCGAATAGTACACAGTCGTGAGGATTACTTTGGGGCAAGGGCTTGAAGTTAACATAACAAGCCGAAATTCTAACTTCATATCTCAGCATTGATGATTTTCTTCACCGGTCACATTCATTTCAGATGATACAAGCTGTTTCTGTTTGGAAAAGTGATGAAACACTTATGTTGACATAGACCTTATCAGAGAGGAATGGAAAGTAGCTCATAGTTGAATTAGCTTCAGATGTTCTCAAGATTTTGGTGACAAAGGTCAGACAAGCAATAACTTCTGCTATGCGCATTTAATTGGAAGTATCTTGTGAGGCCCTTTACTATAACTATGTATTCAAGATTCAGTGTGCCTCTTTCCGAAACTGAAATTGCTGAGACGCCAAACATGGAAAGTGTTTCAGGCAGTGAAACCTGTCAGTCTGCCAGCCAGTCTGTCTGTGCTACAACCGTTGTGAGGCGATTGTGGGAAACCTTTCACCAGTTTGAATGGGCATCCGTTGGCAACCACTTTGAAACTGCCAAATCAATGCCAGGCAAGTTTCAGCAGTTAAGCGTGGGCACAGACGATGCCACAGACAGTCATCAGGAGGACATTTAGTCACATCGAAAACCTTGTGGATAGCACTGACCACATTCAAGTGAACGTTACACCAGTGAAAGCCCATAAATACTTGGCCATGAATAGCAGATATGATTTGCTGATGTCATGACTTACTTGCATGTTCAGTTGCAGTATTAAAACTAGTTGCACCTCTTTCCTGCTTGTTGTTGTGCTATGGGGAAAGTAAAGCAATAAAGAAAACTGAAGCATGATATTTTTCTCCTTTTTATTTATTGTTTTTTTAACAAATAATGTTTTTTTTTATTCGCAGCAGCAAGTGAAAAAATGAATTAATGAACAGTTTACAAACACTAATACAAAATAGTATTTACAAGACTTTACAGTTTATACAGTTATTCCTGAAAAATGTTGTTGTTACTGTCAGAATATTAATGTAAGGAATGTAGACTCCAAACTTTTTTTTCTTTTGCTTTCAAAGCTGAACATGTTCTGATTTGTCAGTTAGAAACAAATAATGCATGAGGATATGAGTACAAAAATATCATGTTGAATAGGCTTAGTTCTCAGGTTTCAGGTTTTGGGGAAAATAGGCATTTATATGGAAAGGGCCGGGGTAGTTTCAGTGTCAGACATGATCGAGGGGCGTTTAGGTACTGCCTGTATCTTACTGAGCCCTCCTTTGCTCAGGCCGCCAGCACACATCCTTACCATCCTCAGGAGGTCCTGTCTGAAGCGGACTCCAATGAAGACGTACAGGAATGGGTTCAAGCAGGCGTGAAAAAACGCCAGGCTCTTGGCAATCTCTCCAGCTATATTAAAACGGATTAAAATGTCGCAATCAGTGATTGTAGTATTAGTTGCCTGCGTGGCCTCCATTATAAGCATACCATTGTGAGGTAGCTGAGAGAAAACAAACACAAACACCACAACAAAGATGACACGTAGGGCCTTGTGCTTCTCAAAGCTCTTGGCCTGCAGGAGTGTGCGAATGATGACAGAGTAACACAAGAACATAACTAGGAGTGGAAGGAAGAAGCCCATGCAGATCTGCAGGGACAGAACCAGGATCTTAGTTTGGTTGTTTTCATCTACCGAGTAACGCAGAACACAGAAGGACTGCCCGCTTTGGTCCGTCTTCACCTGGGAAAAGATAAACTCAGGGAGGGTTAGGAGGATGGAAACCAACCAGACAACCAGGCAGGCAAGTTTACTGTAGAACAGCCTCTTCTTTTTTTTCAGGTTGTGGGCCTTGGTGACTTGCACAATAGCAATGTAGCGATCCACACTAATGCAGGTGAGCAGGAGTATGCTGCTGAAGAAGTTGATTTTGTAGACAGCTGACACCATTTTGCAGAGGGGAACACCAAAGTCCCAGCCCTTAACGGCATCGACAGCCCAGAAGGGCAGCATGCACAGGAAGAGGAGGTCAGCGACAGCCAGGTTCAGCAGGTAAACATCGGTCATTGTTTTCAGGCGGTTGCGCACAGTGGTGTAGATCCAAACGACCATCAGATTACCCACAGCACCAAGAATGAAGATTATCCAGAAGAGAGGTGGCTCGTACTGCCCTTGAAACTCCCTTACCAAGCTTCTGTCACAAAAGCCTGGGTTTTCCGTTGGGTCTGAACCATAGTCATCCGGGAAGTCAGAAGACTCCTGAAATCAAAAACAGAAACAATGGTTATCTGATGCGATATGAAAGAGGACTGAGTGCAACCAACACAATGCCTTTTTCTTTTTCATTTCCTGTCAGGCATTTCTTTTCTTGTTATTCCTGTAACCTAACTCTCCAGCTGCTGTCAGGGTTTCACAACATAGTGGGGATACAGTGATGGGACATCAAACGCTGGTGATGATGTACATGCTAACCAGAATGTGCTATAACACTTCTGTCAGGTGCAGGTGTTGTGTCTGTGCAGAAGAAACCACACCACTGCACAGTTTCCTGCTGTTAACCAAGCCTGAGTAAGGTGAATGATCCTCAGGGGCTCCAAAACGGGGTCTACAACAGAACTCAGTACCACAAAAGCGTCAAGTTTAGATTTAGGGCAGAGATAAAATGTTGTGAAGCGAGGCTTAGGTTTCCAGAGACAATGGAAAAATTGATGCTCAGTCTGCTTTAGTTAAATCTACTGTACCTCAAAGAGTCAAAGGGTTTATTGACATATGCACAGTATCTACAGTGTAGGTATGGCTCTTGCAACAATGCAACATGAATATAGATAAGACATTAAACCTGGAGCATGATCTCTAAAAATATTCAAATAACATAAACATCAACAATAGTTAATATATGATATTAATTAATAGCATTGACATGGATTTGTTCTCATATGTTATCTGATTTAATTTATTTAAAAACGTACTTTAAACACTATAGCATAAACAAACACACACATATATTTTCCTATATGTGATGGTAAGTACAGTCAGCACCAACACTGTCATCTTCTTTGTTCTACTCCAGCCTATTTAACCAACACAGGCATACAGACCTAGACATTTTCTATATAACATGTCATGCCATACAGATAATAATAGCAAATTAATACTCACAGTTTCAGCATATTCAGTTGTTGGGGTTGCATACGTTGTAAATAGCTCATCCATGTTATCTACAGAAAACAAGAGGATATTAACACAGCTTACCTTGATCTTATAATTGTAAAAATCTAACAAGGATCAAAATAAATAAACATATTGTGAAATGACCTGTACAACAAATCACTTACCAACTCAGTGATGAGATGTGGAGGACAAACTCTGCTGTTCCTTCGTCTGGATGGTACAAATGGTAACTTCAAAGACCAGACTCATCGTCACCTCTTATATGGTTTTTCTTTAACCACAGGATCACGTGCTGATACATCACTCCATCCCCTACTCAGTCTGCAGAGATACACACAACCCCTTGGTGATGTATGTGTCATTACCCCATATCGTAATATATCAAATTGAAAAGGAACTTGTATGATCTATGATCAGTGTGGAAGTTTCACAGGGAAGTTGTTACTTTTACACTGAACCCACTTTACCACTGTCATCAAACAAAAAACTGATACACCCACAGTCCTTCCACACTCGACTGACTTCATCAAGTCGGAGCCTGTTTTAAAAGAAAAGCTGTAAACAGAGGTGGAGCACTTAAATCTACCGATGAGTGTTATATGAAACTGAAAATAATGAGGTGTGAGGAGAAAGTCAAAACCTTTGCATGTAGCATGTTGAGATATAATGAAAGCCCCATTGTGTTATGCAATACAGCTGTCTAAAGCTCGGGGACTGTGTCCAAGCAAGCATTCTCTTTGCTTTTACATAGGCTTAAATAAATGTCAATAATATAAGTAAAGTCTTTTTAAAAGGTTTCAACTTTCATTGAGTTTGTATTTTAAGTCAGTGGCGAGGAAATATGCCAACATGTTCTATCATAAAGGGAGGTTTAACTTTTTAAACTTTGATTAAAGGTCTAAGTCTAAACTAAGCTAACCAGGCACTGGCGTGGTACACATCTTCTTCAGTGAAAAAGGGAATGTGCATATAAACATTTTTATCCAAGTCAGATTTACTCCGGTTCATGAAGTAGAATAAAAACCATACTGACCAAACCAAAACCTATATTCCAGTGCCAATTAATTCCAAGTTAATAGGCATTAATGTGATATGTCTTATACAAGTGCTTTTTATGAGGAAATGGAACCTCAAAGTTGAATGCTGTTGCCAAGGGAAATGAATATCATGACTAATAGTTAAATAACTGACCAGATAAAAAAAACATGGCAAAATTGAAAGTCCCTGTCATACCAAATGTGTGACTTGAGGTCAAACCAAAGCTTACATTGAAAAACAGGCAAAATCACCTTGAAATCAAGAGTAGGATTTGAATAAGGTGGGAACAAAGTTGGATTTACAAAGCCTACAATAAGACACCATTTTTAAGGAAGGAAGTGCTTTTATTAGTTCTGGTTGTGTTTCCTGTGATTGTATGTCACACTTTTATGGGGTGGTTTTTGGTCCTTGTAAAGACCCTCAGAAGGACAGGAGTGGGGAGCTAATTTTGCAGTTTCACTTCCTGACCAGATCTAACTCCTAGCACGTTGAGAACACCTGATGCAGAGCGTTTCAGCTTTTCAGTTTATGACTAAATGCGGGTTGCGTTTCTCGTTTTTGATCTCAGTAAAGCAGACAGAAACAACTTTATAAGGTTCAACAGATGAGTGTTTTTCTTCTGGGAACAAGATTTTGAACAGAATGGTTGACTGAGAGGTTTCACTTAATTCAATAACTGCAGTAGTGATCTGTGAGAATATAAGACACAGTGTGTGATATTCAGTAGCAAGTCAAACTTTATTCCCTTGCAGACAAATATACAATAGAAGAGAATGCTGCATCAGGTCCCACGTCCAAGATAATAGCTGCATGATAAGGCGGGACAGTGGTTTTGTGAACTAGTGGTTTTAAGTAAAACTGTTAAAGAACCTCAGTTGTATTCCAAAATACAGACTGCTCCTAGTACTAGGATGGGTTAAATGCAGAGGACTAATTTCACTGTGTGTGCTCTGCTGTGTGCATGCATGTGACAAATAAAGAGGGTTTCATCCTCCGATTCTATCTATCTCCTGATCCGCTACGAGAGTTTCAATGGCACATTACATAACAATCATAACTGCCTGTGAAAAGGGCTAGTCCACAACGGCATTACACTCCTTTCAATGTAATATAACTTTAAATTAAAAATGTTCCAGTTTTTCAAATATGGGACCATTTCAGTCAATTTGGATTTTCCTTCATGCTATTAAAAAATACCGTGGCAGAACTTTACAAGCGCGGGTACAAACCATCCCTCCTGTATCCAGCCAAGCTCCGTATCACCCTCCCCAGCGGCGAGAAGAAATGGATCCAGTCTGTTTCGGAGGCTGGCAAGTTTGTCCAGAATTCGAACCAAAATGTGTAAGCCAGTGAACCCATATACAAACCTATGCAAAATAAATGGTATCGTTAATCCCTTAAATATTATTGTTTGATATTCTGTATTCACCCACAACCTCTGCGGCCCTGAGCTGGTCATTTCAATGGAAGCTGAAAAGACATTTGACCGTGTGGAGTGGCCCTACCTGTTTTGCCCCTTGAAACGTTTTGGCTTTGGCAATACATTTATATCATGGATTAAGTTTTTGTATACATCCACTCTTGCTTGTGTCCGCACAAATAATGACTATTCTGATTATTTCTCCATCAAACGTGGTACCCGACAGGGCTGCCCACTCTCTCCATTACTGTTGCCATTGAACCTCTAGCAGTGGCCCTCAGGTCCAGTCACATGCAGGGCATCTCAAGAGGCGGCATAGAAAAGATAAACTGTCTCTTTGATCGTACCTTGTTTTAAAGAATGAATCTTTGTATTAATGCCACTTCATGCATGATGTGTATCTGTTATGCTCAAAATCCCACAAATAAATCATGATAAAAAAATAATAAAAAGTTTCCGAGGTGAAGAATCCATGAATCAATCAGCAGTATGGTTTAAGCGATGACAGATTGCATTTGCAGTGCATGACGAGGGGACACCTCAGTCATACTACACGGTCGCAATTGTGGTTCTACTCTGAGCTGCACTGGCAGCAGTCCTTTCCCTTTGATGGGTTTGAGCAGATGTATTTTATAAATACTGAATAATATTCTCTTGCAGCACCTCCAGTTTGTCCCAACGTTTAGCTGTCAAAATAGAGTAGCTTGCGAAACATACACAATCCAAATTGTACTGTAATACATTGCGACACCAGGAGTTGCTCTGAGAAACAGGAACTTGAGTTTGTTAGCAACAGATCCACCTGAGTAACCTCATGTGATCTATTATTATTTCTAAACATGAGACACAAACATGTGGCTTTATTTCAAGATGTACAAACTCAATGTTACGTATTTCAGTTTAATCTGCATCCCACACAGGAAAAAAACATTAGGCAGCTTGTAATGAGGTATCACATTGTACACATCACTGTTCTGTTTCACAACATGTTTGACAGCTCTCAGAACTGACAAAAAATGTATATCTGATAACTGTTCATCTTGATCTGAGACCACATTTTGTAAGTTTCCGGCTGTTATGACGCCATTGGTAGATGAGAAGTCTCTGAACCTGTTACAACCTTTAGCGCTGCCTCCATACTGATGGCATGGTCCTGTTATGCTGTCACAACCCGAATGGTTATAGCCAAGGCCTGCGGGTCAGGTAAAGCTGAGGAGAAGCTACATCGGCGAAGATTTATAACAACACTGATCCCCGTTATGCCCTAGATTTGGAGGCCAGCCAGCAGACGTAAAGCGGCCTGCACCTTCTGGCTCTTAGTTGGACGTTTGAAATCCAAATTGACCTTTGGTTTAACACCAGAGGATTCCCGTGCTCTCTCATCAAAAAAAACCCCATGTAGTCATAGCTTCACTTCAAAACATTCTAAACTCTCTAAAGGTGCTCCTTGACAAAGAGTACACAGCTTTGGCAATAGAGTATGTCAGTATGCTGATAAAGCTATTAGAATTTAACTGAATTGACTAGGGTTAACCCATATGTTCTATTATGCTCGTCTCTTCTTTCTGTTTAGGTCATTGATACCAAGTCCATGATGTAACTAAAGGTTTCTCCTAACTTTAGCTAACATCAGCCACCAAATGGGAACATTTGACTATGTTTTTCAGAAGTTACATGATCTGCCCCCTAGACTAATAAGTGTCGTTCTGTATACTGTATAGTCTCCCTCTGCTGTCTTTAACTTTGTCATACTAATATTAAGGGAACTTTTAAAACTCAGGATGATAGTAGCATCAGCCACACAATATGCATTTGTAATGTTAGAGTAAAGCTGAGAAAATCCCACCATCACTGTTTTTAAAACCATACAGCCTTTAATTAAGAAATGATTGTTATTGTCACAAGCTAAAAGTCTGCTTTACTGATTGAAAGGGGTTTTGTCATGCTTGTGAAACTGAGAAAACCGCTATGATGCCTTGTCTGTAAGTCAGTAGTCTAGAAGCGACTGTGAATGTGTATCACTCGGTGTTAACAGTCACACCATATTGTGGGAAAGTACTGTCTCTGTCACTGCTGTCAGCAGAGCAGCATATTGAGTTTGGTACCGAGAGGCACTCGTCACCACTTCCTGTATACCTGCTCGCTGTGATTTATTCCATGCACTGATAGACAACTGTTCAGCATTTGCATCCTATCTGAAAATATCAGTAGTTCTCTCTCATGTGCTACTAATAGAAAACAGAAGCATGTACACATGCAAATGTGAATTCACACTTACAAGCAAACAAATGGAACACAATAATCTTCCCCATGATCTTTATTTTGACCAAAAGGATTTTAAAGAATATAGTTTTTTTCAACATGTGTTTTCTCTTTAGTGTGCTTTGCCCCCGCCCCTTTGTTTTGTACCTCTACTAAGGAAGAAAAAGTACACCACATCACATCCAGTACACCACCATCATCAGTTTACACCAGGGACAGACTGTGGCTTGAAGAGTTTCACTGAAAACAACAAGGTGGTTGACAATTGGCTTACTGTTTACCATTTGTGCTTCTCTGCCACAATCTCAATCTACTGTAGTTAAAAGAACCAAGCAAAAACATTGTCACCGCAGTTGTAAAATCAAATCCTTTTATAGATGTTGAAGTTAACAGACTGCTTGAGGGTGCATTTCCAAATCATTTGTAGTCCTTTCTGATTTCCTGATGTTCAATCTGTCCAAACAGCGGGGCGTTTCTTGTTTTATTTGAATAAATTAGTCATTTTGAGCATGAGACTTTACATTACCACATAAGATAACATTATTATATCCCTGCTAACTGATGTAAATGCATGCAGCCTTAACTTTTTTGAAATCAATGCCTTATTGCACTCTGGCGCCACCTTGTTGATCAAGATGTTACAGAGACAGTAAATATAATCACTCTTAAATGTATAATTAGTCATTCATCCATTCTTCCTCCTTCAAAATGGTTAACCAGTGTCACCGCTTATGTCATCAGCCTAATAAAATACACTGTAAACCTAAAGGGAATAAGACCACAGCTGTCTAAAAATGACCACACATTTATTTGTTAACAGCTTTTATTACCCCATACTTTGCACAATACAAACAAATGCACATCTAGCGTAGTATCGGGGAGATGTATTACACTCTACAAGAGCATTACTTCATGAACATCATGTAAATATTCAGTTTTTTTTCTCTTACACTCCATCACCCACAGCAATACGAAAAGTACACAGCTAAAGAGACAAAAATATTCTATGGCCTTTGTGCAGCGGAAGTAGGGAAATCATTCTAGATCACTAACCACATCATTCAATATGCAAGAGCAGAGAAAATAAATGCAGGACATTTTGGTTTATTTCCGATAAGCAGACTTTTCACAGAATGTCAGATCATTGGAAATATTTTTGAGTGAAATGCAATGAAAGTCAAAGCAGTGGTGACCTATAGGGGCGTTACTTTAAAGGTGGTCACTATTAATAAACAGACTGGCTTGGGTTTAACTGAACAATGAATAACTACAAATTGGGCTGCTAAAATTAAGCCTTATCAGCAAATATCAATGACCCTGTGCTAGAAAGCTAAAAATCACCAATAACCATCTGAAAGATAAGACTGCAACGCTTCAGGCAGACAGTGAGCATCTGTCAAAATCAGCAAATGGAAAAGGCCTCTTCAAACAGGGACGTGGCAGAAATTGCATAGAGCACTGAGGGAAGTCTGCTAGCTACTGTAAGTGAGCTCCAAGAACTGAGACGTAGAAAAGAAAGCACAGCCGAAGAATGCTATCATTTCTCAGAACCTTATCAGTGTGAGAAGTTGTGTGTGCTGCCAACCTTTCCGCTCACACTATTCACTAAAGCCAATAACTACTGAAGATGCCAGATTAAGCATGGATAGAACAGTTCCTCGTGGAAATGCTTGTTTCTGTCTCCAGCAGTGGTTTTCTTGTCTGGAACACAGTCAAACACGTTGGTCCTGTCTTATCCTCTGGACCTGTTCAACCAGCTGTGAAGAACTCATTCACTGGGCTCATATCTGAAACACAAAAGCGATAATATTGTCACAAATTTGAATATTATATATTAATATCTAACACAAATCTTTGATGATTATAATAGTCAAAAGTACTGAACAGCACATATTCATCATGAAGGGCCAAACAGTGTTTCTAATGCCGCTTTTCCACCAACTCGGAGCCGGAGCCGGAGCTGGAGCCGATAAAGATCTGGTTTTTCGTTTTACTTGAATCACCATCCGTTCACTGTTATTGATCATTGTGAAGAGCAGGCGACGTTTTCCTAACACTTTCATAACAGCGTTGTGATGCCAAACAGCGTCAATTCAGACTGAAACACATTCACTTGCGGGGAGGGGGGGGGGCGCGTATGCATCAGCTGCTTGTTTGACAGTCAGACAGTGAATATGAATCAGTCATACGAGGGCAGGTAAACGGTTACGTCACGGCGCAAACAATGACGCAATGACGCAGCTCCACTTGACCTCCACTCGGCCTCTGAGTGGTGGAAACACAAGGGGTGCTACAGGCTAGAACCAGGAAAGCAAAAGATCGGATCTTGAACCGGATCCGGTTTGGTGGAAAAGGGGCAAACAAGACTCCCAAATATTTCTACACCAATGGATTGAGTACTAGCTTTTGAAATATGAAATCTTAATGTATTTTGCTTACAGAAAGTTTAAAATCTCAACCATTATCCGTTTGAAATAATGTATTTATTGAATTTATTAGTTTAGATTTCCCAAATGCATTTTTCAAGCAGCTAGGAATGGAATATTCTGGATGATGATTACACTTACCTCTGCAATCGTTTTCTAATTTCTTTGATCTGCTCATTTTTCTTGGTCAGGATCTCCTTCATGTTGCGGTAGGCTGCAGTTTGCTGGAACTTCTTGTCCAACTCCTGCAAATCAAACAAAACCAAAACATCTGGTCTAAGTTCATAGAGTTTATCTAAAGATGCTTGTAGCTGCAGGTAAACACCACAGTGATGTACCTTCTCTGCCAGGGACAGCTGCTCCTGCACTCGCAGCAGGTCGTGTTTAGCAGAGATCAGGTTCTCCTGCAAACTCTTCTGGGACACAGAGTTGGCACTTAGAGACCTTTCATAGTCGTCCCTCAGAGCAGCCACGGTGTCCTCCAGACTGCCGATCTCCTGTGATCGAGCAGCCAACTTAAAAGGGAAAAGACACAACATATAAGCTCAGATAGAGTGAATGGCAGTGATCGCTATTCCTACAGAATCTGTCCCCTATTCCTACATAAGGCAACACTTTGGTGCGCTGGGTACATACCATTCCAGGTCCAAGTTAGCAGTTAAAACCAAATGACAGCAAATATTCAGACGCAACAAATAAAAATGTGGCAAAAAAATAGTTGAATGAAATGCAAAGTCACAAAGATGAGGCTCCTTTACAGTACCTGCTGTTCACCTTGCACCTTCTGAAGATCTTTCAGAGCCCTCTCTGCCTTGCTTCTCTCATCCAGTGCACTCATTGCCTGGGAGAATACATACATAGCAGACAGTTAACGTAAACTAGTGGATCAATTCTAAGAAAAGATGCTCTGTGATAAAAGAAAATATGAACATTTACTACACCTGGGATTCTAAAGTCCGCAGCCTGGCTTTCAGTTTATAATTGTCCTCCTGTAGTCTGGCTATCTCCTGGAGAAATATTTAAGATACGTGTAAAGGGGTGTACAACTTTCTACAATCTATATGTTATCCATTCCATATATTTCTTTACCTTGTTAAGAAGTTCAGACACCCCCCCTTCATTGAGTGGGGCTAGCTTGGGTTTGCTTGTTTCTTGGTTTTTCTGGGAAGTCAGTAAACAATTAAAAGTAAAAATGACAGAACAGTTTTCACCTCTTAATATAAATCATGTTTGATATGCCTTCCTATTATTGTACAAGATGTAAGGGTAAAAGAAAACAATCCAGCTAGATTTTCTTCGAAATGTCAACTTGGCAGTATTTTTATAAAGGTGTGAAATGTGTAAACCAATGAAAGAGTGAAGTATTGCATTACAACTATTTGTTATCATGAAACTACACGTCAACCTCACTGATGTGTGACTTTTAAACCACAGATACGTGTGAAGGGCAGGCCTGACATATGAAACGACGAAAAAGAGAACAGGAACGCTCTTAAGCTACTGCATTCCAGGTGGCTGTGAATGTCCTTTGAACAAATGATTAATGACAACTTTTATATTCATGGTGCTGTGTGTAAGAGCTGCACATTATACTCACCTTATCAGGGGTCTTAAAGTCAGTCTTCTCAAATTCAGCCACTTGTTCTAACAGGTCCCTATAGGGGTAGAGGAAAGAATGGGAATTTTAAAGGAAATGACAGAAAGGAACACAAAAAAGCTTGAAATATCATCTATCGATTTAAGAATAATTATAAAACATTTGTCTATGAAATACAAAGTATCAAGACAAGTTCATGTTGTCAATACTTTGTGAGCAAAACAAAGTAAAAGTGATCTGTGTACTATCCCCGCTCACATCTGTCACCACGCCACTACCGTGTTTTGATACTTTCAAATAATCTACCATATGGCAGTTGTGTATCTTTGGCAAGGATAATAAACCCCTTTGTTTTAGATGACAGTTGGGCACTTTAAGATGTATGTTTGTGGTGAACAGAGCAGTTCTCTGAAAAGCTCAAATGTGGTTTTTAAAAAGCAGGTTGAACACACGTAGACCGTGACACGGGGCGTATTCCCTGCTTTACACACCGTATCAGTCACGTAGGGCTGAGCTTTGAGAAAAACAAAAAACTCATTTATCCACCCATGCGCATGTTACGAACAAAAAACGATTCCATAACATGCTCAGTGTAAAAGGTAAAAGGCTATAAAGGTCAAAAGTTAGGTTAGGTCATCTGAATATCCCAGGAGATTCACTTTTACTGCAGAGCGTTGCAATGACGAACGGCATAAGTGCATATTCTATATTAAACCGATACGGAAAATTAACTGGTGACGGTGATGAACATGGGAAAGCTTCCTCAATTTATTTTTGAAAAAGGGAACATGATGACAAGACTTTAGTTTGACATTAGTTAGATATCAAAGCCAACATTTTGAAAACAGACACTGAAATTATTTAATTTTAGGACGGATTCTTCTATATCTCTTAGTTATCATTCAAAAACCTCAATGTTCTAAGACCTGACTTTATCTGTGACAAAAGCTTAAACACACCAAAGTACATTCTGAAAACAGTTGCCCGTGATTTATCTTTATTACTGGTATCATAGGTACATGCCTGCATTGCTCTATGTTCAGGCTTGTAATATGAAGAGGCCCTTTTGGTGCTTTCTAACAGCAGCAAGAATGATGATAAATTATCCTGGAAAAAAAGCCTATTAGGTTACTGTCGGCTAATAAGCTACTACTAGCAAAAAATAAAACGTTTTTTTATTAAATAAACTTAATCTAAAACATCTGAAACACTAGTACGTTTTTTAATTATTGTGATTTATAATGTGTAACAAAATGTAAATAAAATCCCACATTAAATTGAATTTGAAAGGGAACAGATATAGTCAGTTCTCCCAAATTATAAAAGACAAATATAATTTACCCTTATTGCAAAAACGCCTTTAATTGGAACATTTTTTAAATATGATTTTTTCTACTGGGTTGAACTGCCATTGTGGTTTTCAGGCTAGATGAACATACCTGCAAAAAAGGGAATGGAAAAAAGGGTTAATTTCAGATTGTGTATGCGAGCATGTGGCTTGCCAATGACCTTTTTGTGTGGCATAAACTCTTAACATGCAAGATATCTAACCTCAACAGGAGGAAGTGGTTCAAAGTGAAGTCGTTTTCTCTCATGAACACAAAGGTGTATCTCAAGTTTGGAGGGCCTTGCTTGCTTCTTACCTTGGTGTGGCACTCTGTTTGACCTTGAACTGTCATATCATTCCATACTATCTCAATTTGAACATGTTTTTGCAGGTTATTTAATGTGGAAAATGAGACATTGGATTATTTAAAGGTGCAAAAAAGGGCGAATACGATTTTTCACACTAGGACATCATATACTGCTTTCGGAGCAAATATCACGTTGACCTTTTGACAAATGTTTCCTGTGTGTCTTTGAACCTGAATAGGGTTCCTTCTTCACTGCTCACCTGTTCTCCAGCTCTGAGATATCACTCTGCAGTCGGAGGTAGAACTTCTCGGCCTGTGAGAAGAGCTGCCTGAGCAGCAGCACGTTGGTGTGGGCTGTGTTGATGAGCTCCATCTCCACCTCCCCACGCACCACCGCCTGAAGCCCGTCCAGCATCTCCTTCACCTCGTCCACTGTGAAGGTTTCCTCCACCAGCCTTCAGGGAGAAACACATACATAACAGTTCCAACCCACCTGTTGTAATACATATATTTTCCTTTTATTGAATATGAATTAGAAGTTGGATGTACATACAAATTTACATATGATTTTTTAAAAAAACGTAAGTGTAACAACCCACCTGCTGTCTTTGAGTTCTTCAAAGCAGGAGTCAATAGTCTTTAGTCTCAGGACTCTCTTTGAACGTGCAAATCGCATGTAATTGATGACTTCATTCTGATGCTGTTCATTAAACCCAAATTCAGCCTGCATGGAGACAAGAGTAGAGGAATCCGTGAAGAGATTGTCATCACGGATGTCAAATGGACAGAGAGAAAGAGACAGAAAGAAAGCTAACGGAAACCACAACTAGCTCATGAGCTAACTTGAACAGGATTTCCCCTTGCTAATATGTGTCGGCCTATTCACATGATCTTGCACATAGGCTACTGTGTGCTAACTCTGGGGATGATTGCTGACTCTCTATCCGTCATTTAATAAAACAGAGCGAGACGATTAGCATGCTAACTTCTAAAAGCAAACAGGTGGCCTGGCTACTCTTAAAAACAAATGATCGAAACTACTTACCATGGTGGCTGTGCAGCTAACGTTAACGTTACTAAGTTAGCTAGCTTGTAGACTCTGGTGATAAAAACGAAAATGGGTGTTTCAGCCTCTAATTTAGGCCACGTAACAAACAGACTAGAAGCAAACGGAAATGTGGTGGAGTCGAGGGTTCTACTAAGCTATTTTGTAGAAATAGTTCAACTCAGTGAGGAGGCTAAACGGGGTTAAATCATAGCTATAAGATTATCTGGCAGATCGGCTAGCCTAGCTTTCCAGCTGGTGTTTGCCTTGAGAATGCCTTGGTAACGGAGAAGAGCGTCATTGCCTTGGTTACTAGGGGTGCGTTCAACGGCGCTACGTATTGCGTGCAACATGAATGTTATGGTCGAATGGTTGTTAAATTATAATATATATCAATGAAACGTCATAATAGAAACGTACATACTTATTAATATACAACATGTAGTACAGGCTTTGGCAAATCGTTGTTATAAAATAAATATATATGTTATTTTAAAGCAGTATAAAATCTTGTCTCATTTCTTGTAAAATCCAAAGCATATTTGCCGTCATTCATTAATTTGGAATTACTAAAGTACTCATTTTACAGGTCATAAATGCAAAAAGGTCAATATATACTATATTAAACCATGTTTTTGTGTGTTTGTCTATGTATGGTATTAAGCAGTAGATGGCAGTATTGAGCTAATGTGTGGTTTGGTAATAGACCTCTGCTCCTCATCAATATCTTCAACAAATGCCTTTTTTTTCTGTGGCACTCATGACATGTACAAATCACAGTTTTAGCAGTTGGCCCTAGTTTGATGTAATAGTTTTAAATAAAAGTTTTAGAATAGAAACTACAGTGCAAAACATGATGGCATATTTGACACTTATCGCCACAATTTTGAGTGAATTTCCCCATCATATTAAACCACCGACAGTATGTTTAAAAATATGACCGTTTTTCTTTTGTATCCAAACATTTTATTCTTCTTCAATGCATGTTTCAACTGATCAAGTGATGGGACTCATAATGGCTGCTTTTTCATCATTTTACCTAATTTGACTTCATGTGAGCCAATGGAAAACGTCATCGAAATTGAATGTCTACTTGTGTTTTTGTCACTGAAACCAAAAGGACATCACTATCTATTGTGTTAAAAATGTTTTTCTAAGAAGAAAAAAAAAAGAAACTTTCCTCATGTCTCTCTAGCTGTAATTAAATTAGACTAACAGGCAGCACATGGTTGGTCACCTAATCGGATGCCTCAAAATGTGACCATTCGGTGCTGCCCTGCTTCACTGTGCAACATCAGTCAGACACAGAGACCAAGATGTTTCCCCTTTACCTTCAATCACGGTGAGTCACTTACATTTTGAAACAAGGACTAGACACCTTGAAACCATATTCTGAAGGGTCAGAGATTATGCTACTGTTTTCAGTTTTTGTCTATGGTAGTCCCTGGGGCTGCTTGTCCACAGTGGTCAGTTAGACCACCTTCTAGCCTATGAACTACTCTAGCACACTCTCAAAGATATTGGATTGTATAATACTGAACATCATTGCAAACCAAATGTGTTATAAAAAAAACAATTTATTGAAAAATGTAATGTAAAATAAACAATTAAGCATTTCAATAAAGCATTGTAGGCAACCTACAACCATAAGTTATTAATAGATGCATTTTATGTAAACTGTTGTACTAAGAATGATATGACATGAAAAAACAAACATTAATGTACATGTACTTAAGGTTGTGTATGCAGGTGTTTTTTTCTTCTTCCATTTCATATCAACACAAACGATATGATACTGTAAATGTGTTGCCAGATGATGTTTGTTCTGGTCTTAATTTTCATGTAAGCCTACCTTGTGCTCACTGTTATAATAATAGTATTGCTGCATTGATAGTACTATGTCCCTAGATGGCACACTAATCTTTATTTTTCCAGTTGTCTCTTTGTAGGCTACTTAGCAGGCCACTGAAACTGGAAACCTGCACTTTAAGTTTTTTTTTAAAATAAACTGTACGCTAACAAGAACTGTTAGATGCAGATAAATGTACATGTAGAAATAGGAGAAGGTAAGCAATTCAACAAAAGTAATTTAGACAGTTACTTACTTTTAAGCAAAGTGACTGACAAAATCGAACTATCACTGAATAAGAGTCTATATTTGAGTGTTTGGTGTTTGGTTAATACACTCAGTATAATGTATCTAGTCGCTTATTCACTCTTAAAAATGGAAACTAAAGATTCTCTATTACAACCCTGTCAGCTCCAGCCACGCGCAATTCACTGTTCCAAGGTCAGTTGTCGGCTGTATGTATCAATACAAACAAGGGAGGAAATTGAGAAGAACTGATCTCGGGTCGGCCTCTCGATAATTCCGCGTCGAGACACACCAATCAGCTGACCGCCGCATGACAGGCGGGCCTCACGCGTGCGCAGTAGGACTCTCTTGGTATCAGGAATATGGCAGCGTCCTGAGCCCTGTCGGGGGGAATACGGCGTAACTGAGCACCTTCACCACCAAAGTGGGAAAACTGAGAAGCACCACCCGCACTCAGAGGAGGGTGGGGGGCTGAGGGACGGCTTCGATAATTACCCGCTAGCGAATTTACAGGTAATTGCAACCGTTAGCACCTGCCGCTGTCTTCAAGCCATCTTCTCCATGTTGGCTTGATTGAACCCCGCTGCTAATGCGACTAGCTAGCTCTTCTGCCAAACCCGAGTACAGTGCTAGGTAGTCGCTAGCTTGAGGCTAACCCAACATTAGCCTGCCACAGCCCCGTTTTGCATTTAGCAAACAAACGCTGATAACAGAAGTGTCTGGGTTATCTATTATTCTAGTGAGGAGGAGCAGCATAATCGACATCTATATAATGGGCTGTCGTTCTTGTTTTTAGCCAGTTAACCGTGTAGGCCCGCTGCAATGAAGGATAGTTTGGCTAAGCGCTTGAAAGCCAGGTAACGTTAATTCTGCTTGTCATGGATTTACTTGACAGATCGGGATCCAGCGCACACCATCAAATGGATTTAATAATCGCGGAGAACTTTTTCAACGCATTTTGTGTAACCTTTATGTGTATATCTCTAGTCACGAGTAAAACCATCTGCAAGCAAGTGGTTCATGACATCCCTATAGAGCCATTTAAGATGAAGTAGAGTAAGCGCAAGCTGGAAGGGGGATGATTCACACAATTGGCAAATAAGAGGAGGACATTTCAACACGTCTTCAGTGCAGAAAAAGCTTTTAAGAAGAAAACCAGATTGCAGAAACCAGCATGATATTCGCTTTATGTTTCTTGTTATGTCAATATCCTATAGAATATGGAGACAATGCTCTGCTTTTGTTGAGCTGTCATTTCAGACATGGCTTATCTTCAATTTAGTATTAACTGGAGATGTAAAAAAAAAAAAGTCAGGGCCATACAATGATGTAATCACAGATGATCACTTCACCCTTGTACCCACACTAATGCAGTTTTCATATCATTTTTATTGTGCTTTTCAAAGGAAACAGGTGATTCAACCTCTGTGAGAAAGCAGAATGAAATAGGCAGAGCAAAGGAGATGTGAACACAGTATTAAATGGTTAATTGTCGTGGAACTTAGAGTTTAACCTGCATCTGTTTCTCGTTAACTAACCAATAATAGGCTGATTCAGGTCCCATTTCAAAAGCGGTGTTTGCTAAAGTTTATGAAAAGCTGTGAGTCCTGTCTGGAACAAGTTTTCATGTAAATGCTTTGTGCTTTGCTTTGGGTCTGGTTCCATTTACGTTGTTTTACTTTTTTGTCTTTTTTTTGCTCAACTGTGTCAAGGATAGCCCATCATTACATTGCTATTGATCTGCAGACAGGCAGGAAGAGGTGGGAGGAGTAATCACATGACTCAATCCTGGACTCTGGCAGGACTTTTTAACTCCTCAAAGCACTTTCTACCCAGTAATATATGAGAAACTGCACTGCCCTCTGCAGCAGCAAAGAGCTTTCTGCAAAAATCTCCTATTGTGCATTCCATCAGCCCCCCCTGCTCTGGATTAAATTAATTATGCAGCTCCATGAATGCGTGTCAGAAAAAAACAAAACTGTTGATGCAAAACTTGGCTCTTGACGTTTCCTTGCAGCTTTGTTTCTCCTGCACAGGCATCAATTATTGAGACGCAGACACTCATTTTGAGAGGTCCTTGTCCAGTGTTGGTGGACTTGCTGTCCCTTGCTTTAGCCGCACACAGAAATGGAGAGGAAGGAAAACTGGAGTCAGATTTTTCCAGGATCCTGGCAGAGTGCTGACACAGGTTCCTCTTGTCACAGTGCAGCCGCCAGCAAAATACTGCGCTCAGGAGAGGAGAGGAATTCCATAGATTTGATTAATTCTTGTTTTTTACTGCTTTGTTTGAAACCATATTGAACCAGAAGGGAGCTTTGAGAGCATATACCTGTCTTCAAGTTGAATTGTGAGGATTTTTATTTAATTTATACTTAAGGCCAAAACAGAGACATGGCTTAACCTCTGTTTATCTGAAGTGATCAATAGGCCAAACTGGCATGGCACCAGACTATATTGACACAAGCTCAGCTGGTGCACTGTTGTGTTATTTCTCTATCTATCATAGACTGCAGTGAAAGACCTCTGTTTTGCTGAGTAGATTGTATCTAGTTCCTTATCAGTTTGTCTCTTTTGGAGTCAATCAAAGTATATCAAAGTAGTGGTTTATACTAATTTGTAAGTCATGTGGTACCGGCTGCATTGATCCTGCGGTTCATAGCCAAGCGAATAACAGTGAAGAATCAGTGTGTCATGGAGCGCAGCACTGCACATGGATTACTCAGACGTTGAATAATCACAGTTTTTCTCTGTATAAGTTGTGTAGTTGAGGGAACGTCATGTGGGAGTCTCTCTCTTCAAGCTGCAATATGTTGAATGACTGTGTGAAGTGTGTGTGGCAGTATATTGGAATGCATGTTAGAAAAACTTGATGTAGTAATGATCTGTGAAGGTGCAGGTTATTTGGTGACTTTAACTGTAGGTCACCCTCTTTTGTGGAATGATGTTCTCTTTTTACCTATTTGTGTTTTTTATTTCACCCTAATCTTTATAACTCTGCTGTCTGTTTTGTAGGTCCCGTGAAAAGATGAATGTCGTCAAAGAAAATAAAGACCTGGCCTGCTTCTACACCACCAAACACTCCTGGAGGGGAAAGTAAGACCCAAAACACGTTGTTATAACCCCACTGATTGTATTTCAGAGGTGGAGCCTTTGTCTACACTACCTCTTCTTTGTATTGATTTACAAGGCAACATCTACCTAAATCCTTCCCTACATCACTTTGTTTGTCTTCTTCGCCTAAAATCCTGACGCAGTTCTTCCATCGTGTTGACTTTCCTTATCTTGGACATGGACAGGAGGTGTGCAGACCACTGTCAGCACTCGCTGATCAGCACTAATGGAGTGTGTGTTGCAGAGCTGCACGTCTTATGAAATGTGACCCAAAGACACAGACGCTGACAGTAAACGCAGCAGAGAAAAGTCCTAAGCAAGATGGTTCATGATACAATAACATGAAATACTGCTTTAAACAATGTAGCTCTTATCTTAATACTCCCATAATTGTAACTCCAAGGGGCAACTTCTTTTTTATTGAGAGGAAGTTAAAATAAAACTATAGCTGCAATAGGTGCAAAACCCCTCCTATCACTCCAGTAAATCATCATGCATTTCCTTTTAACACGTGTATTTGTTCTCTTGCTACACAAGTATTTTAAACTTGTAATTACTCATGGTTAACCACTGATTATTATTGCGATAAACACTATTACATTTAAATCAATTGACACCACTTATACAAATACATCACTTGTCCAGGAAGATCATTTCCAGATGTGTCGATTATCAATTTGTTTTAAATGTAGTGCAATAAAGGCAAAGTAGGGGCTACAAACTTTATTTCTGCTGTAAACCAACCCTAATTACCATGATCATCTAGTGCAAAAGGTATCTGATTCCATGTTTATAGATTCTAGTTAAATTACACACTATGTGACTTGATGTAAATACTTGGTGTCCGTGGAAACTAAAGGATGGAGAGGTTTCAGTTTGAGTCGGTGGCATCGCATTACCAATACCTGCTCTCTAAATGTCTTTGTGCCATTAAGGTCTGCCATTGACTTTGGTAACTGAAGCAGGGCTGCAGAGCATTAGCCATCATCAAAGCTTCATCCTACTAATGCTTCCTGAAGGGTCTGACATAGACCAGTGTTGATTTATGTGTGGTGGATACAGGGGGAGGCCGAATCAGAGCGACAGAGTGGCACACTTTAAACCCCCGTTGGTGATTGGTCTGAGTGGAACGACAGATTTCCGTGACCCTCCTAAAGACTTGAAAAAGCGTTTCGTCAAACACGCCTCTCTATCAGGGACGAAAACTGCATTTGAAGGTCATTTAACTGTCATTCCTAAGAGAGAAAGAGACAGATGAGAGGGCACAGACGACTCGTGAGAGGCGGGGAGCATGGAGAAATGAAAATGAAACTTAATTTGTTGCTTCGGGAATGCAATTCAGTGAAGCGTAACTAGAGTTGCAGACATAAATGTACAAATGCTGACATCAGGAGATTAACTTTTGACAGTTGTCTCATGAATCTGTCAAATACATTTCAGAAGAACTGCGTCATATGCCCTTCTGCTGTATGAGAAGGGCGCGAGTCACACAGAGCTTGAGTAGGCCAACAGTTATAAAATGTGTCAGGCAATCCTCTTTCATCTTGCTTTATAACAACCCTCAGATGTTGTGGGCTACTTTGTCTCCTGTGAATCCTGGAAGCCATGATCTGGTTTGAGTTATAACCATTTGTAGTCTAAAAACATAGCAAAATGTCCCTAAGGAAACATACCTGAAGCATACTTAAACGTACTGTATCACAGATGAGAGGTGCACAGCCCTCCACTGTAAATACAGATCATGATCCCAAAGGTAAACTGCAATTAGATGCATCTGTAAGTGCACCCCTTAGCCATAGACAGGATTCAGCCTCACTTACACTATACCAGTATAAAGGACGTCTAACTCTGAATGCAGATATGGAAAAAGTCCCTTTTTACACCAACGTGCATGTATTAAAATGACTTTGGCTTCATCTCCTAGTTGGCAGTTTGACACCAATGATCCAACTTATATTTGTCACATGTTAAATAATTGGACTTCAGGGCAGATTTGTCGGCAGATACAGAGAATTGCTCATCTGTTCTGCAGGGAGTTGAAAAGTTGCTTTGTAATTTCCCCTTATTTATGTCCTTAGTGTTTAGTATAGCTGGGAGATTTATCCTCAAATCATATCAAATACTTTTTCCAAAATAGTTGAAATTATAAAATATCTGAAGTGATTTAAGTGCAGCATTTTTTCCACCCTCCGTCTTTACCCATGATCATGTTTCTTTCTGTCTTGTGACTTGTAGAGCATATTAGATTTGGGTCCTAATGAAAGTCATTTCACGGTTTTTGACACAAATGACTTTTCTCAAAGTTTTCTGTCACTCAAGGGTTTCCAAGCACAGCGGGTCTCTATGCTTTCCCCAAGCATGAATATGCAACAGTCTCTTTTGAATCTTCTTTGAATGCATTCATAAGTCTCTATGTTGTTCCTAGACAATGAGGACGCCCTGCTGCTACAGATGCTATGCAGTTTTACACACCAGTACATAGGATGCGCTGTTACTATAGTTTGTGTATATTAAAGTCCCGTGTCAGTTGTCTCCAATATTATACAGGGTCTGGTTTCTCATTTAGCTCCTCCTCTTTGCCTCTCTAAAACTAATGTTTGTCGAGTCTCATCCGGAGGATTACGTTGCATTTGTCCTAGCTTTCTTTTATGTTGTCCAGTGAATCTTCAGCTCAGTCTTCTCTGTGAGAAATGTTGTTAAAAGAGGAGAGGCTGTGGTTAAGGGGGTTTAGTCGGATACAGGAAGTTGCTTAATGTGATACATTATGAAACCCGTGAGAGGAAGGAAAAGCTCTAAAGACAGTACAACTAAATGAAGAGTAACCTTATTCACAAACTATATCTGTGGTGTACTCTGATTTTCATATCTTTGTATGGATGGAAATCTCAACCACAGCAGCATGAGCTGTCAAATAGTCAGGAGCAAGGTCAAGTCATTTGTTGTAGTGAGAACTTGCATAAAGTTATTTAAATTCCTAGGGTAAAGAGTGTGCTAATGTAGGCATTATTGTAGCTTATGTGTCTGTTATACAGGCTCCAACTCCTCTCCTCTTATCACTGCTTTACCTTGGTTATGGAGTCGGCTTACACTGTAAGGGGCATACTTCAGCCAGACAACCTGTTTGTATTTTTGCAGTCTTTTTGGTCACCGTTCAAAGGAATGTTCCTCATGATCAACTCCATGCGATTATACATGCTTTCCTTATGTTCAAAGTCTTAACTCTGATCACAACTATGTCGCATCTAAAGTCCAAAAATAATATTTTGTATCACAAAAGAAGAGACGTACAGTTTTATCATCAGATAATGCACACGGTAGCCATCGACGGTTGAACATTGCCTTGGTACTGAGACAGTATTAAAGGGGGGGGACAATGAACACACAGAATGAATAATTAAGTAAGTCTGTGCTGACACCCAGTTTAGCCAGCCACTTAGCACCAAGGTCGAGACATGTAGGGAGACAGCACCCTGAGATCAGTCAGGCCTTCAGACTCTGTGGACAAACATGACGGGACCTAGAGTATTGTGAGAGTAGAGGGTTGGGACAGAATTGCAAATGCTTTTTAATGAGGAAGGTACACAAAAAGGATTTGACATTTGTCCAATAGCCAAAAGGGAAGTACACTGACTACGGGATGGGCCTGAAAGTGATCTTCCATGCTGGCCCTGCCCAAGCCCACTGCCTGACCTGTCTGTTTATGTTAGTCATTTACTCTGAGTGCATTATGGGGAAGACACTTCTCAACGTAAGTTCCTTTTGATAGGAGTAGTGGGTTATCCACGCCAGTGAGGATGTGCAGGAAAGAAAGGGAGCAAAATCAGCATGTGCACTGTTCACACGAAAATTGCTATGGAGGTGCTAAGAACATGTTGTCCATACAGTAGTTAAGCAGGCATGTATACTAGATACAATAAACTCCTACTGTTAACACTTAACCAAAACAGTGGGGCAGAATGATATGAATTTGGCAGAAATTCACAACTGATGGTGTTGGCAAACCGCACATCAATCGACCGCACGCAGAAGTGCCTGCCTACACACACACACACACACACACACACACACATAGGAAGCAGAAACATTGTCAACATTGAATTTCATACTTCCTTCCTACTACTTGACAAAAGCCCCACTCTCATAACAATTCTGATAAATTAGTGGGATGTTTCAGAGTCAGTGAGTCATTAACAAACCGTCAACATACGAAAAGTGATGACTCTTTGTTTTAAAGTCACAGCGAGGCCAGATTGATTAAATTACATAGAAGAATATTACATTTCTTGGATAAAAGTTCATTTCTGAAGTTAGTCTTTCAGGCTGTAATCCTCTAGCTCATCCAACTTCTTCCACTGTATTTATTGTTTATTATTTCTCTTATTTTCTTGTAAGGTGTCTTTGAGACTAGGAATAGCGGTATATATAAATGATGTGTTATTATTCTATTCTGATCAGAGTTAAGCCTACATGTTTGAATTATTTGCTATCAAATTGTCACGATAGAAGCTTTTAAAGGGGCAGTTATTGTTCTTCTTCTATTTTCTCCTGCCTGCATCTTATCTCAACAGATAAACCTCAGAAAATGTAAATAATAAGAGCTTTTGATCCCTTTCCTTTTTGCCTCGTCCTGCAGTTGTCGTCCTGATAAAAAATGTATTCAGCACATTGGAAATCCCGAGATCACACGTGTTCTGTTCTTACTGTATCTGTTAGCTCTGCTGCAGCTAACCCCCATCTTTGAAAGACCGTCACGCACCCAGCCTCCTTTCCCACACTCGCTGATGTTATGCGACGGCTGTTGTTCCTGCTGCTGCCATGTGTGGTTGGCGAAGGGAAGGCTTTGTTTCTGACTCATCCTCTCTCTCTCTCTCTGTTCCAGGTACAAGCGAGTCTTCTCAGTGGGGACGCATGGCATTACCACTTACAACCCGACCACGCTAGAAGTAACAAATCAGGTCAGTGTGTATGCAGGCTGGGGACAGGAACTCCGCTGTCATTCTGGAGCGTTTTGTTTGCTGTCGCTATCAGTGCCTCACAGGAGCTTGTGGGATATGCTGATCTTGGTGTCATGTGACTATTGAAAATCAATTTGAAGCACACTGCTCCATTGCAAAAAGCTGAAACAGAATTTTTAACATCTGTTGCTCAGCCTTTAAAAATTCACATCTTTCTTGCACACTTAACAGCAGCATGTCTTGACAATGGTAAGAACTTGAAATGTATCTGGAATCAATACCCATTACACTCTAATCCACAGTCGAGAAAAGGACTGAACGGCAAATCGTGAATCATTCGTTCATGCGTCATGGATGTTTTAAAGCAACGACTACACAAAGTGCTTTTTGTAAATGTGGGGGAAAAGGTACAGGCAGGTTGTTTATATTAAAGAAAAGACCAGTATGAACTAATAATCAAGTGAATTCAAGAGAACACACATCCAGAACTTGAATATTTAGGCAGGCCAAATACAAATCGTTCTTGTAAAGGTCTTAAAATGTGTGAATAGTGTTTATTTTGATTGTGAATGCTTTTTCTTTGTTGATTACCATGACCCAAACAAACGTTACCAAAAAAAATGAACCTGTTTATATTTTAAAAGCAGTATTTGATAAGCGTTTTAATACACACACAAGAGATTGGATTGCACTTAATGAACAGTATTTGTCAGCAAATATCACTGTTTTTTATCAAGTTATTTTATTTGCTATTCTGTTATCCTTTATCTATTCCTATAACAGTTTCCACGTATTGGTGCATGGAGGAGAGGTCATAAATAAATACATTGAAACGTTTGTATACTGCTTATATAAATGCTGGGACTTAAAGTACTATCTTTTTTCATGTTCAATCTGCCTGTGTATGCGTGTCCATAACAACATGTTTATCTCTGTGTTGTTGTTGTTCACCAGTGGCCTTATGGGGACATCTGTGGCATCGGCCCGGTAGGAAAAGGCCAGGGAACAGAGTTCAACCTTACATTCCGCAAAGGCAGCGGCAAGAAGTCTGAAACGCTCAAGTTCTCAACGGAGCACCGGACCGAGCTGCTCACAGAAGCTCTGGTGAGGACAAACACTCATCACTTCACTGCCGTCAGTCACCATCACCAAGCAAACGTCATGCACATATTCATTCAAATGGTCTCAGAAGGGGTGTTTGATGTGGTTGGTCCAGGCTGTTTAGTGTGCGCCACAGCTGCACATTTTGCTGTACTGTCTCAAACTTTTTTTTATTATATACTGTTTTGGAATGCAATGCTTGCACATCACAGGACTCCCTGTTGTCATAAATGTGAATCAGCAGATTAGTTTAGTCGCTGTAAAGAAAAAGGGTTGTAAAAAGGAGGAAGGGATTTTTTTCTGCAGTAGATTCAACATAAGTACAACAGGGAGGATTTGAGAGCATGCTGTGGAAATTGCCACTAAAATCTAATGCCTGCTATTTCTTTGTTTTCCTTACTCACAGAGATTCAGAACAGAGTTTTCAGAGGGAAAAATAACTGGCAGGGTAAGTACTGAAATCCATAAAATAGAAGAATACATTTAAGTATGCTTTTGCCCCTGTGGTGACCCCCAGAATAAACGTTATTTACCGTGTGTGATCAACCCCCCACAGCGGTACAACTGCTACAAGCACCACTGGAGTGACACGCGGAAGCCAGTGAGTTTGGAGGTGACACCGGGTGGCATCGACCAGATCGACACCCAAACCAATCGGGTGGTTTGTTCCTACGACTATCGTAATGTGGAGGGCTTCGTCGAGCTCTCTGACTACCAGGGAGGATTCTGCATCCTTTATGGAGGCTTCAGCAGGCTGGTATGCATTCAGAGTTTGTGTGTGTATGCTTAAGTTTAATGTTACATGTTGTCTTCATATTTCCTTTTCCCTCCTTTCCTTTCAGCATCTGTTTGCCTCCGAGCAGCGGGATGACATCATCCGCTGCGCCATCGAGCATGCCGGGAACTTCATTGGAATGACGCTACGGCTGAGGAAGGAGGCGCTGACGTTCGAGGACTTTGTGACGGACAGGTTGGGGAAGTACAGCTCGGACGACAGCATCACTTCACTGGCCGAGTTCGTGGTGCAGAAGATCACTCCTCGACACCGGGTTAGAACATCCTGGTTCTCATAGTTCCTCATAGTGTTGTGTGTGGTGGTGGTGGTGGGTGGTGGTCAGGTTGACATAAGATCAATGGCTTGCTTATGGGTTCACTTGACAGCTGTTTAAATGGCTGTTTTTACATGAGACCAACTAAAGACAACTTAATATTTACTTGAATCTTATCAACACATTTGCGGATCCTTAACTAAATTCAAAAATATCTAAATATAAGATCTAATTTTAAGTAATACATGTGTAAAATAGAGCTCTAAATGTTTTGAGCCTTGTGCCATTCTCTGGTTTTCTTTCCTCTGCGAATTTGCTTCTTGCATAATGAAACAGAAGCAAATAAGTCACGGTGTGTTTACTTTTAATGTAGTATGAATGTTCCTTTCGTTATCAACTGATGCTATGTCATGCCTCATGCTTTCATGATTTAGATGCAATCAGTGGCATTGATAGTGTCTGTTGTTTCAGGGTCTACTTCTGCTTTGTCTTTATAATATCTTTTTTGAATCGGCATTCAATACGTCTTCTTTCATTTTGTTGACTTGTATTTGTCGTCCATTAGGAGCCAGTGAAGCGTATCCTGGCCCTGACAGAGACTTGTTTAGTGGAGAGGGACCCGGCTTCCTACAACATAGTCACCATCAAACCCTTTGGAGAGGTGAGCACTCACAAACTAAAGCAATCATAAAGATTTCAGGCTGAAATGTTTACACTCACAATTTTGTTCCGTCTCGCTGCACTCCTGTGAAGATGCATGTAAATGGATCTGCTCCCCTTAGATTCATTATGTATGAACTACATCAAGTTAACAGCTGGGATGAAAGCACTTGAGTCTGTGTGAAATGAGCCCTACCTTTTTTTCTCTCTCACTCCTGTCCTCTGTCTCATCTCCCTTCAGGTATTTGCTCTCATCTGTGATGTAGACAACCCTCAGGTGTTTACAGTCGAATTCATCCGAGGTCAGATCAGAAAGTTTTCCTCCACAGAAAGGTACACATACACCTGTCTTTATGTATGTAGTGACGCAGCGGGCCCTGGGGATTTCTTAAAACGTTGTTCTCTCTTTATTTACAAAATGAGTAATATGCTTCTGCTGCATGGCGACTATATCCTGTTACTGTGTGCTCAGTGTCAGTCCTCCATCACACAGAATCATTGCTAATGCATTCAGCTGGGTTTGATTGTGTTTACGTCTGCAGGGACTCCCTCTTAGCCAGCCTGCTGGATGGAGTCCGCGCATCAGGCAACCGGGACGTGTGCGTCAAGATGGCCCCCACGCAGCGAGGGCAAAGATGGGGCCTACTGAGCATGCCCGTGGACGAGGAGGTGGAGAGTTTGCATCTCAAATTCCTGGCAGCACCTCCTAGTGAGTCCAAGCCGTCATTCTCATGAGATTCATATCAAATACAAACCCTTTAGGCTCCTCGTATGTACTTTAGGGTTAGGATATGCCAAACATTAGCACGCTAGCATGGTCATTTCAGAATGTTGGCATGCTAACATTAGCGTGTACATTAAAGCTCTGCTGTGCCTGCCTCAACTATTTCCATAACATTCAAGTCACAGATATATATTTATTTTTTAAAACAAATACCCAGCGACCCTAACCAAACCCAGAAAGTTGTTTACAAATGCCAACTGTTGTTGTGAAGTTATTTCCAGAATCCTTAAAGACTATTGTGACCATCTGTAGTAAAACAAATTCCATCTGTTGTAAGAAATGACATAAATCATGGCTCTTTTTGTAAAGCACAAGCGACATACTGTATTAATTGGTTGTTTTCTATGAATAAATTAGACTTAATTAACATTTATTTAAGCTAATTTAACTCATAACTGTTACATAATCATACTGTGCATGATTTGTCAGTTTGGCTACTAAGGTTGTTTATATTAGAAAAAAAGGCGACTTGGAAATCCTTTTTAATCCAGATGGTTCTAAGAGTTTTGGAGTATTATGGAAATACCACACAACTTGGATCAAATACAGATCTTTATAGTTGTTTATGTCTTGACAAGTGAATAAACTACATGGTTCCTTGAATAAAATGCTACTACATGGGATGCAAAGTGGGTCTACCTTGTGCTTACAGTCTTTCACAGAGGCTCTTAGTCTCTTTATTATTTTTTCATTGTTCTATCCCTCTTTCTCTTTTTAGATGGGAACTTTGCAGATGCAGTGTATAGATTCAACGCCAACATATCCTACAGTGGAGTGCTGCATGCAGTCACCCAAGATGTGAGTGTATTTAATCCAAGTGATTTATGTTTATCCATAAGTAGGATCCACACTAATCTATTTCTTATTTCTCTCCAGGGTCTGTTCTCTGAGAACAAAGAGAAGCTCATCAACAACGCCATCCTGGCTCTTTTATCCCAGGAGCTGGAGCTACCGACGGTGAACGCCGAGCTGGAGAGCCAATTCCAGGCCATTCGCCGCTTGGTGGCCTCCAAGGCTGGCTTCCAGGCCTTCACCCAGCTTCCCAAGTAAGAACGCAGCCGTCGTCACGCTTCACCTTACTGCGGTCATTTACTTTGAAGTGCATTCTTTTGTTGAGCTGCTGGTAACAGGCATGCTCTGTCATTCCAAGGTCTGGTCAAGGGTCTGGAGGCACAGATGCAACGTAAATATGAATCCATACATCTCAGTCTGCCCTTTTACCTGTCTCTGTTTCTTATCCTCCTTGTTCTTTTCCAACGTCTCTCCCAGCTGTCTTGTCGATCAGCCTGTTTTATCTTTGATCTGCTTTCATCTCAGGCACTTCAGACGAGAGGTTGTGTCCCTTCCTTGTGCTCAGTCGAGCAGTCTGCCGCGATTTGTTTTGACCTTCCTCTCTCGACATCTCATACTCCTCTCCGTCCATCTCTTTCCCAGTATCTGCTTTGCCCATTCTACCTTTTAGATTTCCGTACATCCCAATCTAAGAACCCTGACGTCTTTCTGGGTCACTGAGATGTATGAGAGGAACTGTATTTACTGTTTATTATTTGTTCCTGTGACGCAAATGAGAATTGGTTTTCCAGAAAGATTCATTGCTAGGATAGCTTGGTGTTTCCCTAACACAAGACACCAATCACTTAAATACATAAATGGTTTATTTTTGCTTTTAGGGAATCCTCTCTTATATTGCTACTCTTTTAGTGTCACTGAGCAAATTAAGCAACACGCCACTTCTAAAGCAATGAATTCTTTGTGTATCCAACCCCAGACCTCTTTAAATAACACCTTATTTGTATGTTTTTATATTCAGTTGTGTTTTTGAGGCATTATTTTAAGTGCTGTGAATGTGTGTATGTGTGTTCCAGGTTCAGAGAAAAATTGGGAGTAAAAACAGTCAAAGCTTTGAAAAGGAACAACAACGGCGTGACGCATGCTGCCGTAGACATGCTCTGTGCCCTCATGTGTGTAAGTATCACCTGCATATCTAGACATCAGACGACGGCACACACGCATACAACCGCTTGTCTTTCATCTTTCTGTTCGCCTGAGAGCTTCTCATTCATGTCTCTCTGCAGCCGATGCACGATGACTACGACCTGAGGCAGGAGCAGCTGAACAAAGCCTCTCTGCTCTCCTCCAAGAAGTTCCTGGAGAACCTTCTTGAAAAGTTCATCACTAATGTGGTACTGTTCTTTTTACCGTCTGAAAGCTAAGGAATTTAGAAGTGATTGTGAAATATTAACCCTTATTCCCTTTTTTCTTTTGGTTTCAGGACCACGGAACCGGAGCTCTGGTCATCAGCTCCTTATTGGACTTCTTAACATTTGCCCTGTGCGCCCCCTACAGCGAGACCACAGAGGGGCAGCAGTTCGACATGCTGCTGGAGATGGTGGCCTCTGATGGACGCACCTTGTTTAAACTATTTCAGGTAGTTAATTTGTGTGAATAAAAACCCCAACTATAACAGTTATATGACTGATATAAATTGAGTAGATGCCTGTGTGGTAAATTGTGGCTGTCCTTCTCTCTAGCATCCCTCTATGGCGATAGTGAAGGGAGCAGGCCTGGTGATGAAGGCCATCATTGAGGTAAGCCTCTCAAAGTGTGTGAATGTTTGTAAGTGTTAATGCTGTGAGATGACTTACCAACCTGTGTTTTTTAATATGTAGGAGGGAGACAAGGAAATTGCCACCAAGATGCAGGACCTGGCCCTGAGTGAAGGGGCTCTTCCGAGGCATCTTCACACCTCTCTGTTCACTATGAGTGCTGACCAGCGGATGCTAACCAACAGGTATGATTTAGTCTTTTTTTATCTGTTGGTTATAGTAGATAGTTTATTAATCCCTCCATCTACAGTTTCATACTTCACTAATACTATAAAGCATAGAAACCCAAACTGTCTGATAGTCAGACAAAGCTTCAGTTGCTAAAGTAGATAAACAAAAAGATGCCTTCTCTAAAAAACAAAGCCATATAACTATTACTGCTATTTTTTTTCTTCCTCAGGCAGTTGAGTCGTCACCTGGTGGGACTTTGGACGGCTGAAAACCCTGTTGCCATGAACCTGCTGAAAAGAATACTGGTATGCTACAAATAGTGTGATCGAGGCAAAGTACTCCAGAATTTAAGCCAGTAAGTTTCTCTGGCAGCAGGGGCACCCTGTTTAACCCATTTTACTTTTGTCTTGTGTGCTCTCAGCCAACAGGCCTGCTGGCTTACCTGGACAGTCCTGACCCCGTCCCAGAAAAAGATATGGACAGGATGCACATCCGTGACAACCTGAAAATCGCCACGGTAGCTGGATAAACACCTCCCAATCCTATGTGTTTGCAGTGTGAATACACAGCTCACTTATAAAGTATTGGCCTTAATGTTGTTTTTTATTTGTTTCCCACAGGACCAGCTAAATCGCAACAAGGTGCCCGACTGGCAGCGGTTAGCCGGCAAAGCAGCCAAAGAGGTGGAGAAGTTTGCCAAGGAGAAAGCTGACATAGTGTTGATGCACTGGAGAGATAAGATGGGCATCGCTCAGAAGGAGGTGAGGATATATTTTAGTTTGCAAAATCGCTAAGGGCTGACATCCCTGATTTTTAAAGACAAGCTGCTGCTGCTGCTGATGTTTCTGCTCAGGCGTCTCTTAACTGATGCTCAGTGCTGCAGTATCCAGAGGCAACACTAAATAACACACTTTTTAGAGCTGCTGCTGCTGCTGCTGCTGCTGCTGCTGTTATTTTGCATGCAGAGCGGTGCCTGCTCTGATGCTGCCTGACCTTTTGGAAACTGCATTGTCATGATATAATGTGGTCTGATTTGTCTTGCTGTTCAAAATGCTGGTGCACATTTTTCATACATGTTTAACAGACTGTTTTTCTTTGGCTAAGGAGTGTCTGAAAGGTTCCCACAGATCCTCAAAAGTTGTATTGAATAAATTAAAAACACTGATTGTTTCATTGGTATCACACAGTCAGAGTCTTAAGATTAAAAGAAGACAGTTAGTATTATATCAAAATCCAAAGTTCATGCAGATCAGGATAACATAACCAAAAACAGTCATGTTTTGTTTTTGGGCTACTTAGCACTTTCTGCTAACTAGCGACAGCATGGGGACGTGGAAGGTCAATGAAACTTGCTATTTAACAACGGTTCTGCAGCATGGCTGAAACCTTTATGTCGTTTGTTGTCCAGGAAATAAAATAGAATAACTAATACAACTGGCAGTGGAAATCCATGTCCAGTGTTATTTATGAATTGGTTTGAATTTGTGTGGGCATTAAAAACTTGGTAATAACAAACCTGTGTAACCATGTGTTATAAATTCAAAGGTCACGCTTCTTTAAAAAAAATAATTCTTAGGAAGGCTGCAAATACTCGATGTATGGTCATTTTTACAGGAAGTTTGTGGATGGGTTCATGTTTGGGGTGTATTCTCAACAGCTAACTAAACCCTTTGGCCGATACCGCTTGCTAACTTAAGGTTTAACAAAACTGAAACATCTCTTTTACTTTAAAGTAAAGCTATAACCCCTAAACCTGCTTCATCTGAATGTCACCCAGCTTTCTGTTCTTAATGATTGGCTTGCTTTCACTGAATTTTCCCCAATCACAGTTCATGTTTGCATCACATATGTGTTGTTAGCTATTCATAAATCTAGTCTTGAAAAAATGATCTGGCATCATCAGCTAATAAATCTGAATGATTTTATAATGGATTTGTATGTCTATCACTTTGTATGATGCCACCCTTTTGTTACCATTGATCTCTGTTTGATCCGAGGAACAATAACCTCTCTGTGTATCTGCCCCACCCTCCCCTTGTCTTGTGTGGTTTCTCTGCTGTCAATGACAATGCAGCAGGACAGAAATAACCTGGTAAGTAGGACTGACCAATGGGATCCATGCTGTGTTTTTCCATCTTCTTTCTCTTGACCAAACCATTTTTCCATCTTCAAGTGTCACATTGGGTGTGTTTTTATATTCCGCCAGGCGATGACCTATTATCAAGGAATTTGTTCAAGTCTTTAAATAGATGTAAGAAAAAGAAGAAGTTATTACTGATTGTACACTAGACAATAAAAACACTTTCTGAATATGTCTTTTCCTGTCTCATTGTCAATAGAGGACATGTTCAGAGTCTGTTTTAGAGACATGTGTTGCTACTATAAATGCAAGAACTTTGCCAAGCATTCTGTAAAACCTCTGGAACCATACATTACACTGCTCACACCATATTTGATTACGCCGGAAATTGGCCTTATTGCTTTCTGGCACAAAGAATAATGGTGGTAATTAGAAGTTGTAATGCTTTAGAAGTTATCAGCTTTATGAGAAACCTGATCATAATTGTCTCGCCCAGTAAGAACTACAGAACACACCCAATTTTGGGATCCCGCTTTGGTTTGTATGTTTCATAACCTTTTTTTCTATGTTGGTATCAGTGCTTATTTTGGGGTGTATTGTTTCTAATACCTGGCTTTCTCCATTGTCAACAACATCTCTGTTACATTTTTCTCCACATTCATCTCATTTTTGGTATCACTATTTAACCTTTGGCTCATCACTACTCTTTGTGCTACTATTTTAAAGGACACTTTTGGAATGCTTTTAAGATTGATGTACTGACTTAAGTCGGGACCTTAAGCTTGAGTCTTCCTTTTTGATTTCAGAACCCAAACCAAAAGCCTGTCATCCTGAGGAAGAGACGGCAGAGGATAAAGATTGAAGTCAACTGGGAGCTTTTCTACTACAGGTACAACATGTCCCGATAAAGACCTCAAGCCATAATCCAGCTATGTTGACCCCATAACAGTGTTGTGAGTTTTTGCCCGGCCGCATCCTCTATATTTTACATTACACCTGTCATGCTTAGGTAAATCTTCTTTGGCAAACCTTTAACTCTGCAGGAATCCTTAAGTCATATAACAATATGTTAAACCTTTTTTATTTAATTTTCCTAAAATCCAAATGTTGTCTTCTCAAGATTCCAGCTCGACCACGCACGGTCTAACCTCATCTGGAACCTGAGGACGAGAGAGGAGCTGCGGGACGCGCTGGAGGGGGAGATGCGCTCCTTCAGCGTGGACCGGGAGCTCGGCAGTGCCACCGTCATCTCCTGGAACCACCAGGAGTTTGAGGTTTGTGCTCAGATGGACTATTTTCTCCCTCACTAGCCAGTGATACTTGAATCCCACAAAGAAAGACTGTGTTATTTCAAACTGAAACACATTTTCTCACAGTATATGTTTTTATGTGCAGGTGAAATACGAGTGCCTTTCAGATGAGATAAAGATCGGCGATTATTACCTGCGGCTACTGCTTGAGGAGGATGAAAACGAAGAATCCAATGCCATCAAGAGATCGTAAGACTACAAAAACAGTCCAACCTACTGCACTATTGTTCTCAGTCAGTTCTGAATCCAAAAAGATGATTCATGCTTCTCCCTCTCTTTGTTCTCAGATATGAGTTCTTCAATGAACTCTACCACCGCTTTCTGCTCACACCCAAAGTATCGATGAAGTGCCTGTGCCTGCAGGCGCTCGCTATAGTCTACGGGAAGTGCTTTGAGGAGATCGGCCCCTTCACAGACACAAAATACATTGTGGGCATGCTGGACCGAGTGAGTACAAACTGGCACAGCAAGGACTTATTGATTTTGTTAAATGTCTTTTAATTAATCCTGAAATCTAAAATACTCTTTTGATGGTATAGTGTACAGACAAACTGGAAAGAGACAGACTCATCATCTTCCTCAACAAACTCATTCTGAACAAGGTAAGCTATTCAGAGCAACAGTGCCTTTTTGAAATTGCCTTTTTATTCAGCTCACCTTTCAATTTCTCTGTCATTTTTTGTTCTGCAGAAAAATGTGAAGGAGGTGATGGACTCGAATGGAGTGCGAATCTTGGTGGATCTGCTCACCATGGCCCATCTGCATACCAGCAGAGCTACTGTGCCCCTACAGGTAAAAAAAATGGCATCAGACTTGACTTGTGTATATATATGAATATAATTTGTCTTTTGATACGATCAATAACACATGACGCTAGACATTGCACTTCTTGATGAGCCATGGAGGAGATTACATATGTTGACCCCTGTGTGAAATTGGTAATCAATCTGTGCCGCGTGTCTAACAGAGTGTCTTCTTTATTTCTACAGACCAACGTTCTGGAAGCATCACCGGACATGAAGAGGGAGAGTGAGAAAGAGTGGTACTTTGGGAACGCAGACAAAGAAAGAAGGGGACCTTTCAGTTTTGAAGAGGTATGGCATCATTTTAAAATGTCAAGCACAGGGATTACTCGAGTTTCAAATAATGATAAATGTTATACCTGCAACTTGTAAACAAAAACAGAAATGTCCCTCTTAAAAAATGTACTGCTGGTGAGTGATGATGTCTACTTGTGAATTAAAATTTGCATTGATAAACTGATTTCCTTTTTTAATTGTATCTATAATATATCTGTACATTATTTGACCTTATTTTCTGATCTAAAGTATTGCATTCTTCACTTATTGCAGTAGTATTGTCATTTGATTGGTCTTTGGAAGTTACTTTTTTACAGCAACCACCCTATAATCATCTTTATTTTGATTATTTTCTTCTCCAGATGCAGGAGTTCTGGAGCACAGGGGTCCTGACAGCGAAGACGCGCTGCTGGGCTCAAGGGATGGATGGCTGGCGCCCCCTGCAGGCCATCCCCCAACTGAAGTGGTGCCTCCTGGCCACCGGGCAGGCGGTGATGAATGAGTCTGACCTGGCTACACTCATCCTCAACATGCTCATCACCATGTGCTCATACTACCCCAGCAGGTGGGTACAGCAGACAACACTTTTGGGGTTGTATTTATAGGAAAAACCTCTCCTTTTTGGAAATGTCTTTCGTATGGTATCAGAAAAAGCAATAGCGTTCTAATAAGCAATGTCGTTTCTGAATTGATTTTTGGTTTGAACCTTTACCTGTGACTTTAAGTGTTTCTTTTCTTTTCACTCAGGGACCAAGACAATGCCATTATCCGACCTTTACCTAAGATCAAGAGGATGATCAGTGACAACGCGTGCCTCCCTCACATTGTCCAGGTACCTGCAATAATAATCACACCCTTCATGTTTCATCTTGAGTACAACACCATGTTGATTATCTCATCGTTTTTCTTTGTCTACTCCAGCTGCTGCTGACCTTTGACCCCATCCTGGTGGAAAAGGTGGCTAACGTTCTGTACCTGGTGATGCAGGACAACCCCAATCTGCAACGCCTCTATCTTACCGGCATCTTCTTCTTCATCATGATGTACACAGGCTCCAACGTGCTTCCTGTAGCAAGGTGAAAACACACACACACATCAGTGCTAAAAAGCAGTCGTCCTCAGAAATGTTTAAAGGGAATTTTGTCCATATTTAGAACTGTCATGGACTCATAATGACTGACACTTAAATGTGTGTGTTTTCCTTTATTCTTAGTTATTCAATTGGCATTTCAGCCTGGAATTGTCTTGGTCTAGGTGTCTAGAGAACTACTTTTGAGTTATGTGTAATAAAAAATAAGAAAGACATTAGTAACATGCAATGACGATATTGACCTCGAGACATTCCTTTGTTTTTTAAAGGTTCCTTAAGTACACCCATCTGAAACAAGCCTTCAAATCAGAGGAGGTGAAGATGACTCATTTTCAAACATTTTTACATAAATATGTTCTGATTGTATATTTTGAATCTAACCTCTGTCCTTTCTCCCATTAGTCTAAGGGGCAGGACATAGTCCAACGTAGTGTTCTGGGCCCGGTGATGCCCGAGGCCATGGTGTGTTATCTGGAGAACTACGAGGCGGAGCGTTTCTCTGAGATATTCCTGGGAGAATTCGATACCCCTGAGGCCATCTGGAGCAGCGAGATGAGGTAGGGATCTGTCTCTGTTGTGTCGAAATGATGTCTTTTTAAAAACATCAATGCAGGAGATATTTAGAAGTGCAGCCGTTAAAGTCAACTTGTGGTTTAAAGAAATGTTAATAGGTTTTGTTTGAACTCTCTTTTTTAGGCGGTTGATGATTGAGAAGATAGCTGCACACATAGCTGACTTCAGCCCCAGGCTGCAGAGCAACACGCGGGCCCTCTACCAGTACTGCCCCATCCCCGTGGTCAACTTCCCTCAGCTGGACAACGAGCTCTTCTGCAACATCTACTACCTCAGACATCTGTGCGACACTACCCGCTTCCCCAACTGGCCCATTCGAGATGCTGTACGTCCCTCATTTTTCTTATTTATTCAAGGTTGTACTTCCTTATCAAAGTCCTGCTTGCATTGCCTAAAAAAGGCTTCTTTAACATCTTGATCCCGCTTCATTATTCCTTCAGGTGAAGCTGCTCAAAGACACTCTTGAAGCCTGGAAGAGGGAGGTGGAGAAAAAGCCTCCCTCTATGTCTGTAGATGATGCATTTGAAGTCCTCAACCTCCCCAAAGGACAGGGGCCGTGAGTGGACTTTGATTTCTTGCCACATCTTAGTATTTGTCTTTGTATTTTAAATATCAGCAAATGTAAATGCTGTTGTTGAATAGGTGGATTTAAACAGTTGGATTTCTTTTTGTCAGGCAAGAGGAGAGTAAAATCAGGAAAGCTTACTTCCGACTGGCGCAGAAGTACCATCCAGACAAGAACCCCGAGGGCAGAGTATGTACTTCAATCATTACTCACATGATGTGTATGCACAGGTGTACATAGCTACATCTTCATATTCAATTGTTTATATCTTTCAGGACATGTTTGAGAAAGTCAACAAAGCCTACGAGTTCCTTTGCACAAAGTCAGCCCGAATCCTGGACGGCCCCTGACCCAGAGAACATCATCCTCATCCTCAAAGCTCAGAGCATCCTGTTCAACCGGCACAAACAAGGTGTGCAGATAGATCGAAATTTGAGTGAATGTGTGTCGTTGTGGTTATACATTTCTAATGAATACTCCTTGTTTTATTGTCTCTAAACAGAGCTTGAACCTTACAAATATGCGGGTTACCCCATGCTCATCAAAACAATTACCATGGAAACAGAGGATGAGCTGCTCTTCTCCAAAACCTCGCCTCTCCTCCCGGCTGCTGCTGAACTGGCCTTCCACACAGTCAACTGCTCTGCTCTGAATGCAGAGGAGCTGCGCCGAGACAGCGGAATGGAGGTATACTATATATAATCATGAAATATCAGCTAAATGAAACATTGTGAGGAAATGGGATTAAATAAACAATGTGGTGTTTCCTGTTTTCAATCAGGTGTTGCTGGAGGCTCTCTCTCGATGTGTTGCTGTATTAACTGCATCCAGCAAGGCTGATGACATGGCTGTTCTGGTAAGATGACCCTTTATTCACCTGAAGTCACCTTGAATTTCTCCAGGGATGAGAACTCTATTGCTTATAAACATATTTTCCATGGTTGTGCCACAGGTGTGCGGGCACATCTGCAAGTGCTACAGTGTAGCAGCCCAGTTTGAGGAATGCAGGGAAAAGATTGTTGAGATGCCGAACATCATCAGGGACCTCTGTCACATCTTGTTCTATGGAAAGGTGAGGACCTCGCAACCCCGATGTCTATTTGACATTGTACGATTATGTGTGGGGATCCCAAACCATAACAGTATTATATAAGGTTGATGCTACATTGCACAAAGAATGTTGTGACTAACAATAAGAAAACATGCTGAAAGTGCATCATTTGCACAACCAATTCATCTATTCAACATTTACATTTTTATTTCCATAAAGTTTTCTTTTTCATTTTTAAATAATGAGTACAACTAAAAAAGAAGAGCTTTATTTTGCCTCCATAACCTGTTGCAGTCATCCTTATTTCTTGTTTGTTCCCAGTTTTTGCAAGTTATTTAGATATATATTTAAATGCTACATGTGGCGTCTAGAAATGTAGTTTCAGCTCTTAATGTTCTCCCTTTTGTCTCCTCACAGGGTCTCCCCAAAACCGCCGCCCTGGCTGTACAGTGCGTGAGCTCCTTCGCCGTGGATTTCTTCCTGCAGACCCACCTGTACCACGCCGGCGTGCTCTGGCACCTGCTGGTCCACCTCTTCAACTACGACTACACCCTGGAGGAGAGCGGCGTGCAGACCAGCATGGAATCAAACCAGCAGGAGGTCGCGAACAGCCTGGCCAAGCTTAGCCTGGTGGCCCTCAGCCGTCTGGGGGGCTACACCCAGACCCCCCACACCACTGACGGGGACAATCCTGTTTCAGAGACCAATGGCATCGAGGGAACTCCTCCGGAGAACCCCACCATCCGCAAGAGCTTAGCAGCCATGCTGTCACCGTACATCTCAAGGAAGCTGGGGACAGGATCTCCTGCTGAGGTATGTTGCGCAGGTGGAGGTGTCAGTGTTTTTCATTCATAATCCCCAACACCCTGCTGAGCTCCACATGTTGTGCTGTTAGGTGTTGAAGCTGCTGAATAGCAACTCAGAGAACCCGTACCTGATCTGGAACAACGGAACACGAGCCGAGCTGCTGGAGTTCCTGGAGATTCAACAGGAGGGAAACATCAAGAGGGTATGAATAACATATAAAATCATACATTTATATTGGTATATAGATATTATTTATATACTTTATCAGAGATTTTAAAAAATGCAGTTATTCATGTTTTTGTCTGTTCATAGGGAGAGAATGATAAAAGCTTTGGAGCAGAGTTTGCGTTCACTGATCACAGCAAAGAGCTGATAGTCGGGGAGATTTTTGTCCGGGTCTATAATGAGCAACCAACTTATCCTCTTGAGGTGAGTACAACAACAAGATAGTACAACCCAAAACCTTTAAAGTGCTTTTATTTATTGTTTGCCCATTCTCATCAGTTTGATTAAGTTGTGACAGATGGCCCCTTGAAACAGCTATATACAATATTGCTGTGAATATTGATGGCAGCATTCACTAAAAGCTTGTTTGAACAGTTGTTTTATAGTCCATTTGGTTTATTCGTCGTACAAAAATCAACTTTAAAGCTTTTGTAATGATATATTGTGTGACTGTGTCTGTTTTCTTCAGTTCCCTAAAGTATTTGCAGCCAGTCTTCTGGACTACGTGGGCTCTCAGGCTCAGTACCTCCACACTCTGCTGGCCATGAGTCAGAGTAACAAGGTAGAGTCGCAGCAGCACGCTGAGAGGCTGCGCTTCGCCGAGATGGCTTTAGAGGCTCTCCGCAATGTCATCAAGAACAACCCAGGTGAGATATGACACTTCTGTTGTGAACACAAAGACCTGTTATGGGAACAAAACAGCCCAAAATCTTTCAAGCGACTCGTGTATGAAAATAAATGTTTTTGCCTGGGATGTCTCACCCTAGGTTTCTTTTCTAAGCGGTTATGTGTGTATGCTTTCAGGTTCGGAGTCAGAGTGCATCGGCCATTTCAAACTGCTGTTCTCCTTGTTGCGGGTTCATGGAGCTGGCAGAGTACAGCAGCTCGTTTTGGAGGTAGAGGGTCTTAGTCCTGCTGATGTCCAACAACTGTAGTTCCTAGTGCAGTTCACTCATTCTGATTTCTTTTGCAGGTTGTGAATACAGTGACGTCCAACCAAGAATGCGTGAGCAACATTGCTGAGTCGCTGGTGTTGTCCAACCTTTTGTTGCTGCTGCACTCACTTCCCTCCAGTAAGAAGACATTTGAAATCAGAAAGCACGTGTGCTCCTTGTTGCCTCTTTATACTTATTGCTGTGTCTGTGGACTAAAACGCGTTGTTTTTGCATAATTTAGGCCGGCAAATGGTGCTGGAAACCCTGTATGCACTGACTTCCAACACAAAGATAGTCAAAGAGTCTATGGCCAAAGGTCAGTGTAATTATTTGTTTTTCTTTCCCACATTTATATACATTTTATACAAACAGAAGCTCAGGTTAATCTGTTTGCTCCCCAGGTGCTCTGATCTACTTGCTAGACCTCTTCTGTAACTGCACACATCCGCAAGTACGCACACAGACTGCAGAGCTCTTCTCCAAGATGACCTCAGACAAGCTGGTCGGGCCAAAGGTAAGAATACAAATAGAAAGAAATAAAAAGACAAATAAGTGTCCTGTCCTCCTTGCGTTACATTGCATCCTCATATATTCTGTGCTCTGCCAGGTGCGTCTGACGCTGATCCGTTTCCTTCCTGGTGTGTTCATGGACGCCATGCGAGACAACGCCGAGGCAGCAGTGCAAATATTCGAGGGAACGCACGAGAACCCTGAGCTCATCTGGAATGACAACTCAAGGGAGAAAGTGTCGACAACTGTCCGGGAGATGATGCTTGAGTAGGATATTTGCCCAATTCAATACCTTAAGTATCCATCTGAGTAGTGTCCTATCCTATCTGTCCAATATGATGCTAAATATCATCTTTTTTCCCAGGCACTTTAAACAGCAGAAGGATAATCCTGATGTGAACTGGAGAGTAAGTGCTTTAATATTTCCCCAACAGTAAAACCGCTATATGGTGTGTGTGATTTTTCTTCATGATCTTACATTCTTTGTTTGTGTGTCCAGTTGCCTGAGGACTTCACCGTGGCTTATGGAGCAGGACAGGGCGAGCTAGAAGTTGGCGGAGTTTTCCTGCGCATCTTTATTGCCCAGCCCGGCTGGGTGCTGCGCAAGCCTCGAGAGTTCCTGGTGTCCCTCCTGGAGACCCTGACTGAGCTGCTGGAGAAAAACAACCCCAATGTGAGATACTTTACTGAGAAACACAAACCGTATTTGATTATTTACAACTTCTTACACTCGCAATTTCCCTTCTTCCTGTCATCTCTTGCAGGGTGAGGCCCTGGAGACGGTTACCACGGCAGCAGTGTGTCTGTTCAGCGCTCAGAGCCAGCTGGCTGACCAGGTTCCTCCTCTGGGACACCTGCCTCGCATCATAGCAACACTCAGCCACAAGAACAACGCCGTGCCCAAGAGCTCCATCCGCCTCATTCATGCGCTATCAGACAATGAGGTGAGGAGACAAACATCAATATGTTTTAAAAGATTTGCTTTCAGGACTCGCTATATCTTGTTTTACATCTTGCATTCATGAATTCCAGTTGGAAAGATAACAAAAGAGGCTGAGATGCATTTGGGGCTCTGGGGAAAACAAGTCAGGATATAATTCAGCTTTTTTGCTTCCTTTTTCCATGCCCTTCCTTTATCAAAGTACATCAATAAAACCAGCTAAATGAGTGTATTTAGAAAATTCACACTCCACAATATTTACCAACAAACAATATATTGGGTAGTTTGTCTCCTTTCTGTACTATGGCGCACTTCAATTGCTAACCACAGCTGTCTTGTTTCCCGTAGCTGTGTGTACGCTCCATGGCAGCTCTGGAGACGATCGGCCCCCTCATGGCGGGGATGAAATCCCGGGCTGACATGGCTGGATTAGCTTGTGAAGCTCTCAACCGCATGTTCCAGAAGGAGCAGACAGAACTAGTGGCCCAGGTAAAAACCCTCACCATTGATATTTATTTCATTTTGTTTTGGTTTGATGACTTAAAATGAATTAATAATGTATGTTATGAATGAACAGGCTCTCAGAGTGGAGCTGGTCCCATACCTCCTGAGGCTCCTGGAAGGAATCGGCTTGGAGACGTTGGATAACCCCTCCGCTACAAAGGCTCAGATAGTAAAGGCTCTCAAGTCCATGACTCGCAGTCTGCAGTATGGAGAACAGGTAGGATAGGAATATATGAACAGTAGGATTATTAAATGAAATAGTGCTGCTAATTGTTGAAATGACATCATACTGTTGCTTAATCTTATTAACCTCTTGGCAGGTGAATGAGATTCTTGCCAAGTCCTCGGTGTGGAGTGCCTTCAAAGACCAGAAACACGATCTATTCATCTCAGAGTCTCAGACCGCAGGCTACATTACTGGTAAAGTATTTCCATTTACTTTGCCTGATATTAAAACACTCAGCATTACGACACCTGACATTTGATTAACAAGCTTGGCTGTTGAAGTGATTGTTCTGTCAGGGTCTAAAAGGTAAGTCTCTATTACCTTTCTCTGAGCTGATGTTAAGTCTTAATGCTTTGCTATCCCTAAAAACTACCCGTGGCTGCCTCCTCACTTAAACCCAGAGACCCTTTCTGTCTCCACAACCTATAACTTCCTGGCTCTGCCTCCCCTGTCCTCTTTGTCCTCCACGTTTCCTCCTCAGGGGTATCCACTCCTTCTCTCCTGGCCGCCAGTAGCCCACTGCGAGGTGGGCTCTAGACTCCTAAGCTGGGCCTTCACAGCCCTCCTCTCTCTTGCTCTGATGCAGGTAGACTTTGACCTACTGCCATCCCTTTCCTCTTTACCTCCATCTTGACCCACACTTCATTTTCCATTCCCACCGTTCCATATTCATTACTAAATTTAATCTCGTAACACCTTCCCTTCCATCTCCATCCACCAACTCATTATCCATCGACTCAAGTTCCAGGAAATTAACAGAAATGTAATTTAGTCGATGTAGTGATCACTCCATACATAGAGTAGTCTTAGTTTAGAACGTCATTGTAGCTAACCATTAGCGCTCCAGCTATCCTGACCCGGTCACACCTGCACTGAATCTGTCTTCCTGTCACCTGTAGGTCCAGGAGTAGCAGGCTACCTTACAGCAGGAACTGGCAAAACGGTAATGCCCAACGTCCCACCCCCTGTGGACAACGACAGTGGAGACCAAGGCTGATGGACACACTTCAGTCACGCTCAGGCACCCAGACTGCCCTGCAGCTACACGGCCGCAGCTCAGAGAGGGACTGGCCAGCTCCCTGACGAGGGGACGGAGAGAGAGAAAGCCGGAGGAGAGCGGGCCGTCATTGACCGTCACCAAAATCTCTGCAACACCTCCTCCAGAATCACTCTCCTCTCCCCTTGCAAACAGCACCCAAGTCTTCATGAACACTTTGAAATTGTTTTAACGGATGACCACAATTGTTTTTTTTCCATGCTTCTTTTCTTTCTTCCAATGACACGCAGAAGAGTTTACTTTTTGTATGAATATATTTTTTACTCCAGATTTTTTTTTCCCTTGACAAAGACATTGGAAGACTGAGGCATATTCTAGGTTGACTGTCTCCTCTCTATTATCTTAAATCCTCTTTGTCATATCCTGATTGGCTATACTTACCCTAAATTATGATCAAAGGATGCTTGGCCTTGTTTGTGACACATTTGTGCACAGGACCTATCCACCTCTTACATTAACATGGCATTTACTAGTCTGTATAATGGATTCCCAATGGAAGATCTAAAATATGTGTGTATGATTTCTCTGCCTTGAGTGATGCTGACGTCTTGTCTGGTCTGGTCTGGTCAGGTCCAGTTCAATCCACTCTTTCAAAGTTGACACAAATCTACCCTCCAAATGTATAGCCTCTTATTCCTCTAAACTTTATTCATAGTTCATTCTGCTCTCTCTCTGACGGCTACACTTTCTGCCTCACATTTTTAAAGTAATTCTCCTTCCCCGAGAAAGCAAAAAGCACTAGAAATATTTATAAGTGAAAAATAACCACCGGAAATGAGCTTCTGCTAAGACATGACGAATGACAGTGACTGATTATGAATCTATGTGAAAGACTAGTGCAATTTGTGAAATGTTCAATGTAATATTACGTATATAAACTTTCTATATTGAATGTACATTCAAAAAAAAAAAAATCAGTCGCACTTGTACATAAAATTTTAAGAATAAAAGGGAACCCACAGTGTTGTTCTTTCGTGTTGACATTTGTAACTGTCAAAGTAACAGATTTCAACAGATGATGATTTATTGTCTCATGATTGAAAAGCAGGAATCAAAAGACTGAGTTAACTATTTAATTAGTAATTAGATAGTTTTAGAGACTTTTAAGCATAGTGTTTAGTTAAAGAGGAATCCATTACCTCACTATCATGTTTACAGACTGCAACAAGATAAAACAAATAATGCTTATTGAATTAAATGAGAGAATTTAACATTCCATATTTGCAGAGTTTTAAGGATATTTTTCCAGGTGCTTAGTTAAATGTGAATATAATTCAAGGTTCCAGGTAAGTTTTCTTTTTGAGGTTAAGCAATTGCAAAAAAAGATATATTAAAAGTAATATTCACAACACATTATCGAAAATGTGATTTAATATGCTATGCATGTATATGATAAGGAAGCATTTTTTTTGTCAAAGAAACAACTCTGAATGACGTTTTTATTTTAAACGGATATTATTGTTAAACATGGATGACTGAGGACGACTACAACTTGAATTGGCAAACCATTTCCTTAAAAAAAAAAAGAATGTTATATTGTATCATTTATAAAATTATACATTACTAAATTACTATAAGTAGATTTGCCTATGTAGACTATAATTCTATTTTTGTATCCCCCTAGAAGCCTGGGATAATATATTTCCATTATTATTTTTAATCGATATACACCTAATGTGGGATTTGATACAAAATAGTTTAGAGCTTTGCCTTTTTTTGAGTTAAGGTATTACATTTATAATTTGGTTTGATATTATAGGCTTTTATTATTTTGCTAATATTTGTTTTAACTATTGTATCTTTTTTTGTTTGTTTCTTCTACAATATTTGTCAAATGATGAATATTTAGTTGCTTCGGAACTCTTTCACACTAGTCCGACTCCACACGGTTGAATTATAAGGTAACACCGGAAGTTTTGCCGTTGGCGCGAATAACAACAACACAGATTTTGTTTAAAGTTTACCAAGCTGCTATAATTACATTATTACAACGCTCATATACATTTGTCAAATACTGTGGATAATTATAACCGTTCGTTTATGATAATATGAGTAATTGGTCACTTTGTAGCATGTTTTACGTTATCTATGCGTGTTTGAATGTTAGCTAACCAGTTCCCTTCGAGTAGGTTAATGCTTTGTCTTTATACCTCCGTGGTCAGAGCAGGCTATGTCTAAAACGACGTTAGCATTGGATAATCTGTTAGCATTACGTTATATTTCGATGAGTGTCTTGTTGACAAGCCATACTAACGTAAAGCTAGTACTCAAATGACAACACAATAGTCGGTGTCAAAGCAGACACGGGCTCTTTCGTTTTCTGGCAGACCTACAAGAGAAGGTAAGTAAGCTAGCTTGCTAGTATAATAAACACATACCTTTGTACCAATTGACTACCAGTACAGTAATTATACACATTTAGTAAGAGCATTGCTAAATTATTTCATCCAATATTAACGTCAAGTCTTTCCACTGTTTCATATTCAGTTCACCATGTCAAAAGGAGACAAGGAAGGCTTCATTGTGAAGTTTGTGGAGAGCAAAGGACACAAAACAGAGTATGCTGTCAAAGCTTATGAGGTAAACGCCCTTCTCAAATCTTTTATTGATTATTACATTTCGCTGTCTCATTGATACAGTGAATGATGATGTTTGTCTCATCTTTACGCAGGCCATTTCAGAGCTGCAGTCTGACAAGTACTTGAAAACCATCGATGAAGATGCTGTTTTACAAATGGACCAAAAGGACAAGTCTCTGTTTGTCTTCAGCAGTTTCACCACCCAAGCCTTTCTGCATTGCAAAAAGGTCTATCTCAATATGTAATACATCTAACCAAGTATCCTGTATTTAATAAGACTTAGCGGTAATTGTTCTTCTTGTCACGCTTTGTTATTTGTTTTGTAGCTTGGCTGCCGCCTTGTCAGTCCACTGGTGGTGCTGTACTGCCTGAAGCAGCAGCATTGTGTCCCCAAAGCGGAGAAGCCCGTCTACAACATGGCCATGGCTGACATCACTATTTCCTGCACCAGCCTGGATAAAGCAACACGGGTTAGTTTACTCAGTCTTTACATATTGTTGTTCCTTTTAAATATCTAGTCTTAGAAATGACAATGACATCTGCAAGTTTGTGAATGACTTAAAATATCCACAATCCACACATTTGAAAAACAATATATGATTAGGGATATAATGTGATGTATTGTATACAATCAACTTCTTTGAAGGGCATGTGATGTGGGGATGTATTATGTATATGTATACATCTCAGCCTATCTGCCTTTTGTAGGTGGTATGAACATGTAATAATATAAATAATCAGGGAACACAGATAGGGTTGCAAAGGGGCGGAACATTTCCAGTAAATTTCCATGGGAAGTTAAGCTGGGTAATTTTGGAAATATTCCATATTGGAAACCTTCTATGGGAGTTATGGGAATTAATGGGAAATGGCATGAACAGATGTATAAATAGTTAGATTAGCTAAACAACTGGAATGATCTTCAAAACATCTTGCAGGAGGCAAATAAAAACAGCATCACATTTGAGGTAGCTAGCATCTTTATAAGAGTGCCTCATAGATGGTAAATGAAGTGAAGCTAGCTATGGCTTATTTAGCATCTAAGTTATCAGCTAGCTATCTGCTAGTTGAATGCATCTGTATGTGATATTTGCAATTTCAACATAAAATAAATATATTACCCCATAATATCATCAAACCTTACTTCACTTTGTGTAGTCCACAGGTTCAAATGTGTGGCTTCAATACTCTTGTGCTTTGGGCTCAAAAGTGTGGTCCAGTCTTCTAGAAATCATATGTGCATGTGATGGAGGAATGCACAGTGCCTGTAGGGGGTGTGGTCTCAATAGCCATGCAGTAAGCAGTGTGCTATGTGCGTGGGATTGAGGAATGGCATGGATATACTTGAATGGCATCTGTTTGTTTTAGTCAAAATTATTCTAAAATATACTTTCCCCAACTATATTTAAGTTCCCTATGAAGAGCCAACCTTCAATTTTGAAAATTCCCGTTTATTTCCTTAAATTCCCGTTTATTCCCTTAAATTCCTGTTTATTCCCTTAAATTCCTGTTTATTCCCTTAAATTCCTGTTTATTTCCTTAAATTCCCGCTAATTCCCATGGAAAGTTTCCATCTTTGAAAATTCCCAGAATTTTGCGACCCTAAACATAGAATAGAGCTAGTAGAAAAACACATTATATGTTAATAAAAGCAGCAACTAATATTGTGATAAAATCCTAAGAAACTATCAAAGACATTCTTTTCAGTTGTTTGCTGTAAATAGTGAAAGTCTGAAAAAAGATTTTGAGTTGTGCATCCCGAGCACACACACAAAGCCATATGACAGTGTCTTCAAAAGTTCTCTCTATGTTTGTCTGTGTCTCTTTCTACAGACAGAGATGATGGATCTGGTGCAGCTCATGGGAGGACGAGTCTATCTTGATCTAAATGTATCCGTCACACACTTGATAGCAGGAGAGGTGGGCAGTAAGAAATACTTGGTAGCTGCCAGCCTGAGTAAACCCATCTTGCTGCCCACGTGGGTCCAAGCTTGCTGGGAAAAATCGCAGGACAGGTATGTAAATAAAATAAGTAAGGTTCTCCAATCAGCGCAACCAAAAAGTCAAATCAGACAATGGTTATGTGACATTGTGAGAATTTCATGGTAAAATAATAATGATATGACAAATACTCTGTACTTTTGATGATGATTAACAAACTGTTCTGCCTCCTTCAGTCTTTTCAGGTATACAGATCTACCCGTAGAGGACTATCTTTGTCCTGTGCTGCGTGGCTGCACTGTGTGTGTGACCGGTCTCTCCAGCATGGAGCGGAAAGAGGTGCAGCGACTCTGTGATCAGCACGGGGCCAACTACACCGGTCAGCTGAAAATGAACGAGTGTACACACCTCATCGTTAGCGAGCCAACAGGTAAGTTGGCAGCAATGGCCAGGTTTTGACTTATGCCAACATTCAAAAACAAGATTCAGTTGGAAGGACATCTTTATTTAGTCATTCTACAATGTGTACAATCATACACCTGGCTTTATTCTGGTGTGTGCTTTGTTTTTGCTTTAAGTAACATGTGTGTCTGTGTGTGTGTGTGTTTGCAGGTCAGAAGTACGAGTGTGCGAGGAAGTGGAACGTGTATTGCGTGTCTCTGCACTGGCTCTTTGACAGCATAGAAAAGGGCTTTTGTCAAGACGAGAGCAGGTACACTGTGGACCGTAACGCGTCAAAGACCCCTCGACAACATACGTCCACCCCCACTGGCACCAACAAGAAGGAGGGTGAGCCACTAAGTGACATGCATTTGTTTGTGGTTTACTGTATTTAAAAACAGTAATTGTTCATCCTCATGGTCTGATTAGGAGTGTAGGTGTGTAACCTGTATCATAACGAACCCAATTTTCTTCTCCAGAGGGTTCATCTCTGCTGGGTTTGAGCCACATCTCTGTCAATGCTAGCATGACAATAAATGACACAGCCCTCACCAATGCCACTATCAGCCGCCTGGAAGCTCCTGACCCCCTAGACACTCTGGATCTCACCGTATGCCCGGCTGATGATATACTGGACGGCTGTAAGGTAAACAATACCTTGGATATTTCCTTTCACCCAATTTAAATTTCTTGATAACGTGAAAGACAAAATGTGAGATCTTATATTCTTAATTTTTAAATGTGATGCAGCTGTATCTGTGTGGCCTGCCGGGGAAGAAACTGGAGAAGCTGCGGCGTCTTGTGAACATTGCAGGAGGTCTGCGCTTCAACCAGCCCAGTGAGGATCTCACACACGTGGTCATGGGACAGCTGGACCAGGGCTTCAAGGTTTTTCTGTCCAAGGCAACACACAGGTCAGAACTGCCAAAGTTAGAGTATTTTTTGTATCCTCACTTAAGACTAAAGTCCAGTCTTAATTTAAGTATAGGATATATCCAGAACCTATCCTTAATGTTAAATCTATCATATGTGGTCACACAGTACATTTAACACTACCCTGCTTAATGAGTACTGTTGCAATGTAGCAAGTTTGCACTGTGTTTAATCATTGAGAGGATTTTGTGTGTGTGTGTGTGTGTGTGTGTGTGTGTGTGTGTGTGTGTGTGTGTGTGTTCCTCCCCAGGCCACATGTAGTAACAGTGCAGTGGCTGCTGGACAGTTTCACCGAAGGCAGTCTACTCCCAGAAGCGAACTACCTCCACCAAGACTGTCTGCCCCCTGCTGAGCCGGCTGTTTCCGTTCCTGCCCATCAAACCTCCACGTCCCGTTATTCAGCCGGTCCCCCCGCAGCCAGTCCCAGCACACCCAGGCAAACACGAGCAGAGGAAGATCTGCTTTCTCAGTACATGGATGATGACCCTACAATAGGTACGTGTCTGTGGTCGAAGAATTAATTAGCTTAATTAGACACCATTAAAGTGGATATTTTATACATATCAGCTATTGAATTGTCCTTTCATCCTCCAGTGGACATGCCCCCACCAGCAGAAGGCAACAGCAGGATGTCCAGCAGGAAGTCCATCCGTATGTCCACTGATCATTGGGCACCCAACCACACCAGAGGACCAGAGCCGGACTCCACCCTGCATGAAGCCAGCGAGGCGGGATTGTTTTTTGGAAAGGGTTTCCTTCTCGTGGGCTTTGGCGCCGAGTCTGAGGCCCAGCTCTCTGTCCTGGTGACAGAAAACGGAGGCAGGGTGCTGATTGGCAGAAATCGTGTGGTGGCGGACTATGCTGTGGTCCCACTGCTGGGCTGTTCAGTGGAGGCCACCGTGGACGAGGTGGTCACGGATACCTGGCTGGTAAGATCCAACATGAGCTAGGCAATTAATGTATTGACAGAAAATCCATTTATTGTTTAGGTAAGGCCTGGGCTCAGGGAAAATATTCTTTTGTTGCCGACCTGCACAATTATTGTCTAATTGTTCTTTAGTCCTTATGTATGCTTTGCTCTTGTACATTTTTAGGCCATGTGTGTGGAGAAGGAGTGTGTTCTGCCGCTGTCCTCCAACCCTCTGTTCACAGCTGTCCCTGTGCTGGACGGTCGTCTTCCTCTCAAAGATTGTGTTCTCTCTGTCAGCCAGTTCACAGGAGCAGAGAGGGAGTCTTTGGTGGAGCTGGCCAAGCACCTGGGAGCAAAGTATGGTTACATTGAGTAAAATAAATATATGCAGAAGTTGTAGTTACACAAAACATTTCTCTCTCTAATACATTTCATGTGTCCTGTCTCCCTACCTAAAACTTATTTTTATTCCCCCCCCTCCTGCAGTGTCCAGGATTACTTTGTGCGCCTGGCCAATCAGAAGAAAGGCATGCTGGCCAGCACACATCTAGTGCTGCAGAGCCCTGAAGGCACTAAGTACCAGGCAGCGAAGAAATGGGGGTTCCCAGCCGTCACCATGTACTGGATCCTGGAGTCTGCTCGGACCGGCCGGAGGGCAGAGGAGGGGAGATTCTTAGTTGACCTGCCACCCTCACCAGGTTAGAAACGAGTGTTGAATATTGCTTATATATGGATTTAAATGCATGTTTATTTGTATTGGTAAATAACCTTATATACAACAATAATTATATAAAAATTCCAATGAATTACCGACTTACTGGAGAGATACATTTAATTCTGCAAGGTGCTTCTGACTGGATTATCTAATATTTAAGTGGTTTAAGTTTTTGTGTATGAAAGGCAGAGTTTTAATTGTTTCTCTTGCTATTAAAATGATTTATTTAACTTTTTCTACAGAGAGAGAGGATGAGAGTTTTGTCAATGGGTCCCAGAAGCCAATCATGCCCCCCCCAGCATGTGCGTCTCCAGAGATCCCTTTGCTGGGCGTCCAGAGCGGTAAGGCTATTACCCCGCTGGATTTGGGACGCTTCCAGAGCAAAGTGTTCCGCTCCGTGTTGGACGAGATGAAGCCCAAAGAAGACATCAGCACCCCCAAACAAAGCAAGGAAGGCGGCAGGAGGAACCCGCTCCAGAAGGAACCCTCCCTGCAGCTGGACACCCCCTCCCGTTTCCTCAGCAGAGACCAGCTGTTCAGGCCCTCTTTCAACGTTAAGGTTGGGACCCACAGAGGAGAAACAGTATTTTTGCTTTATGGTAAAGGCTTGTAGCAATGAATCATATAAATCAATGACTTTGGTTTTGTTCAGGACGCACTAGGAGCATTGGAGACTCCGGGGGGGAGAACCAAACCAGGAGAGAGGGTGGAGACACCTCTTACTGATGTCATCAACAGGAACCTGAAGGTGGCTCTTGCCAATAGCTCCCGAACCAGCGTGTCAGATATGCAAGCCATTTCTGCCAGCCCCCAATTTACCAAGACGACTGAGAAAGAGGTAAACAGAAATACATAAAAATATGCCTGTTTGCAAACCTCTCACTCTATGCAGGAAATGTTGACTAACATTTATACTGTGGCATCACTTAACATACAAACAAAAGTATTATCTAAATGTGTTTCTAAGGTCCCAGAAAAGGAATCAGGTCCTCTGGCTGGTGTTGTGATCTGTGTGGGAAAGAAGCTGAGCAAAATGCAAGGAGAGATCAACGCCATCGCTGCCTCGCTCGGAGCGGACTTCAGGTATTTGACACATTTCTGCAGACTAAAAGGGTATGAGTTTAAAGAAAATCAAGTATTAAATAAAACAATCCTTGTGTGCTTATATAGAACCTTTGCTGTAATCATTCCTATTTAAATGAACCAGGATTCAAATATCACAACCATCTCTTTCAACCTGTTGAAGGTGGGCTTGTGACGATACAGTGACACACTACATCTACCAGGGCCGTGTGGGGGACAACACCCGGGAATACAGAGGAGTGAAGGAGAGGGGACTGCACGTGGTCTCCCAGTACTGGCTGCAGGCGGTACGTTTCCCTGCTGCAAATATAAATATCATCCTTAATTCATTCATTTGTAATGCAGTTTCTAAACAGATTATTTGGAAATAGTGATTGTTCATTTTGTGAGTTTTATTGATTAATCATTTAGTTTAGAAACTCACAGAAGATGGAAGACCTGCAATTATTTGCTGAACAAATATTTATATCCTATTACTTGCATTCAATTTTAAACTATTTTTACTAGAATAATGAAACCAACTACAAATTTGACTTTTTGTTAAGTAGTATTAAGTTAAGTATTTGTGAATTCTCTCAAACCACTTACTCTCAATTCAAATCTCGACGGGGTCTCAGTAAGCATCTTAAACATGACATTCCTGTCAGAGCACACAAAAATATACAAGCAACCATTTAATATCAGGAGCAATATGGTCTTCAGTTCACTGAGCTGCAATTACTTAAACAGAGGAGATAAACCCATTGTTGAAAAACAAAGAAAGGGATTTGGGAAAAACAAATTTAAATCAAGTCCTCAGGTCAAATATTCTTCTTGACATTGATTATACAAGCTTGTAAATACAGTATGTCTTTGAGAAGATACATAAAGTGGTGTTAAGATACACTTAATTTAATTTAGGATGATATTTCCATGGTGGTAGCTCCTCTTACCATTTGAATCCACTAAGCACATTTCACCAGGGGCCAATAATTATCATCCCGTAAACAAAAGCAGAATACTTAATTAAAAACAGCTTTGATGTGATCATTTTGCATACAGATCGCAGTTTAGGTTATGTTTCCCCTCGCTAATTCATTGAATTCATTCTTGGTACAGCTTGGAATAACTTCTAATTTGTCCTCCTGTGCAGTGTGCTGAAGAGCAGAGGCATGTCGCCGAGTCTCTGTATCCGTTCACCTACAACCCCAAGATGAGCCTGAACCTGAGCCAGGTGCCCAACAACACTCAGAGGTCTCCACCTTTCACAAGAACCCAACTCCAAGACATCACCGAGGCCAAGAAAGACACGGTGGGTTTAAATATGGAAACTCAAGTCTGGGGACTTCAATGTTGTCTTAAGGTTCAGGATTGGATACTGCTCTCTAATGAAGAAGTGCAGAGGTTGATTTTCTTTATGTATGCCCCCTTTTTTAATAAATTACCCACAGAGTGAACACATTGCCGCAGAAGAGGCCACACCATTACGCCGCGTAAGTGATGGAAGCACAAATCAAGACGAGATGAATGATGCTGCAGATAGAACTGGTGGGTGTTTTTAATTCAGCGTTTCCATCATTTATTTCCCAAAAGCACAGTTCTGATATAACTAGTCGCAACTTTAATGCACATAATGACTCCTGTGGGCGATTATCATCTTGTGTCCAGATATTTCAGAGACTCTAGATATGAGGGTGAACCTTCAAAAGCAGCTCCAGGAGATCATGTCAGCCACCAAGCTGACGACAGGGAGGCGGACATCTGTTAGACTCAGCAGGATGGGATCAGGAGGGGCCGACTCGGAACCCCAGACACCTGATCGGTTTGGACGCTGTGGGAGCCGACGCACCCTGGAAGCTCTGAGGTAAGAAGGCCACGTAGTCCGAGGACAGGGGTTCAAACTTCAGCAATTTCTAACAACATTATACACCTCATTCTGTCCTCAGGGTCTCCAGAGAAGCTGCTATGGACATAAACACAGAGCCTTCTCAGATTGAGCAGATCGTTTGGGATGACCCCACAGCACGGGAGGAGAGGGCCAAGCTGGCAGATAACTTGCAGTGGCCTGGGAGTCCCTCCCAATACTCTGAGACGTTCGTACCTCCCCCTGCAGAGCACGTCCCTGAGCTCAGGGACTCCATGACGGACTCAGAGCTGGTGGAGATGGGTAAGAGATCGAGAGCCTCTTACATCATTTCAAAGTTTAAACCTTATTTATTCAACTCATTGTATCCTCTCCCAGCTGCTTGTGATGTCATCGACCAGCAGATGGGCCAGAGAGTCATGACTTCTACAACAGAGGAGCCAGAACTGGACATCCTCACTCCTAAAGCCCCCAGCATCGCCTTCCCTCTCGCCAACCCTGCAGTAGCGCCAGAGCCACAGGTGAAGATTCATACTTACAGATCAACAAGAAGTGGACACATTTCTGTAACTGTATTACTGTTGCTTTCAAACAAGCTGTTAAAAGGTTCTTTGTCTCTCTCAGGAGGAAGAGAAGCAGCCACCCAGATTCCAGCTTTCCTCCCTCAGCCCTCAGGAGCGCATTGACTACAGTCACCTCATAGAGGAGCTTGGTGAGTCCTCTGGCTTATTAGAGCTCTGACAGTGTTTCATCACAGAATTGAAGTCAGAAGAGATAATTCCTGATGAATAAAAAGCAGGATCTGCCTCCAGGGCCTGGGAGTATTTCCTCCTGCTGATGTCTCCCGCTGTGAGCTCGGATTTCTCAAATAAACTATTGCATCATACATTTATCCATTACTGAAACTAAAAGAGTTTTTTCAACCAAGATTGCCAATAACAGAGATAAATATTACGCATAAAGGGACAAATTGATGCCATAAAACAGTAGAAAAGGGATTTTTTTGACTTACAATGACTCAGCAGTTGGGATGAATGTCCGGCTGAAGGACACTTTGACATACAGCTATTTATACATTTATAAAAGATTCCGTTAATCTTATCCTAAATGCTCTCTCACATTGTTCTTTCTGGTTTTGTAGGCGGTGTAGTCCTCGACAAGCAGTCCTTCGACCCCAGCTGCTCACACATCATCGTAGGGACTCCTCTGCGGAATGAGAAGTACCTCGCAGCGATGGCGGCCGGCAAATGGATCCTGCACCGCTCGTACCTGGAGGCCTGCCGCTCTGTGGGTTGCTACATCCAGGTCAGGATCTGAAGATTTCTGTTTCAGTGCCTCTAGCAGACAACCATTAACACATTTGTGCTGGTTTTATTCCCTCTGCAATTACAGCAGTGCTGTTGGTTGGTGTGCAGCATGTCAGCATTCTGTCCTGTCGGTGTATCATACCCAACTGTCACAAAACCTCAATTGAAATGTGTTTTGTTTTGGAGAAAATAGTTGACCTTTACTTCTCTGTGTGTTGCAGGAGGATGAGTATGAGTGGGGCAGCAGCTCCATCCTGGATGCGTTGCCCTCCATCACCTCGCAGCAGAGGAGGCTGGCGTTTGCTGCCATGCGCTGGAGAAAAACCCTGCAGGGGTGCTCTGAGCAGGAGGTACTCACAGACAGGCACACACACAGAAAGCCCACAGAACCTCCTGACATTAATAATGTATTATCTACTACTGGAGTGGTAAAGTATACTCTGTGTTCTTTGACTTCAGGGAGCCTTCAGCGGATGGACGGTCATGCTGAACATCGATCAGAGCAGAGAATCAGGCTTCAGGCGATTACTGCAGTCTGGCAGGGCCAAGGTGAGAGATGTTTTTTTAAACAGTATCTTGTGAACTGTGGTGCTTTTTTAGAGAATCTTTGTCCAACCAAAAAGTGTCCATAGTAAAGAAACACACTCTTCTCTCTCTCAGGTCCTGCCGAGTCCCTCCCCGTCTCTTTACAAGGAGACCACTCACCTGTTTGCAGACTTCAGTCGACTGAAGCCCGGAGACTTCAGAGTGGACGTGTCAGAGGCTACCTCGCAGGGAGTCACATGCTTAAAGCCAGAGTACATTGCAGACTACCTCATGCAGGTGAGTGGAGCTTTTGATGGGGAGTATTTCTAGGTTTGTCTCACTTTATCGTGAAAGACAAACTCTTAAATCATGTGACAGGATTTAATCGTATTAGCTTTGTAAATATTGACCCAGAATAGGTTTTATTCGTCTATTGAAAGCAGTGAACCGATTGAATTGAAATCCCCTTTTAAATAGTTTGACGTGTGTGTGTGTGTGTGTGAGACATCTTACAAGACCAGATTTAATGTTTTTCATTTATGATACAGGAGCCGACTCCACCCATGGAGCTGTACTTCCTGACAGAAGTGACAGAAGCTTCCACGGAAGAAGCTCAAGGCACTCCGTCACGTAAACGCAAAGCAGCAGCAGACAACGCAAGGCTGAAAAAAACACGTCTGAACTGAAACGTCACCACTACATATTGTCATGAACAATTCCTGTGATAATGATTGTAAATAAGATTTTTTGTTTTTTATATCAAAAAAATAAATAAATGTAGCATTTATTTTGTCTCTCTGGAAACTTAAATAAGTGCATTGCAGTTTGTGCAGTGCACTGAGACTGTAGCTGTGATTGATGACTCAATAACGGACTGTAGAAGATGTCGAGTCATGTTTTGTAATTGGGTGCAATGATTGTCTGTGGCCTATGGAGGGCAGTATTTCTTCACTGTAGGACTTTGGCCTTGCAAGCGATTCTAAAGCAACGGGATGAAAACTAATTTGCTGCTCTATTTCTTGAAAAAAAAACGTATTCCAGGTATATTTAAGTTCTTGTATGAATTTTATTTGGCATGTATTGAAAAAAAACAGGATTTACTGTGTGTTTTTTCAGCAGATCTTTCCTTGTTTTGACTTACTTTTTGCTTTTGAACAGACACTGTTATACTATTTGACAGCATCCAACAGTGTCTATACCTATCCCCACTTAGTAGCAAGAAATAAAGGAAGCATCCCTTGGCTAATAAAAGCAATTCCAACACCCAAACTTTTTTTTTTAAAGTCTGTAGTGTTCCCCACCCATGTGATTATGTGGCCCCTGCTATCTGCTGTTGATCTCCCCCTGCAGTAAACACTAGATTTTGTGTACCTGGTGTTGATTTCGGCCTTTATTGCTGTTTCATACAGGGTGCCAGCGGAGGTTAGATGCCCTTTTTCCCTCCCATATGGACGGATAAGTGGTTTAACCTCATAATAGATGGAGCAGCTGAAAGCCTCCCTACAGACTCGCCGTTGAGCTGCTGTTTGAGAGGTAATGAGTGGGATTAAAGGAGCAAGAGCTGAACTGACAGAGGAACATGACTCAGGCTGATGGCTCCGAGGGCTTCCAAAAAAGGACGGAGCAGTTTAAGGTCACTTGTAAAGGTTAGCACAAAAAAGAACATGCAGAGTTTCACTTTTCACCACCAGCAGAAACTCAGGTATTGGGTTAGAGCAGTGGTTTCCTAACCTTTCAGCCTCATGGACAATGTTTGCTCTGGAAACCCGCTCACATACTCATTTAGCAACTATTTGTGATCTCCCCCATTGGTGGTTTTCAGATTACCCTGTTTGTCTTCTTGTGACCCCCTTCAATAGGTCCTGGCCTCCAGGTTGTTTGCCGGTATCACACACTAAACTGATCAAAAATATTGTGTAATGGTGTAATGTGAGTCTATTTTAGTATTACTCCAAACAAACGGTTTAGAGCATGTAATTGTCAGATTGAAAACAAAGATTAAACCCAACCCATGAAAACAAGAGACCATTGTAGCACGCAGGACACATCTAAAATATGATGATTAATGCCTATTGTATTGTTTCTCCTACTCTAATCATTCTAAAATATGACTCAGAGGCTGTGTGGAGCAGAAAGGAACCTCTTCTGAAAAGATATATGCTCCATGTTTGAGATATATTTATTCCAGTATAGTTTGTTTGTGCTTTTTTTGTATAGATTCTGAAACCCAAACTGTATGAAAAATAATCAGTCATTATTGAATAAGGTATATAAGCTATAGAAAGCGTTTAACTAAGTCAGTGACCTAAAGGGTAACTAATTAACAAATTAACTATTTCACCTGTGGTGTCTTGCAGCTTGACCATGAGCCTTCTGATTCTGCAGCAGTACCATGAGAGACACACAGTGAGGTTTGTAAAGATTCAATAATACAGTATCTATTATCGCAGTTAGCCATTAAGTCAGTGTATCTGATCTGTGTTCGTCAACAGGTGTCTCATGGGCTAATCCCCCACTTTGCTGCCTGGCAGGTTGCCAAGAGTTGCATTGACGCTTCGTCTCACGGCCTCCTCCTGTCCTGTATTGGAACTTTAAGGTTTTTTGTTTCGGGACAGTTTGATTCCAGCCCAGGGACAGCACGACTCTCTGAGCTGGGAGGGAAACTCTGCAGCAGTCCTCATTAAAATTCCCTGTCCGTACACATGAAACCCTCCTTTGGTGGGTGGCACCACCGGCGTCCTGCGCGCCTCTTTAATTGCGCACCACGCATTACCCAGCGATCAGCAGCATTGGCCGCGCGGATCACGCTGCCTGCAGGCGGAGAGTTTGCTCCATGCCCCGATATTTACGACGTCAAGGCTGACAGAGGAAAAAGTGGGCGCAGATCCCCGAGGTCCGGCAAAGGGTGGTGCCCTACTCATCTGATCCAGCGGCTGGACACCTTGTGCCGCGACACGGTCTGCTCCTTCAGTCACTTGGCTTCTTGTTGCAGCTCATGATTGTGACATTTCTCGTAGGGGGACTGGCAACATGTGCGCCCGGATGGTGTGAAGTGTGACACAGCGGCTTTGGGGCTTCATTTCTCTCGGATACGCCAAGTACCCGACGTTACGACGCACCTTGTGTATAATAGGTAAGTACATCAGTTTATTTCTCTCTGTTCAGACAGCTCTCCCTCTATGTGTCCTACCTTTACTGTGTTTTATTGATGGCTCTCACAAAAGGCTGCCTCTGTGTATTGATTATGTTGAGCATCTGATTTGTTGAAATCCTGGATGAATGTTTCCAGGCAGTTATGAGCAGCAATGTCTGTCAGACAGGAGCAGCAAATCACTTTCAGTGCTGCAACTGTCACTGCAAGATATCTCAATGTATGATTTCCTGTTGGTTTAGAGAATCATTTCATGTATTATATGATATAGAAGTTGACTTGATCCTGGTCATCATTTGGCAGATTAACGTTTTGTGTGGGATTCAAACTGCCTCTTGCAATCTTTTTAAAAAGAAGTATAGTGGGTTAAGATAAAATGATCTCTGGAGTGTTTCCTTAAGACTTTGAGTGGCACTTCATTCTTGGAAAGATTTCTGGTAAAGATTCCTTGCAGTGGCTGGCTGTCGTCCAAGTTTATTTGCAGCAGTCCTAAGCTTGTTTACTTCTAAAAACAAGAAGTTCTGGGGGAGCCATCAGTCTTGCAACTTGATGAGCTCTGCCCTGAGTGCCCTTCAAGTGGTCTATGTCTCAGGCAACATGGCAGCAACAACGCAGATAATAGGAGAAACTCTCTTAAAATGTAAGACCACCACAAACAAGCGGGCATCACCAAATACCCCTTTTGATTGTGGAGCTCCAGCTTTGTTTTCAAGCACAGTGGGGTGTATAGGACATAGGGTAAAGTGTGTTCTAATTGAACCTGCCGGCCACTCTGTCCATTGTGCCTGGAATGTTTGGTTGCCTGTTGTCCACAGAAACCCCCCAAGCCCTTTGTTCTGGGGGACAATCCTCCAGTGCCATGTGTGTGCATTGGTGGGGGGAGGGAGAGGGGTTTTCAGGGGTATTGACATCTGTAGCTGACAGCTTCCTCAGGGCAAGCTGATATGCTGTGATACCATGAATGGGGTATTAGGGAACATACTGTATGAGCAAAGCACTTATTTATATTTTGTTGTGAACATTGGTTGGGGAAGAGTTCTTTTTATCTGGAGAGATGTCATACAGTACTGAATTCTTTTTTTGAATATACCCTGATACAAATAGCACGCAGTTGATAATAAAATGCTTTATAAAGAGCATTTATTGGTTCCAAATCCTTTTAGTTTTTAGCATCTTTTGACTAATTAGAATGGTTTGATATAGTTTGATGTTAGTCAAGTTTTTTTTGCAGTAAATATTGTCCTTAATCAATAGCTTACACGTGTAATCGGGCGGTGGTGGCAAAGTCCATAGTGAAATGGCTTAGGAACTGGAAGGTCACCAGTTCAAGTCCCCGAAAGACCAGGTGCTACCGTGGTGTCCCTGAGCAAGGCACCGTTCCCTTCACTGCCGTACATATGGCAGCCCGCTGCTCCTAACACTAGGATGAGTCAAATGTAAAATGTCCCCTCTGTGGGACGATTAAGGGTTCCTTCTTCCCTAACCTTTTATTTGATTGTCAGAAAATGAATTGCCAACTTTTTTTTAATTGATTTGTCTTTCAATAATTTTACAAGCAACCAGGATTACAGTCTTCAGTCATGGCAGGGGCTCTGTGAGGCTGCAGGTAATAATGCTAACATTTGCTAATTAGCACAGAAAATACAGCTGAGGCTACTGAGCATGTCCTCAAGTTATGGGAACACCCCAGTGTAAGAATTCATCCGCTGGGGAACATGAATGGCTTGACTAAATCTCTCTATTGACAAGACATTTTACATTAAAGCACGAATATGAACCTAATGGTGGCACAACAGGAAGGAAGTCAGAAGATTTGCCAAATTAGGATTCAGCCTCTAGGGACCACGAATGTCTGTACAACATTTCATGAAAATCCATCTAAGACTTTTTGACATAATAATAAAGAAAAGTCACACCCCTAATATGAAACAGAAAAAAATGTTCTGGTTTCATACTTTAAATTGGAAGGATTTGATGCTTTAAAGACTAAGTTATGTGTTTATTAACACAACAAAAATCCTGCCAGTTCTTATTGTTGTCCTGTGCTATAGAGGCCAAAGTGCGTGTGACTCATTTCAACACCTTCCGATTTGGGGCGATATTTTCTGTCAACATTTGGAAGAATCTTCGGGGAATCTTCACAGCTTCTTTTTTATCGCCAGTGGCAGGAAAAGTCTACATTAACACTGACAAACACCGGAAATGATCAGCTTTCACATAGGGACAGACCTCCCTTAAATAAACGTATCAGGGAAGTTCCAGGAAAAGGGAAAATCTGGTTTCTGACTCTTGTAGCAGAAGGTTCGAGATGATGGGAATCTGTTTGGGAATGTGGCTATGGCAGTGAGAGCGGGGTTCAAGCTTGTAAGTAAGCGTCCCTCATGACTGGTAGAGAATGGTACACCATGAGTTGGAATGTAGCCCCCATGGCCCCCTCCTTCTGCACATTATGTGCTCAGGATGGACTCTGCACCTTTTTCCGGCCTAAAAAAACAGCAAGTGGCCAAAACAGGATTTCACCTAAGCAAAGGGAGGAAAAAGCCAGCCCGTGCCTGCGCCGTTTCTTTTCCTGTGTTTTCCTAATGCCACGCAGTATTAACGAAGGCCCTCAGCTGCTTTTGAAATGGCTTTCATTTAAGCAGAGAGTGGTGCTCGTATACAGGAACCACGGGGGGAGGTGCCGCCATGAAAAGCCAGCGAAAGCCTTTCTTTTCATCTAAGAAGAAAACTAAATTCCCCCTCTCAGACACTTATGATCGTATCAACTAAAGAGTGTTCCCACAGGACCATAGGGAGCCTGGGTCGGTCGTGCTTTTTTCAAAGTCTTAGCACATGAAAGCCGTTTTACTGTATACAGTGGTATTAAAGCCGGCTCTGTTTGCCCATTGGGGGTGTCGGTTAATAATAGGCTTTACTATGTGGGGCCTCAGGTAAACAAAAGACCTGAGTAGCAGCATTCACACAAAAAAAAAAGCTGACCGCTGGTGATGTATGACTTACCATTATGAGGATAAAAGGGGGCGAGGGGCACGCAGAGATAAGAGTATGGCGACCATCGGAGCATGAGGTGTTTACAAGGGGAATTCCTCACATTCCTCAGCTGCAGCCATGCCACTCCAATCTGCACCTCCACCCACTGATGGTCACCCTCTGTGCCAAGAGAGACCCAAGGGGCGAACGGGCCCAATAAGTTCCTCTTCAGGAAGTAGACGCTGCTAATGTGTTATGTCAGCGGATTTTTTCAGTGTTTCTTTAGAGATTTTTAGGAGAATTAGGTTTGTTAACATGTGCAGTACACCCCCAAAGAGTTAACATTTACAAAGCTTGTTTTGTCTCTGAGTGGGAAAGAAGGGAACTTACAAATTATCTGCAGATTGTCATGGTGCCCACATGATGAACCCTGGTGATTTTGGCCATCAACACCATGAGGCTCACGTTGGTGGTTAAGGATGGAAATGTATCAACCACAATCAGAAACATTTCTATGGTTTTTAAAACAGACATTCTTGTCCCCTACAGGATGAATTAATAACGTAGAGGTCACATGATTTGTCATCTAGAGCTATCATCGTTTAATTAAGCTAATACTTAGTTTTATTACTAAATACCTGCAATATTCAGCCTGAACTGTATTTTTTACTGCTAATGAGTAAATGTTAGCGTGCTTTTAAACCAAACTACAACAGTGAACTTGATACACCTGCTTATGATTTAGCCTTGTCATTTTTAGCGTGTTAGCATGCTGACGTTAGCATTGAGCCTAAAGCAACGCTGTGACTAAAACCTGCTTCACGAAGCCGCAAGCATGGCAGTGGACTAGCCTCGCTTGATTATAGACTATATAATAAAGCTTTGTTCAGAAGTATTAGAATTAGAAATATTTGACCTGCCTGTGTCAACTTATAGGGTGAACCCTCAGCGCTGTAGCATAATTCCCGGTAGATTTGTTAGAGTTTAAAGTGTCACATAGTTCACACACAAGATCCTAAATCTATAGGGAAAGGCAGAAGAACCCTAGAGGACATACGTTAAGTATTCTATCTTCTCAATCTATGAAGTGATTTATTTTTTCCCACAGGCAAGACTTAAAGCCCTGTTAATCCAGCTGTGTTGCCACATCACCTTTGTAGGAAATAAAAAGTCCAAAACAAGGACAAAACTCGTGTCGAATTTTGTGTTACACGTTTTTAGCACGTACATGTGAAAAGTGACTCAAACTCAGGACACAGAGGGTTTGTGTTTTCAGATCAATCATCAACATTTGTTAATGCAGCGCAGATGACCGGGTCTAATAGGATTATGAAAAGGCTTGGTGGGAGGAGAGGAGGTACATGGGGGGGGGGGGGGTGACACGTTAACCCCGCAAACCCAGGGCGGGGGTGGTGGGTCATGTGACGGAGGAGGACAAAAGCAGGTGTCAGCCCAATGATTAAGGGGTCTGAAGCTGGGCTCACCTATCAGGATTACTCAGAACCTCTAATGGAGGGCAGGTTGTGACCCCTGGCAAGCAAGAAAGCATATCCCCAGCCTCTCACCCAGAAAAGTGTTATTCTATGAAAGAGAGCGCTTCCAGTCTCTGGTTTCCTTGGCAACTTCTTCATTCTGGATTTGTGTTCTATTAGTGCTGAATTTCTCGCAACACAAAAACCATCCTTTATAGTTTGTCAATACTTGTTTATTCCACCTTTCAGGTAATTGTATTAGTAGTTGATTGTGATAAAAGCTTTTGATTCAGTAAAAATAAAACCGTGTCTGCTGTCCAGACTCTTCTGATGGCAGATTAAAGTGCCACCATATGCTGGGGACTGTGGGGACTGTGGGGGGAGTTTATTATTGCGCTCTATGTCACTGTCAGCAGCTAATTGTTCTGTAGGATTGAGGTCATCTTGTCTGAAATGTTGAATCATCTCTTCTTTACCCTGCAACCTAAATCAATGCATTTCCTCTCCCCAAATAATCTTTGTCAAGGCAGCCTTTGATTTTCTGATTTATAGTATTTTCCCCGCTGTTTGGGTCCAAGTCGAGGCAGTCTTAATGCCAGGAAATAAAACACATTGTTTTCTGTCTGTGCTCCACCCATGCCGCATATGGCTCATTTCATGGCTGCTGGAGAGCCTGATTGATAAGCTGAAAAGCAGCAGGGCTGATGTTCCTCATGTACAGTGCTGGGCAAGGTGAGAGCCAAGTTCTCTTACAGGTCACATGAGGTAAAAGGAAATGGAAGTAGGAGGATGATTCGTAGAGTGCCAAACTGCTCTTTACAGGAAGAACAGGAAAGGTGATTTTACTCCTTGGTTACACGCTGCTAGCATGTAATCCAGAATGGAGCCACTGATGTCTTTCTTGTCAAGGGAGTCATGGGATCTGACATTTCATTGTAATCATTGCTCAAACCACCTCTGGGAGAACTCCTCAAATATGAAACTATCAGCGCTTGTCACCCCCAATTAGAGAGACGTTTATAGGGTATTGCTTCTTTTCTCCTCCTCTGTCTCTCTTTCCAGTCTAAGAGTTTCATGGCCCTTGGGGAGGGGGGTCTAGAAAGCTGTCTAGTAATCTGAGACGGCATTAATACTGAATAATATGGAGCGGGTCGCAAATTAATTTCCACACACACAAACACACACACACTGCGCTGTTTAACAAAAACTGTGTGAAATGACACAGTGGGATTTCGCCTGGTGTGTTATTGTGTTAATTTGTTTGTGGTGGCACGGATGGCGGTTTGTGGAAGCTACATTACCATGGAGACGGTGGCGTAATTGTGTAGGGAGGTCGTTGATGCTGGTGCCAGTGCAGTATTGGCAGCAGAAAGGAGCAACATGGCAACAACAAAATCAGAGTGGACCGCCACTGGGCAGACAACTGGCTTTATGTCAAACAAGACACTTGGAAATACGTCTTCTTTATAGTGTCCTTCACTGGTTTGCTGTGTTACTCACACATGGTTCTGCCTCTGATCCACTAATCCACAAGGTCCATTTTCTCACCCGGGTTATCCCCTATGTATTGAGAATGGCACTGCTGTAAATGACATGCAGCGCGAGCCCAATCAAGCTGCTGCTGAAGCTGCTGGAATGACTCCCCCCTTCTCTCTCCCGGAAGAGGAGAGGGTTCTTTGGGAGAAGAGATGACTTGACATTATTTTGGGTTTGTCAGAAGCTGCGAATAAATTGGACACGCTGGTAGCTGTGCAGACTGTTTGTGCTGTAGAAACACTGCAGCTTGCTGTGGTATACGAGATGTCAAACACGCTGTAGTAACTGTAAGGATTTTCCTCTCCCTTTCAACACTGTGATGAGAGTTTATGCATCTAGAGGTTGTGAAGTCCCAGAGCTGCTGGTAAATTCTATATCTTTCCCAGTTATTTTGCACAGATATATACTTAAAGGACAATACCTGTGTGTTTACTAATGTTAACTACACTTTAAGAAACACCATGGCATTTTGTGATTGCGGTTTTTTTTGCTTTCCTGCGGAGAGGCATTGTATTTTTGTGTCTCTGTTAGTCACTGAGCTAGAGCAAGGAGGCAGTTAGCCTAGCTTAGCATATAGATTGGTGAAATGGCTCAAAATATGCCCGTCTGCTAATCGATGGGACAGCTTGTCTTTTTTTTAGGCTTCACATTGGAAATCATGTCTGCGTTATTATTTGTCAACAGGTTCTACATGTGGCATTATGTTTGTGGTTGTTTAATGAATAAGCAATGATTTATTTTAATCCTGTATGGAACACTTAAGCACATGTTGAAGTATCCTGAGCTGAAATCTAGATGATCAGCCTTTTTAAAATTGAGCTTGTTTGGTTTATTTCACTAAATAAATATTAGGGAAGAACAACTACAGCACATAATTGCACAATAATGCAATTGTATCTATTTTGTTATTTTTCTACCCGTGCAGACTCAATATTGGTTGTGATGGATTTCATCATTGGAAAGGAAAATTGTATCACATTTGATTTAAATCTTATTTTCAATAAAGCGAAGCTAAACCAAATAAATGCCCAAAGAAAAGACAAAATCCAATGTTTTAAAACCTAGTTGAATGGAATGCAGACTCCGATGTATGAGTGATTCGAGAAAATGAAATACAATGTGCAAAACCACTGGAATGGTCCCTGAACAGTCACACACACACAAACAATTTGCTGTCTGCGGTACACAAGTCATCATTTGCAGAAACTGTCACAACAGCAACTCTTAAAATAATGTCAGTGAGGTTGGTCCCGATCCCCTGCTTTCCCCTGGGCATTCACTCCATTCTTCACTCTTCGACTAAGAATAGATCCTGCTGCTCATCTCAGATGTATTGTCCCATTCCCACCATCACACAGAAGAGAAACGCAGCAAAGTGATGGAGTGAGCGACACCTGGTCATTCCCTCTCAGCTAGTTCTGTCTCCCCACGGGGCGGAGCGTTTGACATTTAACTATGATAGCCGTAAACAGGCCACTGGAATGCCATTGACATTCATTTTGTCTGGCACATTTTGTGTCTATGAAACTCCATGGAGGTTTAAAATCAGGACTGCAGTGAGGAAGCCTGTCTCTCCAGTCTTAAGCTAAATGCAAAGAAAGAGTTGGCAGCAAGCAAGTTTAATCAATAGACATTTAATCCAGTGCTGAAGTGATGAAAATTCAAGCGAAATGCCTATTGTTTGCTAATACCGGCTTATTAAATGTAATTAGTTTGCATATTTTCTCTGTTGTTTATTGAAAGTTCATACGTTTAGGTTTTAGAATGTCACACTTACCATGTGCCACTTTTTGTTTGTTTTATCTACACTATCTGTCCCAGCTGGTGAGACCGAAAAGTCCATGCACCGTTCTGATGAAATACAGCAATCATCTTCTGCATGTTGTTCATTATTTGTACCTGTCTGAATATTTGGGCGTGTATCATGTGTGGTTTATCACTTAATTATAGCCTGTGAAGCTCTCCAAACAAATCACAGACACGCTCTCCCCTCCACCCCCGCCCCAGCTTAGATTTGAACCACCACTTCATCCATAATATTAAACACTGCTGACTGTGTGCGCGAGTAGGCCTATGTGTGGTGTCACAGATCTCATTCACACCGTGCTGAGTCTGGCTTGTTCCTCCGCTGTTTACCTATTCATTAATTCAGCCATGAGTGATGGCACGGGGCAAACCAAAGCCCTCCATCCTGTGGTAATTAAACGACTGCTGGTGAGACATTTTTTCGCCTGGAATGCATTTTAAAAACCGAGATGCTGCTGGTGGGCGTCCCAGGCTAACTTCAGTAATTAGCGTGCTGAGTGCTTGCACTGATTGCTTCATTATTTCTCCGATCTGTGGAAGATCTTTTGATGGATGATGCATGTTTCAAAGTAATCCATGCCGGAGCTCATTATGTGAGCATCACACTCTTCAAACTTTGAGGCACCTATAGCGTCGAAATCCTCTTATACTCCTCTTGTATGCTCCCGTTCAGCCGTGTTAGAGTTGAGAAAGAGAGGTTTGTAAATGTAGCTACATCACAGGAAGATTTAAAAACTGATTCGGAATAATTGGTTTGTTTTGTTCACAGCCGTTCAGCCCAGCGCTGCAGCAGGAGGACCGCAATTATCCAGTGCGTGTCCCAGTTTTACAGACGAGGATTATTTTCTACAAGATATTGACTGCTGTTCCTCATCAAAGGTTTCAGTCATTGACAACGATGATTAATCAGTGTGTTTGTAAAGGGCGTTCAAAGTTTCAAGAGAAAAGTAAACATGAAGTGCAGTCCTTTGATCCCTATTCTAGTATCTCCTATTTGCAGTTTTTTGGATAACAATAATTCCGCCCCAGGGTGCTTTACACCAATCCAAGTGATCTGTCGCAACTCTTCCCCACCTCCACTGTAACTAGACTCCCACTTGACAGGTCTCAGTGGGGTCTCACTTTAAAATGTCATCCCGGTCTGGTCCCCACGCCGCTATATCTTCTGTCATCTCCAGGTAAACATCAGTCCCAGAGCCGCAGGGATCAGCGGCTCAAGTCATTACGGCTGCAGCTGACACTGCTCCCTTTCCATCAAGTTTTACACTTTCAGCTCAAACCAAATACCAATTCTTTAATCATTGCACTCTCCTGAGGCGGCTGAAGAAGAAAGGTCACAACTGTCCCAACGGAAGACTCCAGGCTCCATCACTCTAAATCTGAGCCACCTCCGGAGTCTGTCAATCACACACTGACATGCATTGTTGTGTGTTACACCACATGCATTTTATTTTAGGTGTAATTGGCTTATTAGGCCATTTCTCCTTTTAGTAGATGAGCTACTGGACAGCTCATCCATCAGTAAATTCCACAACTTCAGGCCAATTTTCCCTGTCATGTTATTATAGGATGCTTCTGCCTCATCCGTCAGCCTGAATCACATGGAGAAGGCGTAATTGATGCAATGTGTGTGTGTCCGTATACAGCGAGCCAGACACACTCTCAGGACTTGCAGCTCTTGGAGTTAATCCATCTCACTAACAGTAGGGGGGTGGATAAGAGCGGGGGGAGGAGAGACGAGAACAATACAACATCTCTCCCTCCATCCTCGACACGTGGTTATCGCCCGGCGGGAAATCTCTGGACTTCGGACGTTCTTCACGGATGTTGCTCTCTTGTTCACTCGTCCCAGCTGGCGCTCAGTGATCTCTGCTGCTCCGTTTAAGGAAATGAGGTACAATACAACCCCCCCCCCCCCCCCCACCCCCTCAAAAAACATCCTCCTCTAGTGCTCCATTTTTTTTTTGTTCCTGCCATTGTCATCAGACAAGAGACTACGTCAAGGGGTGAAATGAGGAATGTGCGTGTAGAGTAAAGAACTTCCTGGTCCTTCTGAGGTTTGTGCTTCACTGTTTCGGCGTAAAATATGTTTGCGTCCCGTGAACTAAGACAGGAAGTGTAGAGAGACAGTGGAAGCAATTTGGTTTTCCTCCTGCGCAACGCGAACTATTGTGAACAGCACAGGATTGCTGTGTCTACCTCACCAAAGGGCCTTGTTTCCTGTCATACTCCGGACATAGTTTCTTGTTTAGTTCATAGATACTGTATGACTAAGAGTATCGGAGTGTATCTCTACAGGAAAGGGTGAATTCCATTGCTTATTGTCACACTGTGTGGACTTACTTCTTGAAATACCTATTGCCCCTATTGTTGTGGAACAAAAGGATTCAAAATGGAAGTTATTTCCTTTAATGGTTACCTCAGTTTCTTTAGTTTCCTTCGCTGTGTTTGAGGCATGAATGCATAGGACACTGAGCGTATTGTAATTCCCAACATAATTGGGGTCATAACACTTTGAAGAACCTCGTAATATATTTCATCTCAAAGTTTGCATCCATTTATCGGCTGTTTTTCCACCGAAGAAAGAGCCTGAAGACATAAAACCATGCAGGATTCAAGCAAATTCATTCTTGACCTTGGATTTTAACATCCCCAAAAAATCAAAACTCACTCTTTTTTGTAGTAAATATCTCATTTATATTAGATTTCTCAATGTCAATCTGGTAACTTGACCCCTCTGATTTATCCTATTCTCCAACAGGGGGTCTGTAAGGTGTGAACCACTCTTCTATTGCAATAGCTAATACATTACACAGCATCTTTAGTTATAACTGGCTATGACGCGACGGTGGAATCGCCCCGAGCTAGTTTATGCCCTCAACAGTCAGCATGTTGAAATAAGCACAATGTCCCGCCCTGTTAAATCTGTCATGCTGATTTGAAGGGATTAAGCGTGTTTATGGTATTACAGGCGTCTATGTTTGTGGCAACCCGGGGTGTCTTACTTTGCAAAGAATGGATGGGTTCAAATCCAGACAGTACAACCTCTTGCTTTGTCATCTTACACCACCACATCTTTAATCCCTCACCCTGAAGGCAAGTTAAATTGCTTTGATGTTCATAGATGATATTTCATTAGATGACTCATTAAGACGCGCCACTCCACCGTGCTCGCATCCATACTATTTTATCAGAGTTCGTCCGGATGTGAGGGCAGCAAAGTTAACCTTTATCGATGTATGACTCAGTGTTTCCTCTGAGGCCAGTGAGCGAGGCTTAAGACGTCTCCTCCCCTCAGAAACAGCTTCACAGACGGGATTTCTGGTGGGGAGCGCTTTGACAAATGGTCCTTCCCAGTTTAATGTTGCAGCGGTCGTGCTGCAGTGCACTCATAGTGCTTGTACTCTCACTGGGCTTAAAGTTTACACTCGGTGTATCGAAGCCTGTGTTGATGTGTTAGAGTAATGCTGGATTTTAAAAAAAAAACAATATCCCTCCTCAGTATAAGAGTGTAAGGTGTGTTCAGGGAGGCCTTGTGTTAACCGTAATGCCCGCTGGGAGTGTGGAGGATAGATGGTGTCTGACAGCACCCTTGGCGTTGCAGTGCTGCTGCTGTGTCATGCTATTTTGCCGTGGTGTTGGCTTGTCTGTTTGTCTCAATTTAAAACCTCTGGAGAAGTGTCTGCTTTTATTGAATATCTGGAGCTAAAAATACCTTCTGCCTCACCAATCACATCGAGGAACAGGTTGAACGGTGAGATGTGATTGGATGGGATGTCCCATGGATGTTGCTAACTGTTTTTGAGATATATACAATATGACTCGTACATCCTTCGTCATGAATAGGACTTAAAGTTGCACTGAATTTACAAATTGTTTTAATGATGAGCTCTTTATTAAGTCAATCTGTATATGTCTCCCTCTTTGTAGCTGGTGGCGATGCTGAATATAGTGTCCATCTTTCTCACCACAACCCCTGAATTGTGTGCTGAAATGATTTTCTATTTTTCAAATTCATTTCATTTAGAATCTGACCATCATTTGTTAAAAAGATGTCTATTATCTCATACAGTTTCAATCTGGGGTTTCTAAAAGTGGTTCTATCCTGGCATACACACTTTGCAATTTGAATAAATTCATATTAATGCCCCACTCGAATGAACAAAATCTTAAAAATTAGTCATTCAACCTTTAAGAGATATAATACATGATGAAATGTTACTTGACTCATTGGAAAAACGCTCCTGCAGCTGAGTCATTCCGTTTCGGTACTCTCAGACCATCTCATTTTAAAGGGCAGTCTGGCTAGCAGCAAGTCGGCCATCACCTTTATTGGCAGAGAGTGAGGTGTGACATGTGTTTATCTGCTGCAGACAGGCTGTCAGGTGGAGGGCACCCACATCACCGGCTTTATGGGACATGTGATGTAGTGCTAGCCTCCACCACTGCAGTACACACTAACATCTAATCAAAAGTTTTGGACAATCTTCTTTCGCTATTAGTCATTTAAAACGTGCTTGTTGCGTTGGGTTTGACCTCCGAATGGCTTCCCAGGGCTTTTCAGGGGTCGACAAGGGGAAAGTGGACTGTCTCTCTCTGATATTCTGTAGGACTGCTTATTATTGTTACCTAGAGTGTTTTTCAAATGTGAAAGTACAGCCTGAAAATGAACAGAATTAGATTTTCATTTTCATTTAAGAAAGAAAATGAAATCGTTATCTCCGAAGGCAGCGATGGAAAACTTGTATATATGCCTGAACACCGTGCCGGCTACTGTGGCAGACCTACTCATAAGTCATTATAATAAATGGGCTTTTTCGAGTTGACCCACTATTTTTATAATCACCGTTTAAAATGGATTCACATTGGAGATAGTCAGATGAAAGTATATTTTTTAAGCTGTCCAATGTTGTTAAGGGGCACTTGTTAGCCAACATTTGTCTATTTGGAAACATTAGACAACATTAGCATTCATTAGCAGTTGTTTATCTTGCAAACCCAAGGAAGAAAATATCTGGCTTGAGCTGGCCAAGCAAGCTGTTTCCTTTCCAGTTGTTCATTTTGTGTGCCGTTTGATGTGTAGTTGCTATGATGCAGTGTTCATGTAGCATTAACTTCCAACAGTAAAGTTGTAAGCCCTAGAAACACAGAAGATGGGAAGAATCCGTGGCTTAATTCCTGCTGGTACTAACAACACAGTAGATTCAGTATCTCGTAAGCTGACTCTCTGTGCACACTTAAATTGTAGATACACATAGCTTTATTAAAGGATAGAAATTCTTGTTAACATGTTGGTTCTTCATGTATATTTTATTTCTGGCAGCTTTTGAACAGCCCCTTTGGTTCAAGGGACTCTGATCATGAAGACCAAGATTCAAGCAAAGATGAGAGAAGGGGAAGAGGAGGATACTTATTGGGATGAAAGCATGACATTACATTAAAGAAGTGGGGAGCAAAGGGAGATGGGAGATGAAGAAGAGGAGACGGTCTGCAGCTCAGGGCTTTTTCGCAACATCAAACCCTGTGTTGGAACCGCTGAGATCACTTTAGCGGTAACCGCTGTTAACGTTGTCGTTGTAAGACTCTGGGAGTTTGACAGCCGTGCACAAATGCAAAGTTAGTCCATCCCCCTCAGAGAAGCATGCCTGGAGAGCAAACACAACAAATGAAAGTTATCACTGTACAGACTCAATAAACCCGTTTGTCTCGGCCTCTGGAGAGTAAAATCAAAAGTGCTAGTCAAAACAACATCGGTAAATCTTAATCGTATCTGATAATAGTGCTTCAGAAGTTAGAGAAAGGAGTCTGCAGAGGCGTATCTGTCTAGCATTGATAACATCTTTGATGGATGAGGTCAAATAGTCTTCAGCCAATTATCCTGGTGTAAATTTAGAACGTTGACAGCCATTACATGGAGGATTATGTGCTTGTTATCGGATCTGTGGCCTCATTGAACGGCTTTGGTTCGATAATCAATGTGGGCCAAGCTAGAGAGGCAGACTTTACATGTCAGTCTGTGTGTCGGCCTGACGGCATCTGCAGATCTGGCTGCAAAACAGAAGCCAAAGATGAGGCTTTGATTAAATGTTTTTCCTCGGGTGTTGTAGATATGCAAGAACAACATGGAGAGAGAAGAAGGGCAAAGAAAGGTTCATTTTTTAGTTTTGCAAACAGGTTTTATTACTCTGTGCAGTCTTATTATTCATTTATTCTCAAACCTGCTGAGCAGAAATCTTATTAGAGATTTCTTTTAACGTTATTCATCCTGCCTTCTGACCTGGCCTATCTCCTGTCATTTTGTTCTGTTTTATAAGCGGTGTGGTCCACGCGGAACCTCATTTTCACTTCATTAGCGTAGAATCACAACATCAAATTTGAAATCTATAAAAAAAGCACTTATCCCATTGGTTTTAAATCTGTTTACATGTCATTTGGCACAGATGTTCAGTCAGATACTCTCTAATGTGGTCCTATATTTATAACCATAGTTTCTGTTAGATTTAAAACTACTTTAGAATAGTTTCTAATGATTTGGCTAACATGGCCTTTTCAGAGCTGGTATGCATTACAACATGCATTTCCAGTCAAACCTAATAGGTCTCGACGATGTCATTATGCATTCAGGAAGTGTGCGAATTAACTATAAGCCCCTTTCGCCTGCTTTGCGGGGATGTTATTTTTTGATTGCGTTACAGGCGTAGCGGGACACGACACGCTCGTAGTCTCACGTTTCTCTACATCACCAAGGAATTGCTCGCAGTAGCAGCCAGCCACTCACTCAGTCAGGGGTCACGTAAGGACGGAGAGATGGAGTCGGGAGAGAGGAGGGAGAAAATTTACGACTCAGACATTGTGAGGCTGAGCTGCATCCCAATGTCTGCTCTTTTACTGCGTGGCTCAAGACGCTCTCAGGAGAGGAGGTGGACGCTTGTGCAGAGTATTTGCAGGTAATCCAGGTCCCCAGGTGTCCGTCTGGGCACAGTCTAAAACAAATAAAAAAATCACTTGGGATGTCTGCTTGGAGAAATCCATCAAACCGGATTCAGTGTTGGACATCCTGCAGTTCATCCATGATGTTCAATACATTGATGTACTCTGTGATGAGGCACTTCCTCTCGACCCGTTTCTACTGTTTTAGTTTTAGTGCTCTGCCTATAGTCGCCCACTCCCTTTCTTCACATGTAGTTGTGATATTCTATTATATAGGGGTGATTTCTTGAAGCAACACATCATCAATACTTTTTTTCCAGTTGACCATTGGCCTGTCAGGTCAGCGCTAATCAAATGCATCCGCTAACAGCGCTATGCTGTGCTTGATACTCGGTCTGTGGTGTCGTCTTTCCGGTGATGCAGGTCTGTCACAAGCTCTGTTACCTGTCTCATTCTTTGTTCCACTGATTCAGTCCACTGCTGCATCTGTCAGACAGTCTGGCCTCCCCTCGATCTAATGATAATGCTTAGTGTTATACAATAAAACTGTCTGAGTCCGACCTTCTCTGACAATGTAAAGAAACATACCAAGGCTTGAATTTACATGAGACTATAGGACCTATTTTATGTTACTACCTAAACACTCAGTTTGACATTGAATCTCAAAAATAACTCCTTTAGGACTCGACTTGAGCCTTGACTTCCTTATTATTTGAGAAGTTAATTGGTGGTACTTAGCTCCACCTTCTTATGCCAATTCTGGTTCTACAAGAAACGCGTTGGCGACATCACAAATGTCAAATTTAAGGCTTAAAAACGGTAGTCCACAAGCCAAAACTATTGGAATATTCATTCAAGTCCACACGAAGTCACAAACGTTTGGCCTAAATTGGGACCTAACTTACTAAAGACTTCACTCGTCTGATCATCATGATTTGGGCTGGACAGCTGGGAATCCTGGATAACTTAATTTATTCTACTAATTCAATTTCATATTAATACAGACCATTAATGAAACAGACAAAAACAAAATAAGAAGAAACAGGAGGGCAGAAAGCATAGGTTACAACAAAAATAGCCTTCCTGTTGGTAATTGAAAGCAAACGTTTATTAACTTGGTGAGATCCTGACTGGAGTTATGTAAATGGGTTGAGTTGGATGAAAGGACTCGAGACTTGACTTAAACCTGCTCCAAACAGCGCAGGAACCTCATGCGGTAAAACTCTTTACATCAAACTGTTAATAGACTCTGTTGCAGGGGTAGAAATGGGCAGGAATTGTAGCTGGCTACCATTTACTCTCTGTCTGTGTCTTACATGTGCTCACACACCCACAGACAGGGCTTTGGCCATGAATCCTCTGATGAATTGCTGTAGTCATTGGTCCTGGCTGCGGTTTAGTGTGTTGAGTAATGCGATGCTGTTCTACTCCTCCTCGGTTGCCCCTGAGCACAGGTGCCCTGCTCTACCGAGTGGGAGTTCTCCACTGAACAAGTTTTGAGTTTCATTCATGCTGTAAGAGCTAGCTTTTGGTCACTGTGGAAGTGATGTTAGAGGGAAGCAGAGACTCTGTGTTTTTGGCATGATAATGGTCTTGAATTGAAGTGAGTGACACTCTCAGAATAGTTCATTCTACTCCTGTGTTGTTCTCCACAGATTCTACATTAATGACTATTGACAAGCGCATCATCTTTAATGATTCACTGTCCTGCTTTCTCTGTGATGGCATATGCAATATGTTAACAGGGGAGGACTACTGCCAAGACATGGATGTGAGCTGACAGCTTGCTCCCTGAGCACATAAAATCTATCTGTATAAGCATGCTGCCAGTATTCTGAGACATATGATATTCAACCTGGAGGCATTTTTCTGGTTGAAGTTAACCGTTTAATACCTGGAAATGTACTGTATGCTTGTTATTTTATTGAACATTTGATCTGAATTGCCTTTTTGTTCCGCTTCACTACTTGCTCTGACATCACTCTCTGTTTGGGAAAGGTTGTTCTTTTCACGTAAATAGTCAGGAATATGTGATTCGTCCATCCTACCTACATAGTTTCTGTTAGAACAAACCAATCCATGCTGTTCAAAGACATTTAAGATGATGTGTTTCTGTAGGTTGACTGACAGCAACCTGTGCATCATTCTCATCCTGTTATTCATTGACATTATTCTATCTTTATTTTCCACCCACTACTTTTTCATGTAGGACACCATCTGTAGTCAGCTTGGGTTCGTACATTTTTTAAACCGTGACAATTACTATAATTTTCTAGGCTTATGTGCTTATTTACATTTACAGTTTAACAGAGTTTTTCACGTTTCCCACTTGTGTACTATAATTACGTATAGTGGCCGACCGGGACAGGGAGGGCGATGTGTCTCCTCCTGGACTGCTACTTGGAGTGAACGGCATGCTGGGAGCCTAATGTTCTTTTAATGGCCGGTGCGTTGCTGCCTGGCGGAGAGTTAGGGCGCTGATTGATAACATGTCTTCTGCCAGCCTCCATGACACAGCAACAGCAACTCATTCTGCCAGGTTTACCACCCAGCTCCACGACTGACAGCGCTCACGCACACAGCTCACCACTGTGACTCAGCAATATGGCTGCCATTAGGTATGGCAGGATTAGAAAGCTCCCTGGAAACCAATTGTAGTTCTAGCTGCTTGTATTTAAGTTAGGCCTGTTGTGGCATGGAATCAATACTCTTAATCATTAAGTTGTTGTGTGTATCTTGCCTGGACAATTGAGTTATCAAAGCCCAAGAGTGTCTCATGACTCACTTGCAGTGGTTTTTAACCCACCCACTTAAGAAAATGGTTTCATAACAGAATTGTTCACAGCTATAATCAGTAATCAGCTTCCCTGTTACACAATAATCCACAGTCTCACATCATTGGGGCCAAGCAGTTGGTTGTTTTTGCCAGGTCACCGAGATGGAGTTAACACTCCCCAGAGTTAAGAACAGGAAAGATTGGGCTTTTTACTGATTTCCATCAAAGGGTAAATCAAGACAAAAAATGGGCCCACTCTGTGTGAGCGTATCCCCTGACTAGATGTGGAAGGGCAGGGATGAAGGAAGTTGGTTTAACTTCAATGGGGCTGAGATCACATCAAGCCTGGGCTTCTATGCAGTAAATTCAGCGTTGATGTTTCAGATTTTAATATGATCCTACTGTAAGTCTGCTGTAAATGTTGAAAGAGGATCTTTTTGGTTTTTATACATCACTGTATTGTGCTGCAAGTTTCGGCGTCACACTTCCCCTCTTTTGAGCCAGTGCCTCCGCTCTCAGACAGAAGATCCCTCCAGTATAACAAAGAGATAAAATGAAGCGTGAGAGCGTGGCATCAAAGCTGTCGGAAGAAAAGCATCAGTTGGAACGGTTGTGATTGGAGGTCCAGTTATCAGTTGCCTGCGTGACAGCACAACACTGTAGTTCACATCGTCGTTGTCGCATCCCACACTTCCCTTCCCTCCTCCTCCTCCCCCTTTCTCGTTATGGAAAAGCTCTCAGGCTGCAGCCTCAGTGGGCAAAAAGCCAGCCCGCTGCCACGACTCCTATACATAACCGCAGAATAGAGGGAAGTCCAAAATTAAAAGCATTGTTATCCCTGCGGCCTCGGGCCACAGAGAGCAGGAGTGACAGGCTTATTTCATCGTGACGTCTGGGGTGACCTTGGCTTTGGCCTCTAGTCTGCGGCCCCTGCAGACACACTATTCAGAGCTGCCTTTTTGGGACCAGGTCCAGTCAGCAGGGCCGCAATCACAAAGCCTGCACAGAGTCCCAGAGAAAAGCATATTGTTACTAGATTTCTCACTCTGCCAATGGGGAGAGGGAATTTCAGTCAATGACCCCCCCCCCTTTTTTTCCCCCGATTCAGTGCGAGCCCCAAAGTGTCCTTGTGAATGAATTTGAATATAATGTACTATTAAGGTTGCCATGGTGATAGCTGTCGTCGTGTGTGGATGTCAGTTGCCATGCAACTTTTCTCCCTCTCCAGTAGAAAGCAAGGCTGCTGAATGATGAGTACAGTGCTAAGCTGTGCATGTACACCAAGAGGAGCTGTGATGCATTCCTGCACAGGATGTATTATGGTTGATAAAAGACAGCTTTAAAACAAGCATCAATTGCAATAGCTGCAACCACGTACACACATGCATCCACCCATTCATGCCTCCTAGGTCCTGCATTTGGGGTGTGAAGTATTTGCAGGTATTGGCAAGACAATAAAATGTGATCCTGGTAGTTTGGTTTTAAAAAAAAAGTAAAAAGGATGATGTTGAGCAAGTCCTAATGTTTTTTGGCCGACAACTCTGCATTTTATTCCAAGCCCTTTGTGCGTTGGCACCCCTGCTGGGTCCACACACAGACCTCTCATAACAAGGAATAAGAGGGCTGCAATTTGTTATATGCAGTAATGTCTGCTTCAATGCATGGTCTCCATCCATCCATTAGGAAATCCTTTGTGCAGCGACAAGGACAGTCTGAGGTAGTAGAATTAAATGGAGGTTTCTGCGTTGGTGGGATAGTGTTAAGCATTGCAGTAAAACACTGTCCGCTGCTGCCAAGGGTTTTGTCTGTGCCGTGACCCTGTGTCTTCTCAAATTATCTTTCACCTGCACATGTGCGTGCAGCTACAATTGAACAGCCGTGTTTTGTCCATGCTTGTCCTCCTTTTTATAAACAAAAAACCTTGTTCTGCTCTGTGATAACAAGAATAAATCAAACTTTCCCTGCCACTATCTCTCCTCTTCCCACCCTTCCCTGGCCTCACCCCTTGTGCCTTGCAATTTAAAGAGCATGTCAATGTGGCTGAGCTGGCCTGACAGCGCTGATGAGGTGTAATCACCGTGGAAAGGCTCAGCTGCTCTCTTCGCACCCTGCCATTGAGCTCATTAGGCCAGGAACATGATGCTGAAAAAAATAAAGCAGGGGATAGGAGTGAAGCTGCAACGGGGCTACTATCACTACAGCATTAGGTGGATCATTGATCGTGGACACCATGATGGTTTTGGGATAGTTGCATCTACTGACATGTATTCAGAAGCTGGGAAAAACCCATATTCTGTTGCTATTACTGTATTCATGCATTACTCTTGCTTTACTGTGTCTTATCCTGTGCCGTTATAGTCTAAGCTGTGACTTAAGAGCAGGGGAGCAGCAAGCAGCTCTGTTTTGGAACAAATTTGTCATCTCAATTAAGGACTGCCTTAATCCTTTTCACATGATTGTTTTCATTTAGTTTATTCTCTATGTCTCTGTTGTAAATGGAAAGTGGAGTTAGACAGACAGACAGACAGACAGACAGACAGACAGACAGACAGACAGACAGACAGACAGACAGACAGACAGACAGACAGACAGACAGACAGACAGACAGACAGACGCTCTAGCAGACATCAATATTTTTACCACATTTAATATCTGTGTTACTCAACATGTTCTTCCTCCTGCTTGGGCATGTGTCCTCTAACGCAACCATTTCAAAATAGTCCGTGGTTGCATAGTTCAGATTCATCGGCCCACACAGAATACATAGCGCTGAAAGGTTGCCACAATGGCACCAAAATGACAAATGATGTGGTGTGTTGCCTCTTCAGTCTCCTGAACGGGGCTGCATTTCTGAAAAATCAAGCCTTATGAAAGGATCAGCACCCTACTGCCCTGTGCTTTGTGTTGTGTGTCCCTCTCATCTAACACGTCCGCTACAGAATCACAGGTTGCCTGTTACCAGACCTCTCCTCCTGGGGGGCGCAAATCCAATTTCACATGTAAGAGATTATTCATGTAGGTAGGGTGTGTGTGTGTGTGTGTGTGTGTGTGTGTGTGTGTGTGTGTGTGTGTGTGTGTGTGTGTGTGTGTGTGTGTGTGTGTGTGTGTGTGTGTGTGTGTGTGTGTGTGTGTGTGTGTGTGTGTGTGTGTGTGTGTGTGTGTGTGTGTGTGTGTGTGTGTGTGTGTGTGTGTGTGTGTGTGTGTGTGTGTGTGTGTGTGTGTGTGTGTGTGTGAATAGACTTCTTTAGAAATGTGTGTCTGTTTATGTTGATTGTGAGAGGGGCTTGGTGTGGGCACCGTGTTCCACAAGGGCTCTTCCACAGAGGGAGGCCAACACACTCAAATCTCTGGGGGTGAAAGGACATGTGTGTGTGCTTTCTTTCATTTCACAGAAGGCCATCAGTGAGTCATTCTCCTAAAGAGCACCCTTGGGTATTTGTCCGGCTGACACACACGCAGTGGCTGTCCTCAGAACCAGGCTTACTGGTCAATGTTTAATGCAACGTAATTGGTTTTACTGGCCAGCCCAGCCTGCAGGATGACCACGCTGATTTGAAGCCTAGCAAGTTGAGGCTCTCTCCTACCTGGTCTTTTATTATGGAATCTTGGTTGTAATTCATATTATCCACTCTGAGTTGTGTAACTTTTTTACGGCAGTCATTACAGGGATTAAACTGTCAAGGTTAAGACGCACAATCGTATCTGCAATTCCTTCTGACTCTGTGTCTCCTCTACCTAAATCACAGTATATCACACTTACAGCTTGAATGTGATTTTGATACCAGAGTTGAGTTTCACCGTATCTGTCTTTCTCTCTCTCTCTTTACTAGAGAACCATGAGCACTGTGGAGGAGGAAACGGATCACATGATACCATGAAGACAAGCCTGCAGGTCCTGCGCTGCCAGCTGCTGAGTGAGTACACCCCAGGGTGGGGCGATGGCATCGACAGAGTGTCCTGGGATGGCAACCAGAGACCCAGAATGCCAGTGTGCATTATATATGCAAAGTCTAAATAGAACATGTCTGGAGAAAGTCCTAATATTATGTTACAAATACGATTAGAGCAGCATAGAAAAAGACACACACAGGAGTTTTACATGCTATGAAAAGAAAAAGAGTGCAAAGGATTAAAAACATACCTTTTTTAATGTGTTATTATCTTAACAGATATAGATATGGTCATTTTCTGCTATAAGTAAAGTAAAGAAACATATCATTTAACCTAAAAATGTCAATATCTTACAATACCTGGTCATATATCACATTTTAAAATGCTTTCTATTTGTTAAAAAGCATTATGGATATTTAAACGTGCTTATAGACTATGACTATGTAGTGTTATTATCAGAATATAATGGATTATTCTGGAGATAGCTAGACATATTGGACATTAGCGCTGTAGAAAGTGTTACTGAAAAAACGATAATGAAAGACAGTGTGACACGTCCAGAAAGAAGGGCCAAAAACACACATAGGTGAAACACATAGCAGGTCAATGCCATTTTAAGGACCCAAGGACTTGTGGTTGGTATTGCATGGTGTGGTTTAGTGTTCACAATATACTGTATGGGATGGATGTTAAAGTGTGTTGTATAGTTGCCCAGCTGTCTGTGTGAGGGTAAGCAAATTTGCTCATTTGCTTACCACAACAAGTAAGCAAATGAGCGCTCATCCAAACGATGTCAATCTGATCTTTTAAATATGCTTTTTCTCTCCTGGTGGTGGATGAAAAATGTTCCTTTATTGCTGGAGAACCTGAAAATGCCTTGAGGGGACCTAATATCTTGATATGAGAGTTCTGCATCTATCCCCTTAGTTCTTGTTATAGTTGTAGTCTGTGCTGCTTTAAATTCCGTAGACAGGATCAAGGCTGTGTTCACAGCTCTGGCATGCCACCAGCGCAGAATGTCACATGAATATGGAGCATGAAGGTCAGCCTGGGACCCACCATGCTCCCGGACGGTTAGCTAACCAGGCTGATGATATCTGGTATGCAACCCCGAGCTCCACCTCAGGCGAGCGGAGCCAAAGGCTGTCTCTGACAAATCTGCCTTAATCTCACACAAGTGATAAACTCGGACTGGACTGCTGTGATGGAAGTGCTTTAAGCTGTAGCAGAGGTGGAGCGAGGTCACATTGGAGCTGCTCAATCTAAAAAGAGGAAGTGTGATTCGTGACTGCGGACTAGCTTTGTGTATATTTATATTAAGACCATATTTCTGGTTTTGTCCAGGTCGATCCGGTCTCTGAAAGCTTGCTGATCTCTTTTACTTTGAGTCGGAGATACAGCTGAGGCCTGAGTTTCCTTGGGGCTCATTCCACTTCTATCAGGGTTGCCTCTTTACAGTGTGCAGAACTGAAAGGCCCTCTTTGCTATACAGAGACATTTCCTAGTTCTCAGTCTTTACCAGCCATCTGCAGCAGACAGATGTGCCTTAAGATCCTTAGGCTGCGAGCAAGCGAATGGATTCTGCAGATAGAAGAGAACCAAGATGGATGATCCCTCATCACGACAGGTGTCAGAGATAGCAAAAAGACCTCCTCTGGTCACCTCCGTGTTGTAGTATATTCTTCTGCACTCCCTATAGACTTTTGCAAACTTGTTCTGATGAGATAATAAACCAAATGCAATTGAAAGAACGTACTTGTTCCTTGCAAATTAAGTTTTTTTCTGGCCCTTCGAAGCAAAGTCTGAGAAGCAAGGTAATTGCTTGCAAATTGTGTTTTGAAGGCAGCTTCTAGAAAGACAAATTGGTATGAAGTGTAAATAAGCACACACAGCTTGAGTAATCCTCCAAATCTGACTCTGGCTTGTTTTGTATGATTATAGTCTGCTGTTGCAACGGTATGTGGTTAAACAAATTTAAAGTTCTTGGTAATTGGAAAACATTTGCAGTGTCTGTGACTTGGTGTTAACCTGCGTATCTGCAATTTGGTGTTCTCTGCTAATTCCAGACAACTTCCTGTTTAACATTTCTCCTTCCTGTTAGATTCTTTGCTGCTGTCACAGTAGCTAAATCATTATCCCAGTAAACAGCACAAGTATTCTTTGTTGTTCTTGTTTTCGCATTGCCCTTCCGCCCGATTCTCAGATAAACTTGTCTCTGTTCAAAGCTGCCGTAACCCGGCAAACAATTTGTGGACGAGCGTTCCAACAGGAAGCCATTATCCTGTTACGAATGCCTTTCACTCTTATCTCAGTGCTTGCATCTGTAGAGCTCTCCCCACTCCGTCTCTCCACTACTCCACCCATCCAGGCCTCCATCCCGATGGTTCCAGCGGGCCACAGGATGTGCTGTATCTGTCTATTTCCCCTCACGGGACTGACACTCAGCCCAAAATGGCAGACAAACACACCCAAGGGCAAACCAAAGGAATTTGTCTGTTTGTGCAATACTGTAAAGTTGACCCTGTATTTAAACGCCCAGGATGTTTAATCGCCTCAACAATAGGAAGAATCCCAGGAGAATCTGCGCTTGGGTTGTGAAACTAGACAATGGTTGAATTAGTAGAGGTAGAGGTAGTCATAAAAATAGCGAATAGGGAAGTTAGCACTCCGCCTTACAGTAGTAGTTGAAGTGTTAGTACTTATGGTCGTAGAAGTAGCACTGTACAACCGTACTATCTGTGGGGTTAGCAGTTGGACTAGTAGTAGAGAGATCTGTAGCCTATAAAAAGGTAGTTGTATACAGTATGTAGTCATGGAGGTACAGGTAGCAGTGTTAGCAGTAGGACTTGCAGTTTTAGTTGAAGTTATAGTATGGTAGTAGCATCGGTGGTTGTAGTGCTAGCAGTAGTGTGAGTCATGGACACCTAGAAGTAGTAGTAAAACTACTTGCAGTTGCAGCAATATTGCTTTGTGTCACAATGGTACAGGTGATAGTCATTGTAGTGTAGTAGTTATACTGTATATTTGACTGTAATGGTAGTAGTGGTGATATGGTAGTCGTGCCCGTAGTTCTGTTTATAGGGGATCTATTGAAATGAGTCAGGGCCATAGCGCTCTGTCCAGGCGTGATAATCCGGTTTTGCCAGCAGTTAGTCGGACAGCTCTCCATTCTGCCTGCTGATAAAATGTTTTTGTCTGCCTCAAGCTGATGGATCTGATCTATTTTTGACAGCAAGTTGAAGCTTAAAATTAAAGGTTCGGATCACCTTCTACAAATCTCCCCATTTAAGGCTTACGATTACTTCCATTTGGGTCTGTCAGCCTTTTTCCTCCAAAGTGAGATATGAATTCATTTTGAATGAGGGATCAGAGCCATTATGTGTGCACTAGTATGATGTGATAAAGGTTCATTGGTATTCTGATGAGCGCTGTAGATAAAGCCTTCTCCATTTGTCCTGAGGGATTTGGGGAGAATCCCATGGTGGGTTGTCGGCTGCTGTGAAGTGGTTGTGATTCGCATATAAGAGGCTCAGTTTGGTACACCGAGGGCCGGCCGGGTGGTGTGGAGGATATCCTTAATTATTGGGAGGTTATGGTTTAATGACGGGCTGCCAAACAATCAGTTATGCATGTTTATCCCATTAATTAATGAGTAAACGACAGAGCGTCTGAGATTCTTTTTTACGTTTTTGCTTTTTACCTTTCTAAAGGGTCAAATCACCATTGGAGCGAGGGGGCGGGGCGAAACTCTCTGAAGTTATTTCAAAACATAAACACTCGTAATATCCACTTGCATTGAAGCACTACAGTGTCCGGTTGAAGGTACGATGATATTATTATAAACGAGGGAAAACCAGGTGAATTTAGGCTGGTTCATTGGTCAAATCAGCAGCTCTTCATTTTCTTTTCAAATGGTCCGTAGATACACAGATTCAGGGGGAAGTTGATATTCTACAGTAATAATAAAAAACGGTTAGCATAATTAGGATTCAGAATTTCTCCTTTTTAAATAAGAAGTACATTGTTGTTTGTGCTTTCCGGTTAAAACAATGTCATTAAAAACAACTAGTTAGCTAGAAGGAGAAGGAGAAGGAGAAGGAGAAGGAGAAGGAGAAGGAGAAGGAGAAGGAGAAGGAGAAATACTTTATTGATCCCTTACAGGGAAATTTCTTTCCCCACTCTGTAGTGTTTACACACAGGGAGGATATACATGCACAAACAACCACACATATGCAGGAGAGGTGGCAGAGCAGGGAGGCTGCCAGGTACCCGGCGCCAGCGAGCAGTTTCAGGGTTTGGTGCCTTGCTCAAGGGCCCCTCGGCAGTGGCTCAGGAGGAGAACTGGCACCTCTCCAGCTACCAGCTCACTCCATTTTTCTGGTTCAATCGGCACATGAGCCGGCGACCCTTTGGACCCCAGTCCAAGCCCTTACAGACTAAGCCACTGCCGCCCTAAATATAAATATATATTACAGAAACCTCTTTTTTTGTAATATATTTAGTAGAGGTTTTTGTCATTGTGTTACATTTTTTTCTTTTATACATTTGACCTTGGCTCGATTGTCATTGCCTTGATGCATTTGGTTCCCTCTACATATACAGCTCTTCCTTTATCCCTGTCATGCTGCCTGAGCAGGGAGATGACAGAGCAGTTACAGTTCAGAAGTACAGCCTGAACCGTCACGAGCCTTCTTGATGGATGATTTTGCAGCTCCTATTTTTGGCTTCCTGTAGAGCATCCAATTCAAATATTGCCAATGCCAGCTGCCTGCTGATGATGCCTCGCTCCAGCACGCTTCACTGGCAGACTGTCACTGTACATGTAAGCTACATCGTTCTCCATAGCATGTAGCATGAGGTGACCCCCAGGAAAGAAAGATAAATGTCCAATCCTCCTTGGTGAGTAGCCCCCTCTACCACCCACTAAGTGCTCCAGTATGATTGATTTGTACGCCTTAAGCAATATGGTTCTTCTCAAATGAAGTCCTGACGTATAAGAGTATCCATGGCATAAGTTTCATGCAGAATTTAATCAGCAGGAGTAAACGTTTGTTTTTTTATTCCACCAGTGTAACTTTAGATTCAGTGCTCTGGCCAGTGTCCTCTGACATTGAGTCTAACAACGAATGATTGGTGGGACAAAGCCTGCTTTGGATCAGTTCTCAGGATCCTGCTTTGCAACATGACTTATTGATGTCCCTGATGGCATCAATGTAGGACTTCAATGACTGTCACCAGCTTCCTATGCCTTCAAAAGAGCCCTAATTCAGCAGGTTTTCCTGCATAAATTGCCCCTCCCTCCATCCATCCTAAGCTTAGGTAATGGAAAACAGGGGCATTAGTCAAATAAATGGGGGCATGATCTCACAGTAATTTTTGCCGGGTGTTGTTTGTCTCCATCATATTAGCATGTGCTATTGTGCTGTGATCAGCAGGGTGATATAGATATTAAAGCCAACAGGTTGGTGTGAGTGATAACTGTGTAAGCTGTGTGGTGCCTTTCATTCCAGGCAAGGACGAATACCTTTGATTTGAACACAGTACTTTGGCTTTTTTTGGGTCCAAATACAGAATTCTGTGTTTCACCTTCTCATCAATACTCAAAAAGCAATGAGACTTTTTGTTGTTGCTTGTAAAAGAAATATTATGTCCTGCCAAAAAAAGCCAACAGGCACAATGGTCAAGAACTCATGCCAGTATGTGAGTGTTGCAGAGTGAGACAATGTGCATTCTTTATTTGAATACCCCTCACAACTTATTTCATGTCCTTTTTCTCCCTTGGTTTAATGTGTCAAATCAACCTCTTTGCTTTTGTAAATGTCTGATGTAACACCCTCACAACTCCCTCTCTTATCCCCTACTATATCCCTGGCCTCCTAGCCATTTTCCCATCCTGTCGACCTTGCTATTCTTCCCCTTCTCCATCCAATTTTGTCATGTTCTTCCCAGTGCTTCAACTCAATAATGGATGTCCATAAAGCTCAATTCGCTTCTCGGGCCTTTTCAATCATTTCTGTAGTTAATTCACTCGCTGTGCCTACTTCCCCACTGCAGTCTTTGCGGAGGCCGGGCTCCCTTTCTGCGTGCTCCCTGCTCACGCTCTCACTCCATCAGCCAGACACACAGCCGGTGTGACAAATTACACCCATTTGCCTCAGTGTGCAACATGGTGCATGTGTTAAAACGATTCAAACGCATGAATAGTTATGAGTTACAGAAACATAGCAATACCACATATTGTGTCAAAACATATGGATTTGCTGTAAACGAAAAACAACATTATGACTCCATATGAATCTAGAAGAGTATTATTACACTGGGCAGGAAATATCTCCTTTTTAGAAGACGTTGGTGCCTTTTCTATCTAAGATTCATCTGTTTTTTGATAAAGAGCTTTTAATGTGCAGTGAGCTATCGACTCCAAATCAATCCAGCATCTTTTTATATTAGATATAATTCCAGCTTCTATCCAACAATAATATTTTAATGAAAAATCATCAGTTTTTAATAGAAGATTCTTGGATTTTTACAAATAGCTGCCATGTCAAAAGACCTAATGACTCCAAATAAATGCACCATTGTTTCTAAGGTTTGTCTTTTTTGTTTCTTTATAAAATAAGGAGTTTAATTTTCCATACGCGTTTTGTCCTCCCGAGTCTTCAGTCTGCCACCTCTATCACATGTACCTTCCACCCAAGCAAGCATTGATCCAACTCATTGATCACAGAGCTTGACAAACACTCATGCTCCTACACAGATTGTGTACAAATGGTATTTTTGCAATCTGTGCTAACATGGAGATTTACTTCTTGGGCTATTGAACATTTTTGCGGTTAAAGGCACCAGATAACTGCTCCGTTTAAACCTCTCATAAACCCTTAGGCATTCATTTGCTACCCCTTCAAATCAAGTGTGACTCACTCATACTACACTTTGAAACCTGTGTATTGCCTTGATATTATGACCCTGTATAATGAGTATAGTACTAAAGTTAAACACTCAGAGGGCAGTGTGTGTAATCCTCAATACGTATTCAGCAGCACTAATGAATATAGGGCATGTCTAAGCTTAAACAAGTCTTCCTTTTTAACATTTTAGATGTGATTTTTAATAAAACATGATGAGACTAAATTGCAAAAAGGCTGCATAATCTCAATGTTGGATCGTATCTGATAAATCCTTTTCCTGTTTATGTCTTCCAGAGGATTTGGTTTCTGATATAACTTTGTTTCTTAAGGCAAACTGGGTATCTTTTATTCAGTAGAGGCGGAGTGTCGGGTTGCCACGTCTTAACAGCCAGGTTAAGGTACTGATTGAAGGTATGACTGAAGCCAAACCACGGCATTGCTAACATCCTAGCTCTTAATTGGCCTCTTATGTAGTATTTCTTGCCCTGGAAGACATAATTATTCCCTTACCTTGCTTGCAAATGTAAAGTTTTACATTACTCATCCTAAAAAGATAAATAAAGCATCTTCAGTATAACAACATTTGTGAAATATAATGTTGTGAAGGCATATTAGAAGGCGATTTGTCCTAATGGAACCACTATTTACACATTACCAACCATCAACAGCTTGAAAAAAGCTTGTTCGTGTTCCATTTCCCTGCCTAAAGGATCATCTTTAGAGAGACAAGCAGTCATAAATCAAGGATGGCCATGTGTGTTATCTGCTCAGATATGAGTCTGGAGTGGGCTCCATGGATTAGAGACGTGACAGGCTTGGTTAATGGAAGACAGAGCCTGGACCCTCTAACCTGGTAGTCGGTGTGATTGAGTATGGAGGAATATGATTAATGATTCAGAGGCTCAGTTTAAATAGTCTGTGCTTTGGGAGTTGTGCTGAGATGTATTTTAAATCCCCCGATGAGCCAAGAGGATGGAGAGGCTTTATATGTCAAAGAAAAGAGAAATTACTGATATTGACCGGCTTTTTAAAATTCCCCTTTTTCTTTCAACACGTTCAACAGATTTCCTTTCTCACCTATTCCCCCATCTCTTACTCCTCCTCCTGTCTTGGTAATGGAAATTGGGTTTCCATAGTTACTGAGCGCCATAGTTAAACGATGGACGCGACATCTGGGTCACATCGGTGGCTTGAGAGGTTGTGTTTTCTATGACTCTTGGTTTTTGGGGGGGATTTATGAATTCCTAAACTCTGCAGTCTTTATATTTGACTTTTTTCTCTCCCAAGGCATCTGATGCAGAGATTATATTTTTCATTGTCTATTTCATACAGAGCACAGAATCTTTTTTTGTCATAAGCAGGATATCCATTCAGGCCGATGGTGTGTGTACATCCCTGTGAATTTTCTCATTGTCACAGCTAAATTTGGTATGGTATGGTTGGGCAATGTCATGAAAAGGTTTTTTTGACATACACATATCATAGAACTTCTTCATGCACTAAAATAGCTTTAAAAAAGATGGATTTCTTTCCATTTCTTCTAGTAAATGACCTAAAAGTAGTGTTTCAGTCAGTACTATTAAAGAATTAACGCTGGCGATATTCTTTATTTTTCTTATTGACAACAAATCCCATGGTAAAAGCTAAATCAACAATGAATTGATTATACTAAGAGATCTGTGAATCCATAGCCCCACTTGTTCCTCTGTGCCATACAGCTCCATCTTTGCCCATAAATGATGAAAAACACATCAATAAGCCACACAGTTGCACTGGGTGACATGTTCCTACATTACCATGATCCCACACGCTGTAGTTTAGTTTTTGTCACTCCCACATTCACTGTCCTGCAGCTGTAAACAGTCAAGAGCACACAAAATATGGTTAACTCCGGAGCTGAAAATAGAAACGTGTCAAATGTGCTATTTCCTGCTGTTTAAGTAAAGTTTCAGAAAGCTACAATGCCCAGCTTTTTGAATGAATCACAGAGGATTAGAAGTTTAAAATAGGAATGCCACAGACAGGTTTGAGAGTTGAAGAGTGTCGAGACATAATGGATGATATGCTATTGTCTCTTAATGGGATCTGTTGATAATTAATAAGATATAGAATACGACCAGCCTCCTCCTTTAAGCAGTATACCAGTAAGGGCAAAAGACAAAATGTGTCAAAATAACAGAGAAACTTGGTATTATTCTGATTTCACCATTTTGGGGAAAAACATTCGACTTATTTAGACAGCAATCGAGATGGTGTTAGCTTTTGTTATCGCATGTTCTGCTGTCAGAGGAAGGAATAGACGTGGGAGCTCCGCTAATACGTCACATTTGGAGGAAAGGGGGCAAAGTGGAAATTAATAAGCTTGTGCACGTTCCCCCCATTACGTCTTCCTTGCTGTCTTGATAACAGAAGATAATAATATTAATGGAGCCAATATTAGTTCCTGCAAATGGCTTGTCACTACAAAGCCTCCTTATGGGATTCAGTTGAGAAGGTGAATGTGTCAGGCTTTCTGAGATGGTCTTAGCATGTTAAGTGGGCTATGTTGACGTAATTACTGTCAGAAATCTGTGAACTAAGCACTGAAAATGATTAATAAGCGAGGCGATCCTGTGTTTTACATGCGTGGCTACACATAGTGGATCTGGTCTAGTGAATCATTCAGAGCTCTTTACTTTTTATCCTATGTGAGGGACAAACAGCGGCTCAGTCGATTAAAGGCTGAGAAGCATAATGAAAGTAGTACACAACTTTTCCTGGGCAGTTATTTTGAGCTACTCTGCACCCTTCTATAGCTTTTTGTGACAAGATCCTTGAGAGGAAACACCTTTTAGACGGACTTAAAAACACACTTTTACAGGGAAATAATCCAATAATTCATAAAACTAAATCCTAAAGCTGTGTCTCTTTCTCCACAGGTGTTCTAGCATTCCTAGCACTGCCAGTAGGGCTGGTGTCATCAGCACAGGAGCTGTTCCTCAGACCCCAGGTCTCCATGGCAGCCGCCCGCAGCAGCCCCCTTTCTGCCCCTGAATCTCCCCCTCTGGACTGGCATCAGGAAGGCTCCAGTAGCGGGAAATGGGCATCCAAAGGAGGCACTCAACCGTTAAACATCATCCTCCCTACTGTCACCATCCATCCTTTGGCCTTGCTTCACACAACCCAAACGTCCAGCCTGGCTCATGAAAACCCACCCATTAACGATAAAAATACTGTCCCCCCAAACACTGTGAGTACTTATAGTCATGTGAATCAGCCCCTGGAGCCGAGCTCTGATGTTGTGAAACAAGGCCACATGCACAAATTGGTCAGGGTACCTCAAGCCCATAACCCAGATTCTTTCAGCACTAAGCAGGCCAGCAGCAGCAGCCCTAGATCTCCTAGCATAGCGAGCCCAAATATAGCCTCACAGCCTCAGAAGTTGAGTTTGGATGAACCCACTGACTCAGACGGGCAGCATGTTCCAGATCACTCCTCCTTTTCGTCTTCATCGATGAAAGCTGACCCTTGGTTAAAAGTCGGGGAGCATGCTCGTGGTGCCACAGCAATGGCCGGACACCACGCTATCACCCTGAGGGAGGTGCACGGCGAACCCCCCACTAATGAACTGTTGCTGGAGACGAAAGACGAGTCTGTGCCTCCGGTCACCAGCCCACCGGAGAAGCTAACTTCCACCACGTCTACTCGCACGCTGTCCACTGAGCTCAGCCTCAACACACAGAATCCAACAATTATCCCAAACAACCTCACTACACCCAACGAGACCACCACTGAGGGGGGTCAAGCTAACGGCACAGACAATGCCCCTCTTGCCCACTGGTTGGGGAACGTGACTTCACATGGAGGGCTGCTCTCTAACAGCAGCTCAGCAGCGGAGGGGCCTGCTCAGGGGAACAGCTCCGAGCCCCCCTCTACAGCCAGTGGGAACTTCCTGAACAGGCAGGTGCCCGCCACTACCGAGGACCCCTGGATGCCCGGCAACAGCTCAGGCCCCACCGTTGATTCTCCGCTGTCCCGCTTGACCATCTGCCTCAGCAGGATGGACATCGTGTGGATCGTGCTGGCCATCAGTGTGCCTGTGTCCTCGTGTTGTAAGTAGAGAAACCACACGGAAAAAAGAGGAAATGAATCATCATTATAACAAATATCCATTCCAACAGTCGTTAATATTTGAAGAAGAAAGCATATTTGCTTCAGTTTTAAGATTTAGATGAAAGAATACAAACCGCTGTCAAATCAATCTTCCAATCTAACCTTGGAAAGATACTTTACGAAGACAGCAGACAAAACGCTCACTCGCGGTCACAGAGTCTATTTATTTTTTTAAAAGCTGTAATTCATTCATTCAATCTCACTTTCCTTTATCTTTCCTGGTTTACACTTGAGAGAGTGTAATTGCGTAATAACAGCAAGGATGGGAGAGTCATTTTAGACCTGCACCTGAGGCAGAATAATTGTTTAGCATTTTGGTCTGTTCGAGATGGAGAAACAAGGATTTCTCTCTCTCTCTGATTAGACATTATTTTCTTTTATGATTCCTGAAAATGTCTTTCTTAGAGACTTATAACATTGTTGTTTGAGACGGCTCGAAATTACAACAAGGCACACCACCAGCAGTCTTTTCACATGGTATATTAGGGTGGTATTTTTTCCCCTTCACAGTTTCTTGCATGTGGTCATGAAACATGCCATGCCTACCTGATCAGCTGGTGTGGGCGCTTTCGGAGGCTATTTGAAGCAGCATCTCTTACAGTCTCTGTACTAACCCCTCATTTTCCTTTCCTCTCCGCCCGCTCTAGCTGTGCTTTTGACTGTGTGCTGCATGAGGAGGAAGAAGAAGTCATCAAGTCAGGAGAACAACCTCAGCTACTGGAACAACGCCATCACCATGGACTACTTCAGCAGGCACGCTGTGGAGCTGCCCAGAGAGATACACACTCTGGAGAGCGAGGTATAAACTACTGGCACACGCACTCTATTAGTGTACAGCACTACACACAGAAGTGGAGGGACATTTAGTTGACGTTTCGCCGTCAGTCAGCAGAATGGTTTTAATGAGTGTGGAAACAACAAGAGAATCCATGTTCAATATTCTCGCGGCCTGCTGAATCATGACGCTGTATTACTAGGATTTAAACAGATGCTATTTGGAACAAGCAAAAACAGAATATCCCTGCAGGGAATCTATTAAGATAACTTGTTTGTTTTTTAAATCTAGTAAATAGATTTCAAAGTGTGACCCGATTCAGTATACTGTTATTACACACGCATGATGCTGCTGCTAAAAAGGATAAAGCAATGTTGTTCAATTTCATTTAAAATCTTATACCAGCTCCTTTTGACAAGCTTATACATTTGATTGGAAATAAATGGTTTTATATCCTGAGGCGGTGTTGAACTGATATGATTTCTTGACTATATATTTTAAAACTTGACTGCTTGGGACAAAAACCCTTAGGTATGAAGTGTTTCTAGCAGAATGACATACCAGGCGGTATAAAAGAGGCTTTAAAAAAGAAAATGTATACGTAAGAAATGAAAGTCAAGAATAATGAATTGAGAACTTACATTGTTGATTCAAATCTGAAATTCTGGGATCAAAATGTTCTTAAGCAGGCGGTGTATTGCAGAATATGTTTGATTTGGTATTTCGGAAATCCTGCCTGCAGTCCTGATTTCTTAGATTTCTGCTGATTTTGTAATGATTTTGGTCAATATTATACTGGGAACAAAATGCTCTACCTTTGAGTGCATCATAGTGCCACCTGGTGGAAAAGATTGGATATAAAACTGATTTCTGTATAAAATATGGGGCTACTTCCTCTTCTTTCCCATGTCATTTTTGATTGATTCTTTTTGTGTTCTATTTGCATGTTTTTCCATCACCAACTCTCCCGTGACCATTTCACTGTGTCTCTTTTCTTTTATTCCCCTTCCATTGCGCAATTTGATTCTATTGACCATCTTTGGGGGCGTCAGGAGAGGGATGCTGAGGTTGGATCTTGTGTAGGAAGCCCCTGGTGACACCCAGGTGTTGTTCCCCCCCCCCCCCCTTGCTTTTCCTGTCTCTTTAAAGCAGCATAGCTCCCCGGGTGCTTTAGATTATTGACAGTGCTCCAGGAGAAATGATCATAAATGACAGTGTTAGTTTGATTTGATTGGAGTGATAAAATAGACTTATTTGACTGTAATTACAATCCTTTAGTTTTCACACCTCCTCCTCTTATTGCTAAGTCCCTCTGTTGTCTTGTTTCTGAGTCCTCCCTCCCTTTAACATCTTAACTGTTCATCTGGCTTTGTCGGATATCTTTGTTCACCATCTCATTAAAAGCCCCAAGCTGCACCAAACCCATATTGTATTCTGTTCTCTTCAACACTGCTCACTGCCTGTAGAGTGACTTACACACAGTAGACTGCAGTGTGTGCCCTAATGGTGAGCCCTAAAGTATGAATCAGGAATCACAGCTATTGTCAAAAACCTGCGTTCATCTTTTTTTCTTCATGTGCATTTGCAGGATCATGACACCTGTCTCCCCCCGAACGGAGACTACAGCGGCAGCAGCGTCGTCCTGGTTAACCCTTTCTGCCAGGAGACCCTCTTCATCAACAGAGACAAAGCTTCTGCCATCTAGAGAAAGAAAAAAAGAGACACTGTCTGATTCTCCACTCATACTCCCCCTGCTGTCTATTTTATATATGTGGTAAATATTCAGAGACTTTATACTGTAAATGACCAACACAAAAAAAGAGGCACCCTGAAAGAGTAGTGATGTAAGCAGACACTGTTTACCATGAGGATGCCCCTGCATATTTTTCTGATGTACATTTTCTACAGAAGGCTTAATTGTGATAAAAGGTTTTTATTGTCTTTATAAAATACAGAGTATATGTGGTTTTGTTTCATTACAGTGGCTTGATGGCGAGTGCACTGCAGATGTTGCCACATGAAATCTGCTTGAGAGAGAACCGTGACATGAAATCTTAGAAGCTGTTCTTGGTATTTTTAATTTTTCTTTTTAAATGAATCCTAAAATACTTATAGCCTGATGAACTTGAATATAGCACCTACGTTCTTTGGGGGCGGCGGGCAGGGGGACTGAGATTTGTTTCAAAATACTGAATGTAAGATCAGGGCCCATATTTATCAAACTGAGAAATACGCTTGGGAATCTGAAAAGGCAAGTAAAAGAAGGAGGAATAACGCAGTCATCGAGTCATTTACAGCGAAGTGTGAGAGTATCCTCTAAGAGAAGCTCTGAAGTGATCATATGATTAACCACATGAATACTGTTAGCCAATCAGAGACACGGTTCCCTCAACTTTTCATCTGCCCCATTGTTGTGCTTATTTTATTCCTTACATTTTATTGTGCAATTTCATTGAAATTACAACAAAATATTTGTGTTGCGTGATAATACTGATACTTTGTGTAGAGCCTAAAAATGCTTTAGTTGACAAACTATGAGCAAAAGAAAACCAGAAAAAGAAAAGAACAATACAACAACAAAACTAAATCAAACATTTAAAGAGGCTATTTTAGATATATTTTATAATACCAATCAGTATTGGTGGTTTAAAACGGGTTTTAATAGGCTATATATACAGTATGGACATTTATGCTGAGTGAAATAAAAAGTCAACTGGAATATTAATGGCTAATTGGAGATGAAAAGTAATTATTCTGCTGGTAGACAAGGTACATCAGAGAAATTATACAACACAGAGTTATGATGGCACATCATTAGTAACAAATATAGATAGTAAAGACGCATTAAAGGTGGGGGGTTTTTCCTTTATCAGTTTGATAAATAAAGGCCTGATTTTGATGGTTTATTTGGGCAGTTTGTTTCGGTGACTTGGAGTCAACAACTAGCAGTTTTTAGAGACGTCAATCAAATGAAACTGACTGAAAATATCTTACCCCCTCCTGTGTCACCAGCTTCTCTTAAGAGGGACCACATAGATGTCTTAATTCCTTATGTTGGCCCTTTATATATATCAATATCAGTATGTGTGTGTGCCCTGTTTGTGCATGTAAGACGAGTGTGTGAGTGTGTACGGATGAGTATTGTGCTGCCTCCCTTTACCAAATATCACTGTTACTTTATGTCAAACAAGACTTTGTATTTCTTTCAGCTCAGTTATCTGTTTTCTGTGTGTGTCGGGTTGTCAGTGTCGTGGAGTGGCTACTGGTTATAGACCAGTTTGAGAAAGAATCTCTCAGTACTGTAGGAAACAATTACACCAACATTGCTACTGTAAATGTGTCCCTCCATATATAATGTGTTTGTCCATATGTTTGTTAAAATGTTGAGTGAGTTAGTTGCTGGACCACATAATGTGTTAGAGGCTGTCAATCATTTCTTTGACCAATAAAAACACTGAGATAAAAAAGGTTTGCTGAATATTTGTGGGAGGACATACAGAGGCAGTTTAATTTTCAAAAAATATTGTTTTAATTCTTTGTTTGGTAATACAACCTGTGATCCTTCTATCATCTGTTTTTATGTTCGCATCGCTGCAGTTTTATTCAATAATTGATGCTGCCTGCCTCTATCGTCGCTAAAAATGTACTGCATTGTGAGATGCTGTTCTGAAATCACTGATCCAAAAGGTGAGGATGAATAACACAGTCAAACATTATGATATTTCTTGCATTGGATGCTCACAGCTGGGCTTCTTGTTTTGCACGCTCAAAAGTGGATATTTTACAAAACGTTCAGTGGCACGGTGGAGCAGTGTTAAACATTATGTATTTTTTGTACTGTAGTATACACTGTACTTTTTACTGCTGAGCAATAAAACATAAAAAAACACCTGACTAATTTGTTTGCTTGATTAATCCTCTTAAAAACATTGAATCGTCATTATCCTCATATTGCCATACAGACAGTCGTGAATTTGTATTTTTGTTTAAGTTAGATATCATACTTACTCCTTTAGTATGTAACAAAGCAGTCTTGCTGACCACAGCACATCCATTGATGCAGTGATCTGGAATTTTCCCTTTGTTCACCAGTGCTCCACGTGGTCAAGTGACCCCCAGCTTTGGGAATATAACATCAGTTGAATAATCTGTTAACAAGCCTGCTTTACAGTTGAGAAGATATTTTATCTGATTAGTGATATGAACAGATTTGTAGACATGTTCAAATCTAGCAAAACCTGAGAGTTTAGCTTTTTTAAGTGTATTTTTTTGTGGCCATTTAAAAGAAATGTATGGACCCTACGTAACTGCCCTCTTAGATGTTCACAGGCATTCCTTGAATTAACACTTTCAGCCACAGCCTTTGTGGCAAATATACAGAGTATGCAGTGAAAAACATTAATGTGTTTCCCCATTGGCCACAACATATCTTAATCAATGGTACTTGTTGAAGCTTCCTCAGCACAGCATCTTATAGTATCTATTGATTTAACCCTCATGCAGCCCTTATATACTGTAGTTTATGTTATGTATTGTGTTTTTATGTCTTAATGTGTCCTAATCAGGATGTGATAATGATGTGTTTTAATCTACCCTTGATTTTGCACATGGAAACCAAACACAAATGTCTACCTTTTATCCTGCAAAAAGTATAACATATTTTGTATCTTCTACTATTAAAGTCCAATTATGCCAGGGGGAAAGCATGACATTTTAGGAATGAAAAATATACACAAGGTAACTCATTTTAAAATTTAAAAAATGATGGTAAAGTCATATATAACATAACAATCTTTAAAAGTAAATGGTCATGGCGTTGTGGTAGATACATAGATGTCTGCCGATTCAGCTTGACTGTCATATACTTTTATCATTTATATACATGTATTTTTATTAAAATGTAATTTAAAATCTCTTTGCATTTGGTTTTAGGATTACTGTAAAAAAAAAAAAAAATCAAACAAATGAAATACCACTGATTTATGGGAGAAAAATGTGACTTTTATTTATTTGGGAAATCATGCCATTTTTTTCCCCCAAGTAATGTTTCCGGTTCAGGATCGGAGTTCTTCCGGGTTACGGTACAGATTTGTCAAATAGCCCGTGCATGGCATGGTTGTCAGGATAGCAATCGATTCAGCCAGGTTTCAGGGTGGACACTTTTTTTTATCAACCTTTTACAGAAGTTAAACCGTCAGACTTAGGAGTCACTCTATCCTTTCTGTCAGTTTGAACAGCTGTCCTCACTCTCGAAGAGCAGATTTTTTTTTTACATTTGTCATTGCTCGGTTAGCTAACTAGTTAACGTTGCTCTTTGAAAATGGCGGATCTACCACCAGAGAAAAGCCTGGACGATTTCTTTGCCAAGCGGGATAAAAAGAAGAAGAAAGAAAAGGGAAAGGGCAAGGAGTCCATCCCTGGGCCTACGTCAGGAGTGATTAAAAAAACTAAGAGAGAGAAAGAAAAATCGACGAAAAACGACAACCAAGACCAACAAATCGAAAAGGTAATGTTAAGCTACGCTACGCTCGGTAACTTTTTTTTTCGCCTTAGCGTCTTTTACCGGTGTCGTGTCAAATGTTCCATCCTCCGTCATAATCAGCTTCCTGTTTGAATTTAGCTTGCTCGCTGTTACCGTTTTTAACAATATGATTGAGCCACGCACTTAATATATTCGACGTGGAGGGAGAAAACGCCGGTTGCTAGATAGCATATGGTTTCCCCCGGCACACATTCTGACGTATACGAAATAAAGCACGACACGCCTTAAGCGCATTTTTTTTTACAGTCTTAGCTTTGGCTTTTTGACTAATATAAACGTTAATGCTATCCTTAAATGCCCTCTAACTGGTTAATATACTGTTAAGGCCTTGTGTGTGCTTTTTAAAGCTGTCATCCCTCCTTGAATCGTGGCTGTCCAACTAGGCCGAGCCGCCATTTGTCAAAATATACGTCATTTTTGTTTGAAATAAAACCCTAACAATGACGTAAAGCTTTATTATCGAGTATAAGGTGTAAATGACTTGTCATAGTGGTCTAATGTTGTCCCAAACTACTATAGAATGTGACAATTTATTGGGAAGCCCTGGCCAGGTTGCAGATGTCTTGCAGAGAACGGCCTCTCAATATAAGCTTTGCAAATATGCCGATGTGCTGTTGTGGGGTGAGATTTAATGCATCCTTCTGCCCAGGAGGACGAGGAATGGAAAGAATTCGAACAGAAAGAAGTTGACTATAGCGGGCTCCGACTCCAAGCTTTACAGATAAGGTAAGATCTGTTTCGACTCCTTGTCCTCATGTTGAGTTGTCATTTGCATCAAAACCGTGACATTTTGGGGTCTAATAAATGCATTTTGCCCAGTTCTGAAGGTCATATTTTTCCCCATTTAAGAAGATGATGTCATGTCTAATTACCAAGTTTAACGATTTGCAAAAAATGTTGTCACAACCCTTAGTTGGGTACTAATGCTTTTTACTCAAATATATATATATCAAGCCGTCTTACAAGCAGATTTGTTACACTAAACTAGAGGGGACATGTATTTTGGATTAGCACAACTGTCTTCTCATTGTTTGCAGCGATGAGAAGGAGGAGGAGGAGTACGAGAAGGAGGAGGTTGGTGAGGATGGAGAGATCATTCTGGTCAGCGGAGACAAATTTTCTGGTCCCTGGAACAAGTCTGGTGCTCCCCCGGCCCCTGCTGCTGCACCTGTGGGTGAGTAAACCAACGTCATACTGATTTCTTTTGAAGGGCCAAGAAATAAGACAATAAGGTGATGAATATACCACTGCTTATTCAGAATACTATAGTTGTAAAGTCACTTACACTGACTGTGCTCATGTACAAGGCTCCTGTTGTAACACTGTATTGTAATGAAAGCACATGACAAATGCCATACAATTACTTTTATCATATATGGTCACATGCACAGCGTAAAGCAGTTTTACCCCTCTTATCATTATCGTTTTGATGAATGTGTACCTTCAATCAGTGTTCTTTATAACTTGTGTGATACCTTCTTTCTTTTTTTTATAATTAAAGAGGAAGAAGAGGAGCCTGAGTCAAAGCCTTCCGGTGTATATCGCCCTCCAGGGGCTCGGCTGACCACCAACAGGCGAACTCCCACCCAGGGACCTCCTGAGATCTTCAGTGACACACAGTTCCCCTCTCTGATGGCCACGGCCAAGCATGTGGAGACACGCAAGTAAGCGGAGTTCAGTGATATCAATTTGTTTACCACTGGAAGTTGATGTCTTGCTACAGTTTTACTGAAGTGATGCATATTTGCTTTTCAGAGACAGAGAAATGGAGAAGACCTTTGAGGTGGTGAGGCACAGGAACCGTGGTAGAGAGGAGACGGGTGGTAGTGCCTCTATGCAGCAGTTGCAGCTTGACAACCAGTACGCCATCCTGGGGGACAAGTAGAGCCGTCCCCTGGCCCCTTCAGCACGGTCCTGCCCAGCCCCTCAAGAAAGCCAGCTGTGTTGACTGCGGTCCTGACTGAGCTCACCTTGCCACCATCACCACACTGGTTACTTGCGCACACAGCCTCATGTACACACACTCATACACAGCAATACCAACGCACCACATACAGTGACACTCCCTTTAAAAATTACAACACACTTGACATCCATTGGTTGGCAAAACTGAAGGACTGCATCTGAAGGGGCTGTTGAAAGAGGGAATAATTTAAAAGGAATTGGTAAAATACACCCAAACGTACAACACTGCAACGGCAGATGACATGTTTGTCCTTTGTGGATTGTACTCAGCAGTTGTGCGCAACTTTTCTCTGGACTTCAACTTGCTTCGACAAAGCCACAGAGGATAACTTTAGGCAAGATGATTTTACAAACTTCTGTGAAAATATCTATTTTTTTGCAAGATCGTTATAACCCAATCGCACATGGTATTTTGGGGTGTGTGTTTGAGTTGTGGTGGGGGCTTCGGGAGTGGGGATACTACCTCAGCAGCATAGCTGGTGGGGACGATGTGGACTGAGCTTTTTTTTTTTTTTTGCTGTGGTGGTGAACGGGGCAAACACCAGCCCCCCCCCCTCCCCCTACCCTACGTACAATCCGGCCATCAGGCTCTTTAAATAAGAAACTTCAAGCTTCGGTTTTGACACATGATGATGACACTCTGCAAAGATCTATGGACAAGAAGTGAACGGTTGTGGTCCTCATTTAGAATTTCTTTATAAAGTGGCCTTACTGATAGAAGAAACTGCTTTGTCATCTAAAAAGAACTTTGCTTGTTGTCTAAAGGGCTGCTGCCTGCCTCTGAATCTCACCACTTTGTGACAAAAACATCATCATATACACGAAAAAATCTTTCTGTTCAAGAATGTAGTGCTGTTGTAGTATGCCTGAAAATTACAACTACTAACTGTCCCTCATATCCACTGTTTGATTTAGCTGCCTCTGATTCATTTTTGGTCATTCTAGACAGAAACAAAAAAGAAACTAAATCCTGTTTGTAATCTAAAGATGTTCTTTTGGTAACAAATGCTCCGCTGTTGTTTGAAACCAGATGATCACAGATGTTAGTGTCAAGAAAAAATGACAGATGTTCAACTTTAAAGGCATATTTGGAGAAACTGAGTTTGCAGCTTTTTATAATTAAAAGTAAAGTGGTACATTTCAACCCGTTTTAATTTTTCTCTTTTTTTAGATCAAGACTTTTCCTCATAAGTAAATGTGCTGCCAGCTGTCATTGCATTGAGTATTTGAGTTACAGGAAATACTCTGTAAAAGATCTGTCACCAAACCAACAGTACTATCCACTTACATCAACAGTGGTACGCCCAGTTAAATACTTTTTTACCCCCAAACATAGTTTTGTTAAAGGTGAAGAACTGGATTTATGTTATGTTTCTGTCCTTGTCATAAAAGATGCCAGGGAGTTTTGATTCCTGCTGGAACACTTTGGGTGGACGTAGATAATATTTGTGATCAAAAGAGAAGAGCATAACACACAAAAAATAAAGTGATCCTTGTGACTGAAGTCTTGTCTAAGTCTTTAAACGTTGAAAAGGGGGATTACAGCGTCTTTTACAGAAAAGGTTTTATCCGTTTGTAAAATGAAGGCTTGTGTTGGAAAATTATCAAAAGTTTAATCTGTATGAAATGACCTTATACCAGGCATATTAACAAATAAAAGAAACTTTTTTCACACAACAGACTTTAAATGTTTATTTGAAGTCGGCAGTGATTCAATTGTCATTTCAGTCTCAGATTTGAAACCTGACCCAATTTGTTCAGCCCTTGTGCTGTCTGTCTTCACTTTTGCTCCACCTAAAAACGCAATGGCCAACATTTAAAATGATACACCATAAAATCATTATAAAGGCTAACTGTGGTAAGTGTCTTTTACCTGAGGTACTTCGTCTGTTGGCTTGACATCGCCGCCTGAAAAAGGGTGCCAGATACGAGGTTTCTGAAGGGGGGGGAGAGACAAAAACGTACAGTAAAAAAAGAGAAAATGGAAATGGATCTCAAAAGCCCCGAATCTTTTTTTAGGTTTTTAAATTAAGGGTAACGTCAATTTGGTGTAATTTCCCCTTTGTCTCTCTGACTGGACCGGCAAATCAATGGAGCAGAAGTTCTATTGCTGGGGAAGTAGCTATCGCTATCCAACATTATTGGCTTGGTTTTTTTGGTTGTATATTGATAATTTTAGAAGTTTATAGTTAGCAACATTGTTATTTCAGAATGGGCACGGCGGCGGGCCCACTAGGCGCTTCTGCACAAAGAGGTTAAATGCAGATCTTTATACATTGGGTTTGTTTACCTCTCTCTTCTCAGAAAATAACGAGAGTGGTTTTCTACGTGTTTTAATGCAGCTTAACGCCCTCAAACATCCTAGGTTAGCTTTGGGCTCAAGCCCCGAATGTATATAATGTCTGGCTCCGCCCCTGGTTGTGATGGGACTGCCATTTGAAGGATTCCCGGGTCCACTTCTCTGAAGTGGGGAGACTACAATGAGTTTGCCTACAATTTACTTTTGTCTTTTTATATAATAAGATTGTATTATGTGCTGTTTAAAACCCTGCTCTGTAAAAAAGTTGTCACCAAACCAACAGTACTTGCTGGGAGACTTCAACGCACACTGGGGTAACTCCAACAAAGCGGCACTCAACCGGGGGCTTGTGAGTATCCCTGAAGACACTGAAGTCTTGTCTAAGTCTTTAAACGTTGAAAATGGGGATTACAGTGTCTTTTACAGAAAAGGTTTTATCTGTTTGTAAAATGAAGCCTTGTGTTATCCTGCTACCTCTCCCTTAATCCCTTAATTGGTGTCTCATTTTGAACAACTGTTGGAAAATTATCAAAAGTTTAATCTGTATTAAATGACCTTATACCAGGCATATTAACAAATAGAAGAACCTGACCCAATTTGTTCAGCCCTTGTGCTGCCTGTCTTCACTTTTGCTCCACCTAAAAACGCAATGGCCAACATTTAAAATGATACACCATAAAATCATTATAAAGGCTAACTGGTAAGTGCCTTTTACCTGAGGTACTTGATCTGTTGGCTTGACATCGCCGCCTGAAAAAGGGTGCCAGATACGAGGTTTCTGAAGGGGGGGGAGAGACAAAAACGTACAGTTAAAAAAAAAGAGAAAATGGAAATGGATCTCAAAAGCCCCGAATCTTTTTTTAGGTTTTCAAATTAAGGGTAACGTCAATTTGGTGTAATTTCCCCTTTGTCTCTCTGACTGGACCGGCAAATCAATGGAGCAGAAGTTCTATTGCTGGGGAAGTATCGCTATCCAACATTATTGGCTTGTTTTTTTTGGTTGTATATTGATAATTTTAGAAGTTTATAGTTAGCAACATTGTTATTTCAGAATGGGCACGGCGGCGGGCCCACTAGGCGCTTCTGCACAAAGAGGTTAAATGCAGATCTTTATACATTGGGTTTGTTTACCTCTCTCTTCTCAGAAAATAACGAGAGTGGTTTTCTACGTGTTTTAATGCAGCTTAACGCCCTCAAACATCCTAGGTTAGCTTTGGGCTCAAGCCCCGAATGTTTATAATGTCTGGCTTCGCCCCTGGTTGTGATGGGACTGTCATTTGAAGGATTCCCGGGTCCACTTCTCTGAAGTGGGGAGACTACAATGAGTTTGCCTACAATTTACTTTTGTCTTTTTATATAATAAGATTGTATTATGTGCTGTTTAAAACCCTGCTCTGTAAAAAAGTTGTCACCAAACCAACAGTACTTGCTGGGAGACTTCAACGCACAAACTCCAACAAAGCGGCACTCAACCGGGGGCTTGTGAGTATCCCTGAAGACACTGAAGTCTTGTCTAAGTCTTTAAACGTTGAAAAGGGGGGTTACAGCGTCTTTTACAGAAAAGGTTTTATCTGTTTGTAAAATGAAGCCTTGTGTTATCCTGCTACCTCTCCCTTAATCCCTTAATTGGTGTCTCATTTTGAACAACTGTTGGAAAATTATCAAAAGTTTAATCTGTATTAAATGACCTTATACCAGGCATATTAACAAATAGAAGAACCTGACCCAATTTGTTCAGCCCTTGTGCTGCCTGTCTTCACTTTTGCTCCACCTAAAAACGCAATGGCCAACATTTAAAATGATACACCATAAAATCATTATAACTGTGGTAAGTGCCTTTTACCTTTACTTGATCTGTTGGCTTGACATCACCGCCTGAAAAAGGGTGCCAGATACGAGGTTTCTGAAGGGGGGGGGGGGGGACAAAAAAACGCAATGTACTTTAATGCTGAATAGATTTGTTGGAAGTCATGTGACCTGGCAGTGAATCAACCAAGTAACGTTAGTCATATTTACCTACTCAAGTAATACAAACAATTGCTTCTTAACTTGGGATATGCCGCTGTTAATGACCTTTTTGATTCATTTTTTTACATCTTTAACAACATGTCACAAAAATATTGTGGAATTTTTTAATTAGGCTTACTTGACTGAACTTGATTAGTTGTTTGATAGGGATTTGATACGGTATATTTTCAGCTGTGGATTAATTAAATAATTAAATGGTGCTTCAGTGAGTAAAGCAGCTGACCCTTAAAATGTGTCTGTGTCTGTTGATTTTGTTATTTGTAGTTAATCACCATTCCCCTTAAAACAGACACATGTATGGACATATTGAACCATAATAACAGGACACCTCCAATCCCCCCCCCTCCCCATTGTTCCCCGGGCGCTGCTCAATAGCTGCCACTGCTCCTAATACTAGGATGGGTTAAATGCAGAGGACAAATTTCACTGTGTGTGCTCTGCTGTGTGCATGTATGTGACTAATAAATAGGGCTTCATCCTCCGATTCTATCTATCTATCTAAATAAGAAATGCCTTTTGTTGCTCTTGAGTTCGGTTCAGTTACTTACCTTGATGTCTTTTTTTTCAGCAGTTGGAGGAAACCCAGCTGAATTGTCAACATTAGTACGAGTACCATTCCACTGATGGGGAAGAATGATAAGCAACGCTTTATGGTGATGTAAGTACATTACATGGTTAATCAGAAACATCTGAAGTTCACGTTTTTCTATGTTCACACTCTATGTCTCTGGTTTGTTTTTCTCCAAGTCATCATTTTGGCTGTTACACTTTAGTTCCCCTGCCTGCCAAATCAGATATTTAATCATTAGTGTATCTATGATTACATACCTCTGCATTTGAAACAGTTGGACTGCTTTCATTTACCTGAAATAGAAAGGCATTGCACTTTAATAAGAAGTCAAGTTAAATTTGTAGCTCAAGAATAATACAGATTGAGATGTTAACCCTAAAAAAACATAAAATTGTATTCTACAACTGCAACAAATACACAATCATTTAAGCTGTTACACAGAAATAGAACAACATTTGTTTCCTAAAGTTAATGGGTATCTTAACAATTGACATAATTCAGTTTATAACATTGAGGCCTGAGAACAGACTTTGTGGAAATAAGAAATAAAGTGAAATCCATAGGTGTTCATTCCAGAGACATTTGCTCTTGGCTTAATATAGTTCCTATTTATTTACAGCCCTAACCTGAACTTTGAACTCAAAATCAAATGTAATCTAAGTCATTTAAACTATCAAAAGCAGGTGATCCTATTTCAAAGAACATTTGACTCTCCCACAAAGTCTACCTACCATTGTGTAGTTGGATGTGATGTTAAAGTCTCCAGCACTTCCCATTGGTAGTTGGCCTCCTGATGGCCACTGGAAATGTGATTTTAGAGTGATTAAATCCAAATATTGTTTGCTGTGTATCCGGTTGACAGTTTGTTTACAGAGGAAATTTACATAGTAGCAAAATGAAACATGCTGTAGGCCTCTACTTATTTTTTTGAGTCTTGAAAAACTATGGAAACTAATTGTTGTATCTAGTTTACTTGTCAGAGTAGTATCAAAATTAAGATTGCAATATGTATGGAAGCAAATAAATGCTTATCATTACATTTTTTCTATGAAAATATTTCACAAAGAAAACAATCTGTCATGTTTAATAATTCAGCGTTGTAAATTGTAAGTTTGAGAACATTTAAACTATACAAATTGTTTAAATTACACAATTGGGTAGTCATTTGTAAGTAATATTCACATTTGCTAAGTTCTTTGCTGTTATACATTTGAAACCTGCAAAAGAAACATTCCAGCGATGTTTAAGTTACTGCATACAATTAAAAAATAAAGAACATTAGCAGTATATTTCATACATTTCCGTTTCAGTATTTTCTCCAATCCTACCAGCAGATCTGGTCAACGCCGCTACAATAAATCTAAATGAAAGTTTGTAATTCTTTTTAGTATTGAAAATGAGTAGTTTTACCGATGAATAAGCTGATTCTGTGAGAACGAATCCCAGAAAACACAGCAACGGGAGCCCTCTCATGTTGAATGTAGATTAGCCTCCTGTCCGTACCATACAGTCAATGGTCTGCACATAACCCAACTTTATAGTTTCCATGTCAGTAGGTGGAGTTTGTTTTGTATGCACAAGTGTTATGTTTCACTTGTAGCTTACATCACCATTTTACCCATTTATCTGCCCCTACAAGGACATTAACATTTGATTTAAAAAGTGTATTTATTGTCTCATCCCATGGAAAATAGTGAAATTACTTTATCGATAAAGTGTACTCCCCATAATTTACTCTGGCTTTTGTTACCCTGCTCAACTTCAAGCTGTATTCTACTTATCACCTATTTGAATAGAAAACACGTAATTCAAGGACATAGCAATGTTTAGATAGTAAGGACTTTGACATTTAATTTCAAACATTGCAGCGACAAGATCAATAAGTCCGTGCACTTAATGTCGTACCTGAGTTTAGAGCTCTAAAAATAAAACTCAAAATATTCTTTGGAGTTAGTTTGATCCACTTTTTATAATCAACAGTTTTACCCTTTCTCACACTGATTGCTGTGAGTATTGATCCAATCAAACATTGTAAGACCTTTCATCCTGAACGAAAGACAAACTAGCCAGTCAGTGGATTTGGTCTTGATGAAGACCAACAAGTTGTGCCAGTGAATCAGAAAAGAAGATTGCACATTAACAATGTAGGAATTGAAAATACTTTTAAAATCAGCTTTTTAACGATTATCTTTCTTTAATTTATTTATAGATTTTAAAATGCATTGTTTACATTTAAAAACTAGAATAAATAAGTCTGAAATGCATTAAAAACTCTTGTTATTTTATAATACAGGATTGCTCTGAAATATAGCTGTTGTGTTGTTTTTCAAAGGGAAAGATGAATGTTTTACTTAGAAACCAATTATCCTGGCCCCATTATAGGAAACATAGTTCAAAGTCTAATCTCTTTCAGAAGATCAGTTTGCAATCTTGACTTAATAAGATACAACACTGAAATACAATTAGTAATCGGTGTGTTGAGAAACACAACTTAATCTTAATTGTCATTAATCGTATCTATCCTAATATAAATGCAATGGCGCGTGCTCTGCCTCTGCGCGCGCACTGTCGTTGCCATGACGCTGAATGAAAACCACAGACGGTGAAAAGAGGAGATGGTCTACAGCTGACAAAGTGAGCTGAAATGAGCAATTATCAAGCGATAAGTCCTGCTTATTTTAGTTCAAGTGGATGTAGTTAAAATATCCGTGCAGTCTGACGCATGTTGAGTGGCAGTCGACTTGAGTTTTGTTGTGTTATCGTCGTGTTTCTGCTGCGGGGATATGAAGGCTCACAGCGGTGAAGTCGGAGTGTTTGTCCGGATCCGACCAACGGCCAACTTCTCCCGAGACATTATTGAATGTCTTCCCGACGGACAGGTAAACTCCTCTTTAGACGGAATTACATTTACACAACTTCCCGTTTAATTTAATTTTTTAAACCAAAAGCCAGTCACAGTTATGTTTTTATTGAGGTTAAACATTAAACTTCAAACTGTATTTTCCCAGCAAGCAGGAGTCTGATAGTTTGCAAGTCAATCACGTCAAGCCGGCTCCTTTAAACCGGTTGACGTTAATTAGGTCAATCTGAATAAAACGATTTTTAGTCTTATTAGGGTTTATTTCACACATTTAACCACTAACTTTTGCCTTAGAGGCCCCTTTTATGTCAGTCATAACGTCAATGCCGGTGTGCCAAAGGAAAAAAAGGGTACAGGTGCAATTAATTTAGATAATGATGGCCCCAATTCATTATACTAGCTGTCAAGTTCCAAGGCCCTGATATTATGCATCAGGCACGTGCACAGATAGTGGTTGAGCACCAGCCCTTTGGCCTACTACAAAAGAAGGGCTCTTTTTTTGTAAAATGTAATTTATAATGGGGTTTCTTTGCGCACATGTTCACAAAGTGTTAACAACACAAAGGCTCCAAGCCAATCGTTACACAGAGTTTTCAACACGGAAGTGCTTTAGCCAATCAGAATGAAGATCATCCACGGAGGCGGGCAAAGTAGAGAAGGTAGAGCTCTACTGCTGAACGGTAAAATCTAACTAAGATAAAACCGTAATAACTAAATATAATATTGTGGAATCAAAACGGTAACATTTTGCACTTTGTTCTAAGGTTGTAGATGTGTGCGTGAGAAGGCATGCTCACTGAAAGCTGGAAACTGACAGCCGAATTGTTGAACCTGGGTAAAAAAATAAATAAGAGTGCATCTGTCAGCAGCACAGAGCTTCTGTCAGACAGAGGGTTAAGTAAAAGTTGAGAATTTACTAAAACACACTTAATTTCTTTGCATTTCTTTTGAAGTTACTGTCACGAAGCAGTGTTTGAACCAACCTTGGTCATGGGTTTATTTGAAATACAATCATTTCAATATTCCTTTAACAATGTCACAAACAATAGTCATTCCAAGCACATTTGTTCCTAAAATAATTAACACAAATGGCCAATATGCCTTTTTTATGCGTTTTCTAACATCCTCTGCACATGCCTGTTATGCATGATTGCTTTTAATGTAGGGAAGCATTCCACCATTGTCCCTGTCTTTCTATGACAATATGTCTAAAGTTATACTGAGTCAGTATGTTGCTTTATTGAGTCAAATGACAGAAAATACTTTTGCAACTGCTTTAGTGTTTGTTTGTTTGTTTGTTTGTTTGATTGATTGATCAGTCATTATTATTTTAAGCAGTAATGCAAAGGTTCCAGCATCTCAGATATGCGAAAATGCTGTTTCAAAGTAATTGTTATAGTCAATTTAATATCTCTAGGTTTTGTTATTAGCTAGGCAAAACAAGCCATTTCAAAACACCATGTTGTGAATGTCCTAAAAATCTTCTGATATTTTATGGACTAAACAATTAATTGAAAATGGATAAAAACAGATTAATTCATTTCATTTTTTGGCACTTCACCTTGTTTTTTTCCCCTTATATTTAAACCTCTGTAAATGTTGTGGAATAATGTAATGAAAGTATTAGTTCAAATATTAATAGAAGTATTTAGTTTGGTAGCGTACATTTTTATTATGTCTTTTTTTTTTAAGACAGTGAATATTCATCACAAGAAAGACACCAGGAAGCCCCTGGACCCCAGAAAAATTCAGCTGAGTTCTTGGTCATTCCGACTGGAGGGCGTCCTGCAGGATGTATCCCAGGAAGAGGTGTACGCCAGGGTTTGCCGACGGGTGGTACTAGGAGCACTGGATGGCTATAATGGTAAATCTGTTCATCTACATAAAACTGTGTAATGTGTAGACGAGAGTTCAGACCTGATTAGCAAGTTTAATGTATCCGTTTTTCTTTTGAGTCAGAGAAACACAACACGGTCTAACAAACTCACTGTGTGTGTCTTTCAGGTACTGTGATGTGTTTTGGGCAGACAGGTGCAGGAAAGACCTACACCATGACAGGCTCCACAGAATCATACAAGCATAGAGGCATCACTCCTCGGGCCCTTCAGGAGGTAACTCGCACCATGTGAAAAAATGTGCATCTGAAACATCCTGACTGCTCCGCTTAAATAACAAAAATGTTGACCTCTAATATGTTATTCAGGTGTTTCAGGAGGTGCAGAAAAGGGCGGAGCACGCTTTCTCTGTATACCTGTCCTACTTGGAGATCTACAATGAGACCCTGGTCGACCTGCTGTCCTCGTTGCAAGGCTCAGCACACCCATCTCACCGTAGTATGGTGATTAGTGAGGAGCCGGGCAGAGGAGTGTTCATCAGAGGTCTGTCTCTTCACCCTGTCCACAGTGAGGAGGACGCTCTGAACCTGCTGTTTGAGGTGTGTGTCTTCATTTGACAAGCAAGCACACAATTACAATTGTTTCAATGCTTTAAACTGTTGATCCATAGGTCAAGTAGTGTTTCCTCTGACAGCTAGGGTGGCCACCCTAGTGGCCAGACGTCCGGCTTTTCAATGCCCTTTGCTCATGTGGCAAACCACACGACCAAAGCAAACATTTAAACAGTTCATTAACTAGTATCTCATTCTATTTTAATCTTATGTTTTATGCAGTTGTTGAATGGGGGTTTGATGGTGGCTGCTGTGTGTATATATATATTTTTAAATAGAGAAGTTCATTTTAAAATTGACCCTTCACAAAGCTGTTTTGTCTTTGTTCAGGGTGATATGAATCGCATTATTGGATCTCATGCTTTGAACAGGAACTCCTCCAGGTCCCACTGTATCTTCACTGTGCATATAGAGGTATTCCCCCCCCCTCAAAAAAAAAACCGTTGATGTTTTTGCTTTATTCTTTTCTTTAGTGTTTTTTTGTTTAAATTTACACTTTTCCTGCAAAGGATTTTAAGCAGAAGGAAATATTTTTCCCGATCACAGTCTCGCTCACGGACTCTTTCTGATGCCAAGTATGTCACCTCCAAGTTGAACCTGGTGGATTTAGCTGGGTCAGAGAGGCTGGGAAACACTGGGGTGAGTCTGAGAGTGTCTGTTGATTTTGCATGATATGCAACTTCTAACATGTTACACAATTTGAATAAAGTCATGTCCAGTTGGGATGTTAGTCCCAAGATTGTGTAATTGTAGTCTTTTATGAACGATCCTTCATCTAACTTCGTGTTATGCCACCTTCATGCTCTTCCAGTCAGAGGGTCAGATGTTGAAGGAAGCCATGTACATCAACAAGTCATTGTCTTTCTTGGAGCAGGCCATCCTGGCCCTGGCAGACCGTCGCAGAGACCATGTTCCCTTCAGACAGACTAAACTCACTCATGCCCTCAAAGACTCATTGGGTGAGACTGCTGGCCCCTTCACTTTTAACAACGCTGTTAGCCCATATTTGATGGTCTATAGGTCTTTTCTCTGTGTAATCATTCTTGTAAAACATAGAGCATTTTCTTTCAGGAGGGAACTGCAACACTGTGCTTGTGGCCAACATCTACGGCGAGGCGTCACAGACAGAAGAAACAGTAAGGAGTGGAAAACATTATATGAAACCAAAAAACAGTCTATCCCTACTGCAAATGATGTCATATAATCTCTGGATGATAAGTAATATTCTCTGCAGCTCTCTACACTGCGTTTTGCCAGCAGAATGAAGTGCGTCCGGACCAATCCTGCTGTGAATGAACACATGGATCCAGCAGTAAGTTCAGAAGAAATTACACACAGAAATAATAATATAATAATAAATCACTAGGAATGGTACATTTGTAACATTATGTTTTATTTCATTATGTACTGTTTGTGTCAGTCATCAGGTAACAGAGTGATCTCATGAAATGTTTTGTTGTGATTAGGCTCAGATCAAGAAGCTTAAGAAGGATGTACAGATGCTGAAAGAGGAACTTTCCATCTGTAATACCTTGGTGAGTAGAGCTATTGGGGAAATTGTGAAACTACGCATTTTGTTATGTGTTTGAACATGGCCCTGTGTTTGTTTTTAGCAAATACGCAACTTAACAACATAGCTTGCAAATCATTTAAAAAAAAGCCTGCAGTAGATTTCCGTCTATAGCGAAGCAGCTATAGTAATGGGAATTTGCAGTTTTTCCCAAACACATTACAGCTGCTTCAAGGTAATTGCGTATCATGCACACTTCTCCAGGTGAACCGGCCCAGCGCACTGCATGAGCCGTTGTCTGAGGCCCAGCTGGCTGAGATCGACAGCCAGGTTCAGAGGTACCTTGAGGGAAGCCTGAAAGAAATCAGTGTGAGAAGATATTCAGAGACTCTGCCACACAACATTTTAGAATCTACACTTGACGGCTTTAAATCATTCTCTGCTTGACATCCCATAACACAGATCACAAGTGTCAGTCAGGTCCGAGCAGTGTTCGCCCAGTTCAAGCTAGCTGTGCAGTAAGTATCATCTACCCTTTGCAATCAACAACCTTAAACTAATAGAGATTAGTTAGACACAATGGGACACTGTTTTTTGTTGATGGTAAGTAATGAACATAAAGTAACATTTATTTATGTGTGTGAGCAGCGGACAGGAGCAGAAGGTGAATGCTCGATTATGTCAGACCTACAACTTGGGGGAGAAAGACCAAAGAGCTGATGCAACTGCTGTCAAGGTAAGTCAACTTCTGGTTCACTGTTCAGGCCATCGCCTGGAAAGTAAGAGTTGTTTATTTCATCTGTTAATTTAGTTACTGACAGCCTGTTTAGTAAACAGTTCCCTCTGATTTTGCTGTGGTACATTTGACTTTGTAGAAGTGGGATACCAGAGGCAGCTCTGAGGAAATAGAGACTGGCAACACCAATCGCCCGAGTTCAACCAGAGCCAAAACTCAAAAGTCTAAAGACAAACAGAGGTAACGGAACATTTTGTAAGAACTTTTTCCTCCAATGACTGATTTAGATTCTGGTTGTCTTTCAAATAATAAGTACGTATATTTATCACTTTCAACCCTGATAAGTTTGCATGCCTGGATTTAAATGCACCAGTTTGGTTTTCCTAATGACACACTTGATGTGATTATCCAGCCAAAGCAAGAGACAAGGAGAGGGGGGTCCAGTCTATAAGAAGCGTATAGACTCTGCGTCCAAATCAAAGCCTGAATTCTGTCCAGAGGCTTGAAAGGGAACAGGAGTTAGAAGAACCAGACCCAGATAGCCAGGACACACAGGAGTCACAACCACATGGCAAAGAACCCTTTCACCCCGAGTATGTGTTTATGCTATTACATGGTTAGCTCAGATATTTGTGGTAGTCCTACACAGCAACTGTAATGTGTTGTTTTATACCATTGCTGTCACTACCCAGCTCTACACCTACCAAAGCAGAAGCCTTTGAGGATTTTAAATTGGGACGAGGCAGCAAGCTAAACCGCATCCTTAAGGAGAACAAGGCCGTGCTACTGGAACGCCGCAGTCTTCATCGACAGCTAACTGAGGAGGTCAACGCTGTCAAGAGAAACATCGACTGCACCACAGCCACCATACAGCAACACAGGGACACAAGAGAAGGCCAAGGTACTCATTATCTGCATGAATAATGTTTGGATCATTATGACACTTGGATTTACTTGACTTTTTAGCCATAATATGCTACGTTATGTTTTTCATTTTTTTCAACATGCTGTATTATGCCTTATTTGGTTCCTTACTTAGAGCTAAGGAACCAATAAGGCATAATACAGCATGTCAAAATAAGGTACAGTATTGTATGACTTGTTTTCATTTTCTGTTTGAAGGTCGGTATTCGGATTTGGAGAGGGAGCCAGATGCCACTTTATTGATGCAGCTCAGAGATCTGAAGATTCTGTACCGGCAAAGGTACGAGGTGCTGCATGACATCAAGGCAGAAATCAACTACTGTCAGCACCTTGTGGATCAGTGCAGGGTGCGTCTGCTATCTGGTCAGTTCTCCAAATATCATCTATCAACTTATTACATGGCACAGCTCAAGAGGTTTCCTAGCCGTGGCGCTTTAAAACCTAATGAAATAATCAGTTGCTCGTTTGTGTTCCAGAATTTGAGAGGTGGTATGAAAAGTATTTCCTGGGACCCGAGGAGGATCTGGAGACATCTATGGATAACACCCTTGAACAAGTGCGTCTTCTTCAAATGTATAAGTGCATCTCAAGCAAAAGCTATTTAATGCTTTCGTGCTCCATAAAGAAAGACGACACAAAGTAAAACATGTAACTAACTGTTGGTCCTTACTTTCTGATAGTGTGAGGATAACCAGCTGCTTCCCGAGAGCTCCGGCTCTGAGTCCTTCCACAACGCCCGCTACAAAATGCTGAAAAGGGTGGGTTTGAACTACAACTCATTTCATTAAATGATATTAAAATGATCAGTAATGTGCAGGAAACCGTAACCTTTGGTAACGTCTGTCTCTCCAGAGGAATACCAGGTCGCTGTGCTTCACTCCAGTGCAGAGGAACTCGTCGTCGCGGTCTGAGCAGAGAAGACTTCCTCAAATCCCCCCCGTTAGCTAAGTGAGTTCATGTAAAAACTATATTTAAACTTGGTCTCCACATTTTCTTTTCTGTTTCCACTTTTTTAGTTGGTGTTTTTTCTTTTATTGCCATGTACGTTTACACATACAATACATTAGATTTGGTGTCTGGTGGTGCCAACATAAACAATCAAAGAAAATAAGTTGCAAAGGTAGGTCAAAAATATAAGATGATCAATGACAAAGTATCTTTAAGGAACTATTTATCATTAAAAAAGAGAATGCTCAAGACAATATTTACACCAACTAAAACTCTTAGGAAAAAGAAAATATGGCAAACTACAGGGAATTGTATTTCAAAGTGGAGGCAATCAGTGCAATACAGTCAAACAAGCACAGAAGACACTACACAACAAATCAGCTTCTTAAATGAAAAGTAAAATTTATTATTCCTGAACCACAAAATAGACTTCTTTGGTTGTACAAATTCACTAGTTACAGTCTTGTGTGAGCTCTAACTCTTGACACTAGAACTTCCGACCCCTTCCTTCTGACATAGTTGCAAGTAAAAGTCCCAAAAGAGAACTTGACAAAAGAATAAACACAAACACTTGAAACACTGCATTAATAATGTAGTGAAACCCATCTGAAAAAAAAGATTTACCTACTGCAAGTAAAAAACAAAAAGATATCAACCATTGCAAACGTTATCAAACAAACTGAATTTCAGTCAGTGAGAGCAACATGGAAAGCTATGATTAAAAGACCCTACTTTAAATTAAAACAAATGCTACTATGCTGTGATTCTGATACATAAACTGACAGCATGTCGAGCAGTGATCTGAATGAGAACAATGTCTTGAGAGGGATTTCTAATTGCTTCTGGCTCCCGCAGCTCTTCCATTAACAAACCAATATACATGCAGAGAGCATCCCAGTACCAAGCCTGTCAAGACCGGCTCAGTTTCAAACCCAACGTTTGCTTTCCTTTCAGTATTTGTACATTATTCACACAATAATAAAATGATTTTTCAGTGGCGTCAGATTTAAATAGACAGAAAAATAAAACACCTGCTACCTTCACATCGCTCTGGAATCCCTCCAGATAATTCAAGGATAGAAATTCATGATTCACATTGAAAAATAAAAAAATAGGACCCTAAACCGGGCAGGGTGAGTACCGTTACTTATTAAATGATACTATGCATACTTCCAAACTTTAATATGTGATATGTTTATCTGTAAAACTGCCTGCTTAGTGTAGTCCTATTCTCTCAATGGGGAATAGAACAATCACAGGTATGACCAACTACCGTGAGCTGCAACAGATAAAGCGATCTAAGCTTGTCTCTAAACATGTCTGGTGTTTACATAAAGGGAAATGAATTAGTCTTGAAATGTACTTAAAGATACATTACAATAAGCATCAGTCATGCACTCCCAAAAGCACATGAAGTTGAAACAGAGGGCCCTCGAGTTGATTAAATGCTAGAAAGAATAAATTACTTGAGATATATGTTCGTTAAAAGCTGATAGGTGGCAGTGCAAAAAAGATATGTACTTTGTTTTGTGTTTTTAAAAGCTCTCCACAATTTCTGAGTGTGAAGGTAGCAAGATGTTCCCTCCTCAATTAATATGTACACTCCTGTCTGCCCGAGTCTCAAGAAACCCCTGACATTTTACAATCTAGTCACTGAAAGCCTACAAATATCATTCAACAGGTTAGTATAGCTATGACCCATTTCTTCTCTCTTCCAGTATGTTCTTTTTAAACAGCAAAATCATTACAGGTGCAAAAATAAAAAACTAAAAAACGTCGGCCACCTCCTTTTTAAAATAGATAAGCTTCTACTTGGTGAACCGAGTGTACAACAACAACAAAAAGAGAATGGTCTGTAAGTAGTGACAGCTAGCTAACCACACTAGCTCGTTCTTGCCCTTTAGGGACTGCTGAGCAACTTGCCAACTCATCCACGGACTGTATAGGCAAGACTGGCACGCAGGATATAAGTGTAGTCTCTGCAGTGGTTATATATGGGGGAGGAACTCTCCCTCTACTGACTGTGTAGTGTTTAGTGACTCTGTGTTACCAGTGTTCCACAGTGCATCTTAATGTGTGTGTGTGTGTGTTCGCTTCATGTCTTGGGCTTTCTTCTCAGTGTGAGCCGTTACGTGGGCACGGCGGTCTCCAGGCTGCGGCGGCCCTGCCTCAGTTTACGCTTGTTGCTGTACAGGGCCATCTCCTCCAGGGCCGAGGTGGCAGGCAGCGGGGTGGGCACCTCGACCTCAGGGCTTGCAGCGGGAACTAGACGACAACAAAAAACAAGAAAAACTTTAGTCATCGTATCTATCGAGCAGAGAGGACGAAAGACCAAGAAACCGGAAAGAATCCATGTGGAACATTAGAGCAAAGTGGATGGAAACCTGCGCAGGAAGCCCCACACTTACGTCAGCAGGTGGAAACGAGCAAAAGTCTTTAGCAGATGATTTAAACCCGCCACCTCCATGAGCGCTGTATCTGAACTCACCTCAAGAACTATTGGCAATATCTTTATCAAAAAACGACACACACTTACATGTGTAACTGTTATGGTGGGGTTCTTCAGTAAGCTGATTCCTTGGCTATGTATATACTGTATACCTAACTGGGTTTATTGGCATGTGCAGGATAAAGCCTTCAGACAGAAAGGAATGCTGCCTGCAGAGGGGAAACTAAACGCTTATCATTAAGTGTCTGGATACAACTGCCTGTATGAGGGAAGTAGGTCATGAGGCACAACAGCAACACTTCCTGGTTTTTTTAATAACCCCTTCTTCCATGCAAATTGCAAACTTATACAGGCAGTTACCATAAACAAGGTGTTGAGTCCCAGAAAGGAGATCTGTGAATGCATCCTCAAATAATCCAGAGTGACACTGACAGTGTAAGGAAAAGCAGTCCTCACTACAATAGTTAGTCAGCTGACTGACCTGGTGTGCATGTAAACACAATAAAAAAACCACTTAACGCTTCCTGTAATAACTAGTTGGATCAACACTTAAACAAATCCATGCGCAATAGTTGGGGTCATTAGTTTAAACGTCTGTTCCAGCATCAGCAGGCGAAGCACCCCCTCCTTAGAACCCCAACCCAGTTAGGCCACACAACTGGCATGTTAGAATATAAATGCACACACCAACACACTATCCCATAGACACATAGGCTAACAATCTCACACACACATGCTCACACAGGATCCTACCAATAGTAACTGCTTATCCCAGGTAGTCACCTGAATGAAAGGGAATAGAACAAGGAATAATTGAGTGACTCTCCACACTGTTCTCACTCTCATCCCTTCCACACAGCCGGTTTCAGTGTCATTTCTGCATCGCTCCACTACTAACCTGGGTTGCTAGAGCCGTCGTCGATGAACTGCAGGTCGTCCACTGCGTCAGGGGACTGGAAGAGAGAGAAAGACTGTCAATAACTGAGCGGCAGGTGTGTGCGTGTGTCAGACACCTGTGTCCCAGGGGAGGCCATCACCATGCCAACACTACGTGCTGTCAGTTTAGCAGACAGCGCTGAAGCTCCCATTCTGTTAGAGCACCTCTGCTCCACCACTCCCCAGGAGACACAGCCATGTTAAGGGAAAGGGAGGTTAAGTTAGGTCAGTGTGTGTGTGTGTGTGTGTGTGTGTGTGCAAACACAAAGAGACAGCCAACAGTGCAGCACCAACAAGAGTCACCAATGCACAACAGGAAACTCGGCAGCATGTTCAGATGGTTTTGTGTTGATGCTTTTACACACCAACACAGATCATGTTTCCCTAAGTTGATCTGTGATGGAGGATTCTTTAAAGTCTACAAAGGTACAAAACCTGCAGGAGAATCATGTGACTGCTAGCATGCTAACTACAAACTGTGCAAGCGGATGTTATGTTACAGGACCCGTCAGCTGTGGGTGTGAAAGTGACACGTGTCTTTACTCCAACTGTCTTCATCATTATTAAATATAGAGGTCCCACAGATCAGTTATGCATTACCAATATTTTTGAATTAACACTTAGTCTTTAGACTATATTTCTGTCAACCAATATGAGGCAATATGATCCAAACACTTATCAAGTGATATCATTCAAATAATGTCCACCAAAGAGAGGATATGAACACCCTGAGGTCACTATCGAACAACAAACTACACAATCAGGAGCGCAGACTAACAGTCACTTAACCGAAGAATTAATAAAAGCCCATTTCCAGATGAGCTCACTCCAGTTCTGCCCTGCTTTACCACCGGTCTCATCTTCCGCACACACAAAAGAAGACCATTTCACACAGACGAACACCCCCCCTAATGACAGAGCAGGAGGAGAGCCAGCGCATGACAGAAAATGTGATAAAGGATGATATTTCTCGGCCTGATATGCGACGCATGCGAACAGGCAGCTGATGGAAGTGACCGTGAGAGGGGGTGGGATGCAGAGTTTGTGGACATTTCCCCCCAGGAACAAATCCGGGTTAGTGGGGAGCAAAGACTGTCTCTGCAGCGGGTCACTGTTATTGTCTGGGATTGATTAGTTTGGGGAGAGACAAACGGTTACTGCTATGGATGCTATTAAACTGGAGAGTGATGTGAGGGTAGGACGGGAGGGGCTGATGTGGAGGGACATTTACGTAAGGTCTCTCCATTGGGGAAGTAATAGTTAGTGAGCCAATCCCTGAAGTGCAGAGTAGGAATTACTGACCAATCACGGAGCAGAAACACAAAATGGAGTTGCAGTGTTTCCAGTTCATTAACAGAAACTAAAAAGAGGGGCAGCAGGGAAAGCCGGGGGGGAGGGGGAGGCCGGGGCCTCGGGAACTCAGCATGCAGCCAATACCTGGATGTCGTATACGGGTTTGGAAGAAGGAATGGCAGCAAACTGTCGGTAGTCAAACTTCTTTGACGACAGGGACTAGAAGGATAGCAAACGGGAATGAGCAGAGGTCGAGGGAGGAGAGGAGAACAAGGACAGAGGAGGGCAGGACAAAATATAAAAGGGTAGGAGAAGGAAAATGTCAAAGGAGGAAAAGGGATGAGGAAATAGAACGCAGAGAGGCTAATGGGTGATTCAGACAGCCAGCTGTACCACATGAAGGGAGAGCTGTGTGATCTCAGCTCTGATTTGCTAGAATGACATGAGCAAGATGGTGGATTAATGCAAATGTGATTTGATGCAAATCTACTCTGCTCTCCCAGCTTTTAAACAATCAAACTTATTTATTTCCATTCCCAAATAAAGTTCCTTAAATGAAAGTGCAAACTCACAGTTACAGCTATGTTCAAATATCTGAAGTCTGCTCTAAGGACAGGAACATATTCACTTTGACACACAGGGGATAAACCTGTTAAAAGGAAACTGAGAAGAAAGTGTGTTGCTTACCAGCCGACCCGGAGAGGTTACTCCTCGAGGACTGAGCTCTGTAAAGGATAACAGCAAATGAAAAGCGAGAACAGGAAGCCAGCCTTACAATTTATTTGTCAGTAGATGGGATGGGATTATTTATGTAGTTCTTTAAAACAAAAGCTAGTCAGCGGTTCACATAAAGCAGCAGCTCCTTACCTTCCATAGGTGTGGGAGAGGGGGTGGGGGCAGGCGAGGGCGACTCCGTCAGCTGGTCGAGTGTTCCACGTTTCTTTCCGTCCCGAGACTTGGCGATGACCATCTGTGCTTTCAGAGCATCCTGTTCCAGAGACTTCATCCTGTGAGAGGAGCAGCCACCGTCAGAAACAGGAGAGCAGGAGACAAGCACAACAAGAGGCAGTAACTGAGGCACCCCGCTACAGGGGGGTGGAGTGCCGCCATCACTACTAATGTCGGGTGCTCCTTGTCCTGGTCTGCTGTCACAACAACCAGCTTAATTCAATTTCACAAAGAAGAGGGAGGCATTCCAGGAGAAGGACCACCTGCTGCGAGCAGGCAGACCCTTTACTCACACACAGCTGGCACACTGACTGCAGGATGAGTGTTAGTACAAAGAATGGAAATCAAGAGAACAGCAAGGTGCAAATAAAAAGTGCTGCAGGGAGGAGGAGAGAAACAAAAGAGAGGAGGGGGGGGACCAGAGGAAGCTAGAGATGGAAACAGCAAAGACGTGCAGAAGCTTCTAGAGTCCACAGGAAGCACGGACACTGCTGCTGCCAGTGCTTGCTTGGACATTTCCAAACTCGGCCTCTAGCAAAATACCCCAAAGCACCCCAGCACACCCCCATGATGCCGTGCGTCTGGCCCTGGTGGCTGGGGCCGAGGAGCAGACCTGAGCTGGGAGGCTGCAGAGGAGGAGGAAGAGGTGGGGGGCTGGGGGGCCTCGGCCGGGCCCTGAGACGCCCTCACTCTGGCCTGGTAGAGCCTCTTAGCCAGGTCCTGCTCATACTGCCTAACATCGTCCTCTAGGCCGCAGGGCCTGGGCCCATGGGGCCAGGGAGAGGGGGACAGACAGGAGGGAGGATAGAAGTGCACCAGGAGGAAGGAGGAATATGAGGGAGGAAAGAAAGGCAAACAGAGAGGAAAGAGAAGAAAACCAAAGAATGGAAGGTAAAACACTGACACATTTAGAAGAGCCAGGAATAATGTATAACCAATTTATAGGAAGGAAAATAAATAGCCTGAGAGGAGACCCCCCCCCCAACCCTAACTACACTCAGGACAGAATGAACTGTGGGCCTATGCTTAGGTTGACTGCACCCTGTTATTGTCCAGTGTGGCAAACCCTTTCATTACGCTCTCTGTGGGCGTGATGTTTGGTATTCAGCTTTAGCCTCAGATTCACATTACAGCAGCCCATAATGTAAGGGGAAAACGTTTATACATCCATATAATATTTGGGACTTTTGCTCTTGGTGTTATTTCATAGTTTCAGATAAACCTCTGAACATCCACATGCCTCCACCACAGGTCAAGGTTTAAGGTCTAAAGAAAACAAACTTCCCACTGTGACGACCTCTGACTCACGCTTATTTCAAAGTAGTGCGGAGCAAAACCATGATGTACCTGTAGACCAGTGTAACACCCCACGGTGAGAATAGATAAAGCCTGTTCAAAGTTAAAGAAATATGATAAGACCTGAGGAGCCATTATTCCTGGTTAGTGAACGTGTTGAATGTCTTTTAATTACCGTGCTGCCCTCCACATGGCTCTCTTCTCGGCCTCCAGAGCTCGTTTCTCAGCAGGGGACAGGTCCTTGTCGGAGGCCACAGAGAGCTCGGGGCTCTGCATACGGAGCCTCTCCTGATGCCGCCGCTCTGCTTTGGCTGTGCGGATGGGGGCCGCAGAGTCCCCGGTGTACGCTGGGATCAGACTGAAGAGAAGTAAAGAGGAAGTGAGGACAACGTGACACAGACAGGCCTTTAAATGTGTCGAGTGGGATGTAATAATTACCCAGTCATGGAGTTGGGTCTCTGCTCCAGCCTGAAGCTGTCATCTAGTGAGTTCCTCTGAGAGTCTCCCTTACCATCCACAGAAGAAGGCCTGCATGCAGAAACACCATCAGATAAATAACAACAACAAACATCTACAGCCAATAGAATAACATTCAGCTTCCTACCCTGAGCTGCCACAGTAGCTGGGAGGTGTGACGTTGTAGCAGGGGGGTGTAGCGCACTGCTGGGTGGGGGTGGACACTGGCTCCACGTTGTACTCCACTCCGTCCAGCAACACCTTGCCGGTGGCCTTCATCTGCGCCACCTGCTTTGCCAGATCCTCCTCATCATCCTCCTCGTCCTCATCCATCAGGTACTCCCGCGCCCGCTGCTCAAACTTCCTCTCTGGGGGAGGGAGAAGACGCAGAGGTGTGAATTCCAGTGACAGGTGTTGATTGGGAGTGTGAAGGAGAAACCGCAGGAACAAACCTTCTTCTTCCCTCATTTTCTTAAGGTCATCTTCTCCAACAAGAGACACTCTGGGTTTGGGTTTTTCTGGTGTCTGCTGCTTCACGTCAATCTCAAAATACTTCTGTCGGTCCCTGAAGGAGCGCTGCTCCGGGCTGCCCCGACCTCCAGGAGAAGGACTCTGAGAGAAAGATTAATGACAGGATAAAGACATTGAAACATTTGTCCTGACGACCTGGCACGTGCAACATCACAGAACAATGAAATCAAATGTAGCTGCCAATGATTGCTGTGTGTGATATTTAAGAGCCATTTTTGTAAAGCGCAGAGGATATCAAAACAGATGCCAGAAGAGAAAAGTATCAGAGACCAAGGAGAAAGAGACAAATTAACCATTTAAACAGAACCCAGCACCATAAGCTGATTTAAATCAATTAACTGGCAGTCCCATCATCGACAGAAGCTGCCCCCCCAGTCTGAGAGCAGAGACACCAGCACCGATGGAGCCAAGCACAGCCAGACCGAGAGCAGGCTGCAGCGGGGAGGGGCGGTGGGTACCTGCAGGTCCCAGGACGGCCTGGAGAGGCGAGGCACTGCGGCCAGGCTCAGATACTCCCGCCGGTCAGGAGAGAGGGGGGGCCTTGGGGAGCCCGTGCTGCTCAGACCAGCCCCCTCCTGACCGTCTATGACATCATCAAACACCTCGTTCATCAACTCAGGCTGAAAAGGCCACAGAGGTCGTCACCACACTGAGCCAGTGAACCAGGCTTCCGCTGATCCAGACACTCTGATATTATTTCTCTCACAGATACCTTTTTAATAATTCTCAAAAGCACATAACACTAGCCTTCAGTTTCTGCTGGAACCTGGCTGCCTGAAAACTAGCTTTGAAACACGCCCTACACGTCTTAAAACATGCTAACATAGCAACGGTCGGGCTACAAACCTGATCTTAAAAGCCTTTGAATATATTACAAGTTCCACCATTTGATTCTGTTAGGAAATCAATACCAGGAGCACAGGCAGCCGTCCTCTAAACAGCTGTTGGGGGATAAGGGCTCTCACCTCTGGAGACGGTTCCTTGGGGTGGAAGTTATTCCTGACTCCATACAGGTCCTGTTGGGCAGAACAGGATGTTAGTGAAGTGAAGTAAACTCAGCCTGAGGACACACACAGTGATACAGAGCAGGCAGACCGCAGTAAATACAAAGGGGGGAGGGATATTAGTAAACGAGCCACAGATGGATGAATGGATGAAGACTGGACACCAGTATGATGATGATGGCACTGGAGCACAAAAACCCACGATGAGCGCATTCCACACGTCACAGCACGTCACAGGCCCCCCCGACACGGCGCAGGGACCTTATAGGACAACCTGCTCCAGTCAGGAGGGGGGGGGGGAGATCAACCAATCAGCATGCTTTCTTTTGTGGTTGTGACCCGGGTGGAGTCCGGGCAGCACGGCCTACCTGCGGCGGCTCCAGCACGGCCAGTGAGCGAGGCACGGCGGCAAACGCCTTGTATGCCTGCTTCACGTTCATGGGGAACTCATCGGGCGAGGTGGGGGAGGGGGCGCGAGGCTGTAGGGGGGAGGTGGGGTGGGTTCGTGGAAGGTGGGGTAGGTTCATATGGTAAAAGAAGAGGAGGTGGGGAGGACGGACAGACAGAGACATGGAGGAGAGGGAAGACTATGAAAAAAACCAGCAGAGTTTGACTGGAGGAGAAAAGGTGACAGCATGGAGGCTGGTTTCATGAGACAGAGGAGGGGAGTATGGCAGAGTAACACACACAGTAGGGCTTGGAAAATCCAGAGCCATGACAGACTTATTTGAATGGAACCTTTATGAAACAAACAGGAAGATGTGAGATGAAGCTCCTTCATTATTTACCAATCCAGCTGTGCTGCGTGCCAAAGCTAGAAATAACATTTGAGAGAGCAGTTAGAGAAAGGATCTATTCAGGAGCTCAGAGTGGAGCTGTTCTCAGGAGTAGGAGGTCTGCACCTGCACAGACAGATCTCTCCTGCGCATTCATATTGGTTTAAGTCGACCTGTCTTTGGTTCTAGCTTCTTTGGAATGATTCTGGTGCCTCAGTGATCTGCATCTCTGCTGCTATCAGAGTTTGAGCTGTGTGCAGTCAGAGGAGGCACAGAGCTGAGAGAGGAGAGAAAACAGCACTATGTGGTGGTGAGGGGCCTTACAGAGGTCTGGGAGTTGAAGGGGGAGGGGCCATGCTGGAAGGGGTTAGGACTGTGGCCGTCCGGAGTGGCAGGGGAAGGGGCTCTGCCGCATGCGCCCGACTGGCTGGATGGCACCCGGTCGCGTCTGGAGAGAAGACGAAGGATATTTCAGAGAGATCAACATAGACTCAAATAATACTTAGAACACTTTTCATTCGAACTTTAGGATGAATGACAAATCAACATGAATGGAACCTAGGGTGAATCAGAGCCTGTTTTACCTTCAGGATCGTTTTAAAATGGTGGTGTCTTGCCTTTGTCACTTCTGTTTTTAATATGTACAATCTCAAGTTTCTTTTTGTTTTAATACACAGTTTTACGGGTATCAAGGGTCCCGGCAGAATGTGACTATTAGATGGAAAAGCTCAAGAAAAAGGAAACCTCCTCTGAAACCCGCTTTTGCTTTTGCTTTAGGGTTAGGAGCTCTTTGAGATTGTATTATTATAACAGTTTAAAATGAATGGAAATCTAAATACACAAACAAAGGAACCCTATAAACAATTTGTAATAAATAAACAAAAAGGAGAGTATGTTCATATATTTGTAAACTGGTGGTGGTGTGATGATCTAACTCTACAGTAAACTTAAAACTCACTGAAGATGGAGAGCTGTCGATAGCAGTTGGAGTTGAAGTGTAATGAAGGTTTGCCTGCAAGAAAAATGTTGAAAATAAACTTGAATCCCAACCAAAATGTCCTAAATGTTAACTATTGGAAGATGCCAGACAATGCAACACGAGCAGGGTTACCTTCAGTATAGTATTTATTCTACCGTTACAATAAAATAGAGACTGTATCTTGTTATTGTCCTATGAGAGAACATGAAGCCACGGCTGGTCAGTAGAGACATTGAGGACAATCTAAGACAGAAATCTATCCCTCCAATAAATGCACGTCCAGTCTGTGTGAGGCAAAGCAGAAGTCATCAGCTGGAGGAGCAGTCGCATGCTTTTCAGGAAGGGCTGTAGCAGACACGACAGCCAAACTACTTTTGATTTTTAACAGAATAGCTGACGCATGTGCTAAAAAAAAAAGGGAAGAGATTTCAAAATCAAGGCCGGAGCAGAGAGGGCCACGAGACCCACTTACAAAGCGGGTCTCCCTGCCCCCACACAGGGAGCTGCTGGAGGAGTGATGGCTGGGCTACGAGTGGAAGGACAGGTCAACTGTGAAATACTTCTTGTATAGGGGTAGCAATGATGCATGGAAAAGGATCAAATAAAGGAAAATATGGCAGGAGGATGACTGGCGGTGCATGCTGCTCACCGGTTGGAGGGTGGGGGAGTAGGGGGCGTCTCTGATCGGGCTCTCCGTCCTGTTGAAGTCAGAAGGAGGCGCCTGGAAAAACAAAGACCAAAATGATTTAACAACTGCTCTCCCTCAGTGTCGAAGGGAAATACCAAAACAAGGGTCACTGTTAGTCCTGCTCTCAACCGTTAGCTGATAAACATGCATTTTTCTGTGCAGCTTGCAGATCAGTTCTCCGTGACTTATGACCCCCCCCCCTGGCAGCTGCTGGGACACACATTCCAGCCAGTCCCGACTATGTGCCCAAATACCTGATGGGATGCCACCAGCTCAGTGCTCACAGCAAAAACATGCACCAGTTCAGCTGGCACGTCCTCCTCTGCAGTGAACCAGCTAACACTAATAAACCCGAGAGAAGGGATCTGATATATCACTGCGCCGAAGAGTTTTAAGAAATGTACATCCCCGTTACTCAGCACCCAAGTAGATGTATTTAATCATACAATAACTTATATTTATGGCCCCAATAACTGGCATTTCATTCATGTCATAATGAAAGTATTGATTAAAGTCCTATTTTTTCCACAATAGCCCAAATCTCAAAGACTGTTGCGATTCTTCTTCCCTCCTAACGATATTTGGTCCAAAATGGAACTTTGGACACATGCCAACCATAAAACTGTGGAAGATACTCCTTTTTGTTGAATTGACACTGCTGTAAAACAGTTCCACACATCTTGTTGGAGCTGTTTGATCCGTTTCAAAGAATTAAAGTGAGCCAAACTACACACAGTGCGCAGGAACACACCATGCTGCCTCCAAACCACACTCAGGCAGGCGGCTTGCCTTGCTGAACAGCCAGGGCTTCAGCTGGCCCTGCTTCCCATAGCCCACAGGGGGCCCTGACAGGATCTGTTGTCCAGGAGGACGGCCCTTTCCTTTGCGATTGGCCACCAAGAAAGGGTTCTCTTTGAAGCAGATGGGCTGAGAATCCACCAGGTTTTCCTCCTCTTCTTCTTCTGGTGCAAATGTCGACGAGTTAATGGTTGTTGAAGAGCCGGCACTGTCGGTGGTGGAGGTCCCATTAGGGGAGAACAGAGATCCATGGGGATGTTCCGTGTCCAGACTGGAGCAGGACTCGGGGTCCGTGTGCTCGAGGGGGTTTGTGGGGTTGCATAAGTCGAAGCCCAGGGGCTCTAAATGAGCTCCGTACTGGGCCTGCAGGGGAGCCTCCATGGGAGCCTCCATGGGAGCAGTCAGAATTACAGAAGGAGAGAACTGGACAGGAGCAGAGAGGGAGGACAGACACAGGAAAGTCACACAGAGAAGGACGGAAAGGAGAAACTGCACACAAAGGAAATTATCGCTAGCAGGATTTATTATAATTAAGGAGGAGGAGGAAGAGGAGAAACTGAAAAGGCGAGTTCCTCAATAAAAGATGAAATGACAAACCTTACAATTAGTTTTCTACTGGCTATTGTTTTTAGGACATTGCTAATTGATAACTGGTCCTCCTACTTTAATCTGTTCTTGAACAGGAAATGTGTGCCAGCATCTTCAGGACAGTAGGTCAAAGATAAAACAGGAAGTATAATGGATATTAGAAACAGACTGTGTTGTTGTTGACCATCTGATCTGCTTTTACTTATTTACATAATCTTTCCCCTTAATGGAATTCAGCAGCAACAAGAGTAAAAGCTTTTATAACCGTTAGCCAAACCTACTAAAACTAGAGTACTCCTTTAAGAGCAGGTGGGAATAGTAAGGAAAATAGATCTACTAAGGCACGCGTAGTTTCTCCTAACCTAACTTGTAACAAGGAGCAAAACAAATCTGACAGAGAAGAGAAGAAGAGTGATTCCCGTCTTATGAGGCCCTTCTAAAAATAATAGAAAACAAGTCTCTAGCTGCTTAAAGAGTTAGTCACACCACTGAATCCTCCCTGAAGCCTTAATAACTCATCATGCAGGACTGCTGCTGTATGCCACTGGAGTACAGCCTCTCAGCCTTCGCCTTAAATAACCATATTATCTGATCAGAGGGACACCTTCGACTCCTGCTGTACTCCTACTGTACTGAGCGTAGAGGATGTCATTGAAGGGAACACATACTAAATGTGTAACCTAACCCCTGTAAAGAAACCTGATACTTTAACCACAACTGAAGAAGATTCAAGTTTACATGAATGGCAAAAATGTCTCGAGCCTCAAGATAACTCTGAGATTTATCAGGTGTGACCTTGACATATCTGGTGATAATCAAAATAGCCGTGCTAAAAATACAGCGCGCATTGTGAGCATTGTGATGTGGCTCGCTACATGCTGACTATAAGAGTCTGCGGTGTGATGAGGGTCAGTGGGATGGAATGTGAATGAGGGCCCTTTTGGCTCCGACTCAGACTGCGAGGGACAGCTGGGCTTCAGAGGGGAGAGCGGGGCTGCCATGCCGGGAACCAGGAACTGAATCCTTAAACTCCACGCTGTACAACAGTAGAGTGACTGCGCAGTACATTGATATTAGTTATGAAATGAATAGAAAACTATTTTTAACAGTCGTTTTTTGATCTCATCTACACCTGGACAAACTCTTTGGGTTTCGTTTTCACGATTCCATTCTTTAAGTTCCCATTAGAATGCCTGTCTTTCACTTGATAAACGTATCGACTGTAAAAATCCACAACAACGATGGAAAAGCCAACACTAACATTCTTATAAGGGATTATACAATATTGCTGGTTTTTTAAATATTATCAATGAACCAGAAGTTCAAAATACATCATCGTGTCTGACCCCTCACTTCTTATAAAATCACCGTAAACTTATCAGTTAAAACACACTATAGCTTTACAAATGTTCAACCGGAACCAACCCTTGTCCAAGCCTGCGGTAACAATGCTGTGACACTGAGCGGTACCACGTGTCAGGAGCAGCAATCCCTGCTCTACCGCAGCGAGCATTAACAGCTGCAGAGGAGATGAGCTTGAAGTCCTCCTGGACAATCTTACAGGCCGGAGCTGATAAAGTCCTGATAGCGTTCTATTTAAAGTTATGTGAGCTAAACGGCAATAAAAGGAACAACGATCCCTAACCCCTTAACCAGATGGGTGGATAAAAAAATAGTACTTGGGAGTTGGGAAGGAAAAAATCGTATCCTTTTGGTGATCAGGTTTCAAAGAATTCTAAGCATGTCTTAAACCGAGTCATAACATCTTCCGTTGTCACCACACAGACTGGATCACAAAAATACAGGAAGGAAGAAGTAAACCTAAAAACAGTCAACTCTGCCCAGTTGAACGTGTCTATACTCACGTTAGGATGGGAGCAGGAGAGCGCAGTATGTCCACTCACTTACTGCTCTGACGACTTTGGGAACTCCAACTGGAAATCCCCTTCCTCCCTGTCTAGCACTCCACCCCCCCGAGAGACTGCGTCCAATAGAGTCAGATGCCGGTTTAAAATATCGCAGAGGATAGGCTGGCTGAGAGCGGGCAGCTGTCCCCTTCACCCCCATGTAGCCACCTCTTACACTTTGGTCATACTTCCTTTCAAGTCCATCTCATTCTTTTGATGCCTTCTTTCATTTGGCTCTTGATTCCTGGTCTTCACATTGTTTTTTTCAGACTTCTTGATCAGTCCTTGACCTTCATGATATTTCTTCGGTCCAGTTTAGTCCCGTTTGCCCTTTTGACTCGTTTGCATCCCTCTGACGTGATAAGTTGTATGGTTTTGACCCCGGGGCACCGTCAGTAATGTTGACATGGGGTTTTGCACATTCCCACTCCTGGAGGTGGCTACTAGTCGTCTCTAGGTCTCTCAGAGTTTCGTATACGGAAAAAACCCTGCAGGATTCCATGGAGAAGTCTATTCTGAGCCGTGAAGGCCATTTCCAACATAGCTCAATGGGATTCCTAACAGTGTGTGTTAAAAAACGGTGCATTTTGAACCACTTTAGAGACAGTAGGGAGACTTACCCTGTTGAGCTTCTGCAGGCTGGTGGTGGGCAGAGCCGCCAGGGTTTTGTAGTCAAGTTTCAAAGGTCCAGTGCCCATGTTCTGAAGAGAGATAAACAGTCATCACGAGTGAGAGGGGGACCGGGCAGAAGTGACTATTTTAGAAAACTGTTCAGCATTCTTAATTAACAGCTCGTATATTTGCAGGGTAAACACAGCAGGAACGGATGGGCTTGGGGCAGATTTCTTTCCCTTACTCTTTGTCCCTGGTACATTTTGGATTACAGTTACAGTACATTAGACGCAAGTTAACAGATACACACTAGGTGGGTCTTATAATTAGTTATAAAAACTATTTTCTTCCCAATTGATTCAGTCCCTACACCTAATGTGCACTGCCGTTGCTATTGTATCTACATCAAACACATAAAACCTATAGTGAGGAGTTATTAGAGCATAATAGACTCTGAACGTTATGCTAGTATTATTGAAATCTCTCATCTACCTTTAACACGCTAATAATCAGCTGCTTTGACGTCTACCAGCAACTTATGGGTACCTGGATACAACTTTCTCCATTTGAATGTTTTACTTGACTTTTTATCACGTAAAAGGACAAATCGACTATTTTCTATTCTAAATAACAAGGTCAAATCCTGCTGTGGTATTTTTGATCAGACTTCCAGGACGGTTGTCTGCAAATCTGCCGATGAGGAGTGCCGATGAGGAGTGTCTCACCTCAGTCTCCTCTTCTAGCAGGCGAGTTGCCTCCTCTCGCTCCAAGCGCATATGCTCCTTCACCAAGAAAGGGAGGGGAGGAGGAGGAGGAAGAGGAGGAGGAGAGTAGAGCAGGGAAGAGACCCAACCACACACAGCCACACAGTGATGCGATGAGAGGTGAAATGGAAGATTTACAGCGGAGGAAAGAAGTGTTTCAGTGGAAAGGTGGAGAAAAACAACAGGTGGTATGGAGATGGGATGATTTTTTTTTGATCAAACACACGAATAGTAAAGGAAAGGTGAGAGAATACAGAAGGGAAAGAAAGGATAGAATCCGCACACATTAGAAAGTACTCATTAGCTACGGGAGCAGAAAAAAAAGCATGCAAGGTGGGACATTGCAGGAATAGCTGTCAGACACATTACCCACACAGCGTGCAGAGGAACAGCTTCATTCACCCGGTAACAGACTCTAAAAGCTCCACCCTACAGTACTGCGCAGACTTGTGTTCTGTGTTTTCTATGGCGCAAGAATTGTCTTACCTCGATGCATTGCCATCTATCTGCGTATTTCCCCCCAAAAATCACGGGTTTTCAAATCCACTTACCACTTTCTCCATCTCTTCCCGCTCCCACTGTGATGTCTCTCTCACCATCTCAGACTCCTGTGGGAAAGTGAGATTTTTAGGTCTTTACAGGGGTGTATTTTTTGCTAACTTCTTTGACTGTGTGCTCTCATAAAGGTTGGTCTACAAAAAAATTGACCAAAGTGCGCAGAGGAACAGAAAGAAGCCTTCTATAAACCGACGAGCCCCCTACATTCCTTTAGTACGGGCAGACTACCAAAAGCTGAACAAAATAAAACAACTGTGTTGGCGCTTTCTGGGAGCTGCGGTGAAAAGATAGGTATGTGCCGTGTGTGTGGTCGGGGAGGGAGTCAAAGTCCGCGGGTGTTAAATGTCCACCTGCTCACACCAAACTGCTGTGGAAGCATAGTGAACAAAACAGCTGATTCACGTGTCGACTTCCTGGTATGTGGAGGTACTGTGTTTCCCGACACTGTTTACTTATCATATTCAGGGGTTTTGGGGTTTTGTCTGCCCGTAACCGCACAGATAAGGTTACATTATTCATCAAAAAGGGGCCCTATTTTTATTTTTAGGTTCATATTTGTATTTTGTGTCCGTACTGTGACATGTTGACATGCTTTAATGTTCAAAAAGGTCTTTATTTTTGTCAAATTGTGTACTGAAGGATCTCTTTTCACCCTCTGTCTAAAATGAGACCCCAGTCTGCTCTGATTGGTCATCTTTCTGGCTCTGTGTGTGGAAGAGAAACTCCCTCTTTAGAATATTTACCTTTGCAGACCATTCACATGCAAAAAGCCTATAGAACACACCTATTATGTTTTAATAGCTCCCCTTTAAGATATATATTCAGTGAGGCTTTATTATCAGTATATAATGTGTACGGTACCTTCTGCATGATCTCCATCTCCTCCGGGCTCAGGTCTCGGTCTATAGAAGAGATGCTCTCCATGCTGTTCTTACGGACGATGCCCGTGGCAAATGGGTTGGCGATGATGCCGGGAGACGCCTGGATATAAACACAAACAGATTGTTGTTTAAAGTTGTTTTCCAAAATCAGAAAACTTTCGTTCAACTACTGAATGTGACATATCATCAACACAGCTGGCCATTTTTGTCCATGGTGTCTCACCTCCACGCCCGTCATCTTTTGTGGGTCGAATCCGTCACACATCAGCATGACCAGAGAGTCTCCCACAGCCCGGAGCACTCGCACTGCCTCTGTGTGCGTCATCCCCAGCAGGCTGTGGTTGTTCACCTCCAGGATACGCATCCCAACCTTCAGCCTGCTGTCCCTTGCTGCAGCACCGCTCGAACTCACCTGGTTAATATCAACCACAGGAGAAGTTAGTCGAGAAGACCTTTGTAATTCAAGCTAATGCTAAACAAAATAGTCTTTGGGATTCCAGGAAGTGGTTGAAACTAACTGAATTGTGAAGTTTTAAATATATCGGTGTCTCCATACCTTAGAGATGAAGATGCCTTCATCTGTGGGGTCAAAGGGGTTTCCTGCGTGACCCTTGGCCCCTCCACGTATACTGATGCCGAGCTTCTCCCCTGGCTGCTTATTGATTACAATCTCCTGCAATGATACATGCACAGCTCATCAGGCAAGGGGGTGCAAGCATGTTCCAATGTTGCCAAGTCTATATTAGTGTGTGTTTATTCAGTTGTTGTGATGACTCACCTGCATCCCAGGCGGGGAAGGGTCCCTCCGCACCAGCATACGGATCTCCTGCTTGTTGGCCAGCAGCGCTCGCACAGCCTCCTGGTGTGTGGCGTGACGCAGATCGATGGCGTTTACTTCTAAAATCCGGTCCCCGACACGCAGTCCACTCTCACACGCTAGGCCGTTAGGAATCACCTGGTGTGATGGATGGAAGGTGACACACAAAATGGATTTAGGGAGATGCAGAAAACTCGGAAAACTATAACTCGCAACTCTTCCGGAGTCCTACCTTTGAGATGAACACCCCGGGTTCATTGATGCCAAACGGGTGACTGGCATGATCACTGCCGCCCACAATGCTCAGGCCTAGAGGCCCGCCGGACTTCAACAGGATCACTTCCTGTTAGGGTGAGAGGTAAAAGACTTGTTTTAGCAAATGCTTTTGAGAGTATCAAAGTAAAGTCCTGTCTACATCTATACCTCGTCTAATACAAACAAACCAAGCTACTGCCGGAGTTGCAACAAAATTGATCGATCCCCAGAAAACAGTGATTGATAAAGTTGCAGCCCTACCTACTCCATGCCCATATATGTCATATCTCTTTACAGGCTAAAGCCACTATGAGGTAAAGAGTTACATATTGGTATTATGGACCACTGGAAATGCTACACTCTATAAAAGCAAACCATGATTCATTATAAGACCTTCATACCATGCACCATCTTCTCTGGAACTGGACGGCATAGAGGATATCGCAGGGGCCAAATAAACAAACATTAATGCTGAATGCCGGCATGAGCGTTCTACAGCACAGTCTAACACATGACACATACTGAAGTCGCTCCTAAAGGTCTCACCTCGATGGGATACTCGTCCTCCATGCGGCTCAGGTTGTTCCCGTGCATGGTGAGGCCGTCCTCCTCCTGGTCCGGTGAGTCTGAGGGTTCTGGGGGTGGAGGGGAGTGGGCTCGTGCCCGGGATTGACCTGGAGAGCCCGCTGGTGCATTCAGGTCTCGCTCCACCACGAGGGCAATGGTGGGGGAGGTGCCGGTAAGGAGTGCTACTGCCTGGTCATGCCTGGCCTCTGTCATGTCTACACCATTGATCTGCATCGACAGTAAAACCAACCACGGAGGGTGTCAGCCCACCAGGACGCTCCCAAATAAAACAGGCCACATAGGCCAACAAATAAAGGCTGGAAATGGCATGCAGCCATCAGTCTTCTCTCACCACTATTAAAATGTTTATTGAACATCTACAAAATGCTGATCTGTTAATTGCAGGGTTTGTGAGTACTGTTATTAGAAGAAGAAGCCAACACCTGTACGGAGCAACAGGAAGAGGCAGAGAAGAAGAGTGGGAGGGGGAACAGCGGGCTGCTGCTGGCAATTTAAGCTGGCAGAGCTTCCCTGATGCAGAAATGCTACTAGCATTAAAAGCTATTTTTTCCCCCAAAAGTCATAGAAATGTAATGTAATCAGTTTAAACTCGTTTACATCCCTTCTTGCTTGTTTTAAACTTAAAACACAAGTGGAAATGTTTCCAAAAAGATTGATTTAAGTCAACAAAAGCAAGAAAGGATGGTAGTATAATGGAATTACTAGTTTTAGATTAGGGGGTAGCTTTTAGGCATGCACATCCTAAAACTGTTCTTTGGTCCATAGTGACACGCAGAGGTCAGCACTGACCCGACAGTACCAGCTCTTACCATGGGCTGATACGCTGCTACGTACAGCCAACTCCAACCCAACACCATACCCACCACCACCAAGCAGGCAAGGAGACGCACGTTTTACGTTAGTGAGCATGCAGATGTGAGAAAGAGGGGAAAGAGGCAGCCTACAAATAGAGTGAAGTATAAAGAGCTGAGGAACTGCCAGAGGGAAGAGGTGAGTGAAACCGGGAAGACGGCAAAGAGGATCATTCAGGAAGCTTCTAGGAGCAGCAGCAGTCCAACATTTGCCACACCGGGAAAGGAACCGCTAAAGGAAATCTTCACAGTAGTCATGTGGGTGTGACAGGACTAAAACATGCAATCCTAAGTAACCATTATACTGTCAAAAAAACCAAACGCAACGCCAAGATAGGAGTGTGATCAGCGGAGGAAACAATAGAGCATGGAGAGGTCATGCAGGAAGCTCTTAGTGGTGACAATCCAAAAGAGATCCATTATTTCTATCTAAAGAGAGACCTGGGTCAGAATCAGTAGAATGCCAGTGGGTTAATTCGGTGCACGTGTTAATACAAGTGATTCTGATCTACCATTAATATGGAAGAGCAAAATGTTCAATGATAAAACATCTCGCATTGATGATACACATGATCTGTTTCTTTCACATCCTGCAACATTGGATAAAAACTGCAAAACTGAGAGTTAAATATCGTTAATCTTGTTCATTTCATTTCAGCATATTCTTAAATCCCTACTGGAGACAAAGACATAAAACTGTTCCCTGTCTCACATCTGGAAAAACAATGCAGCGCTCATGCTAATTTGATCGTACTGGATAGATAACGCGGGGAGGTGTGGAGGGATATACTCACGGAGATCACTCTGTCGCCGACACGCAGTGTGCTGTCTCTGTGTGCTGCTCCCCCGTCTGCGATCCGAGAGATGTAAATAGCCTGAAACCAGACAGGGAGCCGTGTCAAATGTTAACGTTTAGGTACATTTGCTCGTATACTACTCAAATGGATGTGCCATTGATGCACAGGTTGTTTTTCAAGAGGAGTTGCTAATAAAAAGGTTTAACAAGAGGTTAGCTAATTATTCAAAAAACTTGTGTCAGGGACAGGCTGGGGCTAAGGGGTCTGGTGCAACAGGCTGCAATGCTGCGATGACTCAGTGGCTAACTGTGAGCTCTCTGAGTTACCGGTTAGTCACTGTGTGAGATCACGATCGATCTGAGCCAAACAGAACTTTCTACACAAAGTGTGCCAGTGGGAAGGGATTCTGAGATAGTAGCAGCCCACAAAATCAAACCAGAACCTATTGCACATGACAACTGATTAACAGCAGCCTCTGACCAGCAAGACACTTTTTCTGCAGCACAAATCGAGACCTCTCTCACATATTGGCCCCTTTCTCAGGCAAAGTTGTTGAGCAAATAAAAACATAGCTGAATCAAAACAGAATGAACAAACCCATGCCGGAGCAAAGTCTACAGCACCTCCTCCTCAGATTAACCAACAGCCAACAAAGTCACTGCATCCATTTCAAAAAGCCTTTGAAAGTGGTTCGCCTAAAACCATACGTTTATGAGTCTTTTCCTCTTTCCGGGCACGCTGAGCTGCATGAGTAGCAATGCCGTACTGCTCCGGCCCAAATATACACCTCAGCCCGTCCAGTTAGAGTGGACTATCAGGTGTCAGGGCTGGCTATTCATATCTCCGTCTCCCCGGTGATGTCTGTAAACGGTGCAGCTAGAATAGACGGATCCCTGACACTGAAACTGTTTCTGTTAACACTTAGTGACCTAACATCCCAGAGTATTATGAGTGTTTGTAATACAGATTAAAGGTTTGGGCTAAAAGTTTGTCCAGCCCTCTCTGATCATGATGTAAAGAAGGTGGGAATATATAAGACTCTGGTGACTAAAGGTAAACACATTCTTTATAAAAACGTAACGTCTAGGTTTAGTCAGAGGGTGTTTGGGGTGTCTCACTGTGTCTGCTGTGCGGTAAGGGGTGGAGCCTTTGCCCCCTGCGATGCTGAACCCCAGCCCCTTGTCGTTCCGGATCAGGCAGGTGGAGAGCCGCTGCTGTGGCCCGGCGGGAGCCGTCTCCATGTTGAAGGCGATGCCGCTGCTCCGTCTCTCGCGCGGGAAATAGCTGTCCTCCGGCCTCAGTGGCGTGGTGGTGATGGCGTTCTCCGGCTCCACCATATGCTCCCGCAGCACCGACATGGACACTGTAGCGCCAGAGCTCCGGAGAGCTTCCACCGCCGTGTGATGTTCTGCTTCGTGGAGGTCCACTCCATTGACCTGCGCCGAGCAGAGGGAATGCTGGTCAATAACAGATGTTACCATAAATCAGAGGAAGGCGCTGCGCTCACAGAAGGTTTCTTACCTCTAGGAGTTTGTCTCCCACTTTTATCCCTGCTCTGGCGGCAGGGCCATCTTCAGATACTCTGGAGATGAAAATTCCCTAAAAACAAACATATGATGGTTTAATTTGTATTATCTATGGCGTCTGATTTGTTTAACCTACTCAGACTCCAGACACGCATCTCACCTCATCATCTCCCTTGTAAGGTGTAGATCCTTTCCCTCCAGCAATGCTGATACCGAGGCCGCCAGTCTGTCGCATGATGATCAGCGAGTGCTGCAAGTTGAAGAGGGGGGAGTCAGCACAACTACTAATGAAACCCCTCTGAACACCACTCGCAGGACGGATTGAGAGGGAGGAGAGCCCACGATTTTAATAAGATTTAAAAAAGAGTTGATTACCATTTATCTTAAACTCTGATATATATCATGGGTGACCTCCCTCTTTCTGCCAGAGGGTGGTGTCAGTGTGATCACAGCAGCATCCTCACATGCTAATAGATGGATGGAGAGACACTGTCTGGAGCCTAAAGTCAGTTTTAAGTGGAAGTTGGCCTTTTGTGCCTTATAATTGAGCTTTAAATAGCCTTTTTAGTAAGTGCGCTTGCGTTTGTATGTGTACTGAAAACAGATTGATCAAAAATAGAATTAGTTATCTACCATAATCCACTTAACTGACAGCTGACTTCAGACGAAGTGAACAAACACACATCGTCTAAAGGCCTCTTAACTCTCAGAGGCCTCACCCTTACCAAAAGCAATGTGTCTTGTGTATGTACGGGAGGAGGGACTTCAAACACCAGGTAAGGCGTAACACACTGTGTGTATTCTGTGGACTTGCAAGCCATGCAAAAAGGGGAGGAATTGCATACAAATGAGGTGAAAGGAAAAGGAGAGCTAAAAGATGAGAAGAGTGTGTAGTGTCCTGGATGTGAAGACGGTTTTACACTTGCAACGAGATGACAAACGTGTCTTAAGCAAACAACTCAGACATAAACACGATAGTCTTCCAAATACTGGCAGAGACAATGATTCAAAAAAGAATAAATACCACTTAAAGTTTCAGTAAAAGCGTTGTTCTCAAAGACTAAACAGCATCAACGAGTATTCCTATTAAACATTATAAACTAAACCATGCTAGAAATATAAATATGTTGTGTACAAAGATTAACACCGCAGTTTTGGTTCATTTCTACAATTAAAAACCCAAAATCATTTTTCAAATGTTCTCTTTTGTTCTGTTTTTTTATCCATCTCGATTGTTTTGGTGTGGTATTTGTGTCGTGCTTTAAGCATAAGCTAATACAGCTGACATCAGAAGCACTAGGCAAGGTAACACACACCAAAATAAATAAACAGTGAGATTTTGGGGGTGACTGTCCCGATAACTCAGGACAGCATCAAATCTATACAGGATAACAGTAGGAAAATGAGACTGCTGGGAAGAAACCGCCTCCCTCTTCATCAGTCTTGAGATCCTCTTCTGGTCGTTGATGCATAACCTACTTCGTACCAAACAGAGGCCCCTGGAGGAAGCTGGTGAAGCAGCCCATTCATTCCAGGGCAGCGTGGACAGGGGGGGGGGGAGCGAAGCAGCAGAAGCAGAGGAAAGGTGGAGGAGCAGAGATGTAGCGTGGCAGAACCTGGTGCTGGACTGTCAAAACTTTGAGGCATTTTGAGTGTTCCCAGCATTTAAAGGAAAGCTGATGAATGACAAATGCATAAAATGTGATAAAAGAATAAAGAGGAAGACGTCACAGCTATGGGCATCCAGAGGAATCATAATTATTTGAAAATCAGGGTTTCCAACGCACCAATAATGAGTATTTATTGTTTTAGGGTATGTGCAATGCTGTCAAAGGTAGCTGATTCTGCATGCTATGCAAGGACATGGTTATTACCAACAATCATGTAGCTGTTACTCAGAGTTCTCTGCTTGATATTTACTTAGCATTGTTTATTCTGGCAATGGCCTCACAAAGATCAAACATGATAATTCTGTGTAACTATCAGCCATTCCCGGAGGCTTTAAGGTTAACCATTTCCTGTAAGAGAAATGGAGCCTACAAAAGAAGCCGAAAAACGACTAGCTTTAACAAAATGTTGCTGGTGGTGGGTGGTGGCACTCATTTCACATTGTTATGCATTGACACTTTGTCCTGTGACTCCTAAAAGGATACACCACACTATAGATGCAAACCTATTGCTCCAAAGGCTCAAAATATAAAAAGGTGATTATATTCTGTCATGGTCGAAGTTTCTTACGTTTAGTCTGAACAGTTTCATGATTAGTGGTGTTCAGGGATGCAACTAAAGGTCTGCAGCTCACTCAAACGTTTTTGAGAATTGCCACATATTGAAGAGTAAAGTTGGTCATTAATACAAAATTAAAAGAGTGCATGCTCAAATGGTATTAACTGAAGCTGATTAGATACATAAGAACTGTCTGGAAATACAGTCTCATCTCCCAGGATGCACTCAAACACAGCGTTGTGAATCCTCATTGCAAGTTTGCTCTCATGGCTACTCCCTCCTGCATCCAGGTTCTGCCACACATCTCATGAATGAGTTGTGGTTAGGGGGTCCCTCGTGATTGGCTTGGATTAACCCTTGGATTGTGTGGGGACTTTCTCCACCTTAGGATACAAGTGGGTGCATGAGTGAGTGAGTGAGGGACACGGAGAAACAGAGTGGACGGGAAAGAGTATGTACAGACCTCTTCCTCCTCAATTCGAGCAGGTTCAATCAGCAGATTATTGACTTGATCAAATGACACCCCCTGTTAGGACAGGAACCAGCGAGAGGCATGCGGATTAGTCAGGCCAAAATAAAAATATGCTCACACACACATACATACAAAACAATCCCTTTCTCACACTCTCCATGAACTTCACCAAACACACCCAACACTCCACTGTCTGCAGGTTGTAGAACCTTCAATTCCACTGGGATGGACCCCCCTTAGAGCAGAAGCAATGTCACATTCACCCCCCAGCCACCAGAAGCAAATACAGGCAGAGATGGAAAGACAAGACCAAGGAGCTGAGCTACAGTGCAGAGAGAGCGGACAGGAGAAGGCAAAAGCTCCCAGACCGGAATAAGCTCAGCCTCCACACCACAGAAAGCAAATTCCTCCAGGAGCAAGCTTTGATTTAGAGCCTACTTTTGTACAAAAAAACAAACATTTACAGCTTACAAAGATATCTAAAAGCTGACTTTACAAAAGAAATTCATAGGAAAAAAATATTTGATGAAATGAATTTGATTCATCTTACTCTCTATCACAATTTAAACATCCCATAAATGATTATTACCATATTACACAAACAAGGATCGTTGGATCTCACATTCCAGCTCTGCCAATACATGTTCTGGTTGGTCTCAAGTCAGCCACACAAACAGACCCACACATACACACACACAACAGATTTGGTGAGATGATGATGTTTGATCACAGCGTTAAAAAGGAGTTTTACAATCAGCATGATGAATCAAAACATTTTTCATTAGGTCTCCCCAAATTAAGTTTGATCGATAAGGAGATTGAGTTTCATAAGTGGCACCGGAGCAGACTACATTCATTTCATTCACACTAACAAACACACACACACACACTGTTACAGTAGCAGAGTGTGAAATGTCATTATTTAATTAAAACAGGAGATGGCTGATAATATAGTGAGAAGTTCAGTGCTAGCCGGGGCCTGTGTTGCTGAAGAAAGGCCTTCATAGATGTATTATATTACATTATTGGGCATGAACTACGATTAATTCACCTATTTCATTTGGAAGCACAAAGGGAATCTCTCAAAAGGTGTACATTTGTGTTGTTTATGCATCAAATCAATCTGAAATGATATATGAGCTATTGGAAAGCATTATCAGCAATGACCTCTGGGTGTTTGTAGGCGTTTGGAGGAGGGCGAAAAGCAGAGTTTCGGAGACTGTTGCAGAGTTTGCGGTTAAAACGCAAACTCCACTCCTGAGAAAAACATCCCCCTTGATTTACAGCAAAGGGCAGTCGCTTCATTTACACAATGACCCTGCATGCAATGCCACATCGTTCATAAATACTGGCAGCCCACTCCAAACTGAATGCAACTTGCAGGGTGGTGAGGGCACTCTATGCATACAGTATTAAGTGTGTGCATAGATGCAATGAGCAAGCAAAAAATATATCAATTTAAATACATGAATAGAGATTACTGCCTGTCCTGCACTATTCCTAATGTATAGACTGGATTTCTAAATGTTTGAAAGGAAATCATAGCCTTCCCTATCATATTCAACTGTTTCTTCCCTCCTATTCTCTGTCTTCCTGAAACACACCGAGCCAGTGGTGGGACCCCTTTACCTTTACTTGACTGGAGTTGACCTGGAGCCGACTGTCTTCCAGCGCCTCCATCCTGTTATGGTGCTGAGGGGTGCACATACTCAGCTCTTCCTCTTCCTCCTCCTCCTCCTCATCCTCCTCCTCCTCCTGTGCAGGCTGTGGGGGAGAGTTCATGCTGTCGGGGTTGAAGCCCTGCAGCAGTGCCGCCACAGTCTCGGGTTTGGGCAGCTTGGTGATCTTGAAGTGCTTCTTGTAGTGCGGCGTGTCCTTTCTGATCAGGCGCTGCTTCTCTGCGGGGAAAGCCGGTCTCTCCTCCTCGTCACTCCTCTCGCCGTCTTCCCCGTCCTCCTCCTCGTCGTCATCCAGACCCCGGATCATGGGCTCCTCTGCAAAGTGCACAGTGGGCTGGAGGGAAGAGAAGATTGAGATTTAATTTGATTAGAAGATGACATGTAACAAAAGGTTGTATCATTTTCTAAAAATTCACCTCAATGTACTCCACTTCCATCTCATCCAGCTCGTCCTCATCCTGATGGCCGTGGCCGTCTACAAGGTCCTCCCTATGCGACGTAGCATTGTGTCTCTCTTCGTGGGAGGTGGCCGACAGTGTGCTATTGGACACCTGAGAGTCATGGCTCTGATTGGAGAGGTCACTGAGCCGTTTCTCCTAAATACAAAAGTGAGATTGGGAATTTTGCACAAGACTGACTGATGCCTTCCTACAGCAGAGTGCGATTTTATGTCACAAAATAAGATTAGTGCAAGAAAATGAAGCAATGACGGTCTGCAGGCAGAGTTGACGTGTGAATCCTTATACAGAGTGAGGTGTGTACCTGTGAATCAGGGGACTCTCCATCCCTGGATGTGTAAGCTTCATTCCTCCTCTCCTCAATCACCTTCTTCATCACCTTCAGCTCACTGGGGTGCGGTGTTGCCCTTCGCTGAAGGCCCTGACAAAGAAGAGTTGGTTAAAACACGAATTGACTCCACAAGTATGCCGTAGTAAAGGGGCTGTTACAAAAACTTTAGTCAGTCATAACAGAGATGTAGTATTAAGGCTGGTATCTAGAAAGGCAAAACACGTAAATAATCTGAGCAAAATAGCACGTAAAGAGGATATAAAGTGACACTGTAATGCTGTGTTTCCTCACTCTGCGTTCTGCAGCAGCTTCATCATCCTCCTCCTCTCCCTTGGTCTCCTCCTGGAACTGAATGACTGACACTCGGTTAAGGTTGCTGTCCGTCCAACTGTCGTCCACACTGTTCTGCAGCAAGTTCTCTGTGGAACAAGAGAGGGAGATAGCCGTAGATCAGAGGAGCTGTTCCTGAATATGAGTCTCAGTATCCATATGTCATTTTAGGAGCTATTTCTGGTGAGATTATTCAATATAACATAGACAAAGACTTCTCTATTTACTGCATGTCTAATAAAACAAACTATAATCCAATAAAGACTTCACATTGCGTTTCCTGAGGTCTACTCACCGAGGCTAGGGGAAGGCTGCTGAGGCAGGAGATAGCAGGTCAGCACCTTCTCACCCGTCTGCTCATCATCCTCTGTCTGGAACTTGAGCATTGGCTGTGACTGGTTCTCTGCGAGCCACATGGCCTTCAGGTTGAGGTTTGTCAGGGCAAAAGGCAGGTTTTGTAATCTGGACGAAAGACCGGTTGAGGGATGAGTCACAAACGTTTTAATGGCAGTAAGTACAACGATATGGTCTAAGATATCTGTTTTGGCAATTGCCAAACTCGCACCTTAAATTTAGAGTTGAAGAAACTTTGTAAGTTCATGCATTTATGCTCACAGAGGGAAATAACTGCAGGGATGACCTTCATAACTCTGCAGAAACCTTGCTCCCTCTATAACTTTTTGGAAATTGGCCACCACTGCTCTTTGACAATGATGCATGTGCTTGGAGTTTTCCAATACATTATTTTTCCATAACTTAGCAGCAGAGCTTCAGAAAGACATCCCTACAAGGTTATAGTGTTTGCTCCTGATCACAGTTAAGAAAGCCACAACCGCAGGGTGCTGGTAATGCTGCGATTTTGGCAAAGGCATTTCAACTAAATCTTTGACCTTGGCATGTAAAGCTTCCATGAATCATGTACAGGTCAGGGTTTTAGGAGAGGTTTACCTATTTCCAGCCACATCCAGCACATGCAGCTCAGTGGCATCTGCGAGCTCAGCAGGCAGCTTGCCCAGGCGGTTGTCTCTCAGAGAGAGGACGTTGAGGCTGGCACAGCCGCCCAGCTCTTTGGGCACGTTGCCCAAACGGTTGCGGTCTACATTCAGGTTGGTCAGCTTCTTCAGCTTGCCCAGCGAGCGAGGAAGTGACTTTGAGGGAGGGAGAAGGAAGTCATTAATATTCAGTGCAAATGATCAATGAGGCTTTAATAGCTGTTAAGGTACTAAGGTACTAATGGGCATTTATGCATCCTAACTGCGTCAGTGAGGTTGTTAGTATCTCCTTACCTGTAAAAGGTTCTCTGTTAAGACGAGTTCTGTGAGGTTTTCACACTCTCCTATTGAATCAGTCAGTTGGGTCAGTCTGTTCTGGTCCACTTTGAAGATAGACAGCTGTTTCAGGCAGCCTGGACACAAACACAGCAGCAGTTAAACAAAATGGTATTCACACAGATATTTTTAAATGGATTCATGCTCCGAAAAACTGATAACAGGCCGCAGAGCTTGAGTCACTCCTCACTAGCATTATTCCTCCAGTAGAGGGCAGTGTTGTCATTCAACAAAGCACCGTCTCCACTCACTGTATGCCTGCTTTAAGGATTATTCAAACTACTACTGCCTAATTAGAGCGCAAACATCTGAAATGCGGGGGGTTCTTTGATGTCAACTAATATTGACCTAATTTCTATCTAGCTGTTTGAGCAGCACTTAAAATATTCTCATACAGTATTTGCACAGATGACACATTCATAGGGAGCCATGAGTTTATTAACGGTAGGGATGGTTACTGGGATGAACCTCAACCACCAACTTTTTTTCCCCGTGTGTTTTCTAACCTATGCTGTCTGGGACGTCCTCCAGCTGGTTCTGTGTGAGCAGCAGGTCAGTGAGAGCCAGGAGGCCGTTCAGCTCCGAGGGCAGCTCCTCCAGACGATTCTCTGACACATCCAGACACACCAGTCTCCGGAGGTTCCCCAGCTCCTGCACACACACACACACACAATAAGTACCACTTACAGAGAGCCACGGACGCCCAACACAACCATTACCTTCACGAAACGAAAACAAAGGGAAGAAACTGGGAGACAACTGCATATGTGGACAGCAGTTTCATTTATAAAAAAATGATATTTAATTATAAAACCCATTTCTTTGAAGCTGTACTTACCGGTGGTAATGAGGACAACTGGTTGCGGTCCAGCCAAAGCTCCCTAAGGTTGGGGAGAGCACCTAGGGTGTCCGGCTAGGAGATGAATCATAGCAGAGAGGAGGAGGAGGAGGAGGAGGAGGGAGGACATTGGGGCAGTTTATTATATTTGGTAAAGTGCCAGGGGCTGCATGATTTCATAAACGCACGCCAGAGTTAGTGAATCTGAAAACTGTTTTGATGGTTCAGGACACAGCAAACAGAAATCATGTGCCCTAAACACACATGCACTTTGTAGATGCATTTCGTGATTAAAGTTCAAGGTCAATTACAGTAAAACATTCAATTTATTTACAATCCTAGGATCTGTCGGTTCTAGAGTATCCTCAAATTGAAGTATCGAGTGGCTTATGGAAGGCAACCTTTCATCATAGTTGTGGAGTATTTGCTCAGCCTCCGCCCTTGTCGGGTCATGAGGAATTGTTTACCGTCCCATGAGACGTGGTGGGCGTTTCCCAGACTTAAAGCAGCGCTCACTATGAGGTATATGCAGGCAGGGCCTCAGGTCTAACAGACCGGCTCTGCTGCGTTTGGTGAGGTAATCATGCTGTTTGGATTGTAATTATTGTGGTGCGAGTCTGAGGAGGGATGGCTTTTGTGATACATGTCAGTCTGAGAGTGCTGCACTAGCAACGTGAAATACATGTGTGCTGTTAGAGCACTGAGAAGAAGAACTAAGATTAAAAAAAGTGGATTGTGAGTCTTTACTTACCAAAACTTCCAGTTCATTGCTGCCCAGGTCCAGCTGTTCCAGTTTAACCAGGAAGGAGAGGGACCTGAATACACACAAAATAGCACTTACATTAGGTCGCACTGATATATGGCCTGAAAGAACAAAGAGCAGGGCTTTGTTACTATGACGACATACCACACATTCGCACGTAAAGACATATGTAAAGAATGTGGCTGCAGGTAACTTATCATTTATGTCATGTACAGTAGGCGTTTTCTCAGACTACTTTGTATGTAGGTGAGAAGTTCTTATAAAAAGGAAACAAGTAGAAGTAGAAAGGAGAATCAGGGTGGACAACTCTTCATGTATTTGAGGTTTATTGTCCAGTCAACAGGCACTAGGTGGTGGGAAATTAGATAAGAGTTGAGTCCTGCATGTGTACTCTACAGAAGGGGGAGATGGGGGAGATGCGGGAGATGACACTTACGTGGGCAGCGACTTCAGCTGGTTGTCTCTGAGCTCCAACGTCACCAGGTTGGCCAAGCTGTAAAAAGGAGGAGTGGCAGTGAAAAGGAGGCGGGTCAAAGAGAGAGAGAGAGGGGGTAGGAGTTGGCAGGTGGCGAGAGGGGAGGGTGGGGGGGTGAGAGAGAGGGGAGAGGCAGGTTGGTTAGTCAGATGGCAGGTCTGTTGGAGCGGGCTGCCTGGCATGGTGAGGGTCTCCTCCATCTGGCTATGCACAGCAGTGGCCAAGGGCCCAGAGAGGGGCTGCCTCACAGCCCACTGGGCAGCAGAACTACGCTCCTCTCGAAGCTGCTCAGTTTCTGAATGATCAAGGATCTGACTGAGCTCTCCGTCTGTCCACAGTGTGATATCTCGATTACAGAGCTTTACAATTTGGCAAAGATTGTAATCCTAACGTTTCTCAAGTAGAAGAATTCACAACTGAATATCCGTATTCGACGAATTCTCTCATTTTGCATAATATGTAATATTGTAAGTTGAGTAAGTGTTTTATTTTCCTTGTTTCAAAAGCTGGGGTAAAATTAAAAATATATTTATTTTATTGAGCACACAGTTATTTTAATGTCTTGTCTGCTTAGTCTTCCACATGACTGATGATTATTTATCAGAATCCTCATTGTTTCAAATATTTTGTGAAAGGAATAAATAGTCAACCATACAATCTCTTTTTTTGGGTCTACTAACGATTTTTTGGGGGATAAATGAATTGATTGCTTTATTCCATTCAAATAACTTATCACTTAAGTGTAAGACGCCTTTATTAATTAAGATTTGGGGCAGAAAAGCAAAATTCTACAAAACAAAAAGGTTGTTTACGGTGATTATGGGCACAGTTAATACAATTTAGATATGAAAACTCTTCAAAAAATCTACTTTAATCGATTTTGCTTGAGTACATACTTTCCAACGTCGTTGGGCAATGTCTGCAAGGACACGTCGTTGAGTGCCAAGTGAGCCAGCGTTCGCAGTTGAGTGAAACCATCCGGCAATCTGAAGGGGGGGAAAATAGTGGAGAGAGAATTTTAGGGTTCTGTACAGCACATGGGATCACTTGACTCACAACTATTAACCCTATACATACTCCCATCTGTTCAAGCACTCAGCATCAACGCTTTATTCCAGCCTTTCTATAGGAGGAAGTTAAAAGGTTTAATACCAAGACATCACGGATGAAGGATGTGGAAAGAAGTGCAATCAGAGAGCGGGGCAACAGCGACCAAATAAAAACATATCTTAGGAGTATTCAGGTTACAAGTACGTGAATTTCAGTTTCAAATCACTGTACAGCAGACGCTCAATATCATTCACTGCACATTAAAAAGAAGAAAGAGCAACCAGAGCACATAAATGACACTTAATCCGGCTTTGTTTCATTTTTCAAAGCCATAGCAAACATCCCATTTGCTCACAGGAGTGATGGATGGAGAGGCTGGCTGTTACCTGGAGAGGGGGTTTCCGCTGAAGTCGGCGATCTCCAAGGCCCTGCAAAACTTAATGCTCTCGGGGATCTCAGGAATGTCTGCAGGAGAAAAAGAGGAGGTGTGTGTGAGGGGGGAGACCATCAGTGGACACACAGATTGAGTGAGGGGGGGGGGGCATATTCTATAGAGGGAATCATTTTAAGGTTCTTGTAATATCAACCAGACGGCTACGAGCGGGGAAGTGAGAGAAAGAAGGGGAAATTGAGAGGTGGGGTTGTACTACGAAGGACAGCAGGAAAACACCCTATTGTATCTGCATTTTCATACCATGAAATTGGAGAGTAACCACACATTTGGAGCTGTCATTATTAGGATAACTGGAGCCCTGTCTCTGTAAATCAAGCTGTTACTTCAGAGCTTTTGTCTTTACAGAGTGGTGTTCCTATGCATGGTAAAGTACAGGAATAAAAAAGGGGGTGAAACCTATTTAGACGTGCTGGGTGATGGTAAGGCTTCTTTGATTATAGGGCTGTTCCTCAGTTTTGCAACCGTTCTGTTCAACCTCAATTTCAAACCAAGAAAAATATTGCTTCCAAGGGAACACACGTCTACTGTCCTTCAGCTGAAAAACACCTCATTCAGCTTAGTGATCTCAAATCACAAAAGCAATAATCTTCTTTATGATCATAACTGACAGCACTTTACCCCCTTATAAAGATCTAGGCTGAGCAAAGACCCTCGATCCGATGGAACTCGGTAGATAACTGCATGTTGAGAAATCCCTACTGAGTCAGGCAGCCTCATCTGGCTCAGCGCGGTCCTGCGGCAGGAGCCGGCAGCAGCCAGCAGACAGATGGGAAAGGCCCTCACAGGCCACTGCACACAGCTCCCAGCGCAGATGATGCAGTGTGTTGCACAGCAGATGTCTCTCACCTACCATTCTGCCTCGGAGAATCTGGGTGCAGCATGCAAGGACACTGAGAGGGCAAGATGTGTATGCCTGAGAGTGTGTGTTTGTGTGTGGTTACAGCTGAGAAATGAAATAGCTGCCCAAAGTTAAATGAGTTTCACCCCTTGCTCAGGGAAAAAGCATGCTGATTTTTTGGTTTGCATGCGTTATAGGAATATTTAGGGGCATGGATATTCAGGTATGAGTGTGTCAGTTGTGCCCGGGGGTAAACTGAATAATCTGGCAGTTTGTATGTATCCAGCTAGCAGAGTCACTTTTTAAATCTTTGTTGTTTGGTGATTTTGGGGGTGGTCTAGACAGGTCTTTACAGCCATTGTGTGTTAATTGGGCGGTCTAACACGCCGGGATTGTAGAGAAACACACACAGTAACTTGTGAATGTTGTGTGTACCATTTCTGGAGATGTCAAGCTCCACCAGCTGCATGAAGTTGGCCACCTCGGGAGGGAGTCTCTGGATCTCATTGTCACTGAGGCCGAGCTTCCGTAGGTTCAGTAGTCGGAAGAAAGGCTGTGGAGACACATACAAACATGTCAATCAAAACAGAACTTTGAAAGAAAATGTCTTTCGATTCCCGCCGTAATGGTTTCTTTTTAAACTGATCAAGAGCAAGTGTGACGGCAGACTTTAAAATGGTATGTTAGGATTACTGTTATTAGCGTTCTCAATGCCGCTTACATTTCTGTCTGGCTGGGAACTGAAAACATTCTGTACATTCAAATGAGGGCCATTTCCGGGACTGGTTTCTAAAAAAATTAAAAAAACATTCCATCGTCGTATTCCCAAAAACTCTTCCTCACCATGGCAACGCCAACCAAACAAAGCGTCTTTGGATGGGAGAGCTGAGAAGAGTGCTGCTGCTGTGGCCGTGCCAAGTGCCTTCACAAGAGGCTGCTTGTTGGACGGGACAGCGTTCAGAAGCATTCCTCCGCCAGCAGCGCTGTGTGTGTCTCCGTGTGTGTTTGTGTGTATCATCTGCCGTGAAGACGGACAGACAAGACAGGCTGGCGGGGAACAGCAGGAGTAACTATGCAGTGATCAACCCCCTCATTCAGGCCCTGGTTGCGCAGCCCACAGAGGACCCACTGTCTGCCCGGTCCACTCAGACTCTTGGGAAACTCGCTGACTTGCACTTTCTGGGGTAGGAATTTGTGTAAACTCATTATTCAGGGATGCTTTCTGACATAGGGGGCACACATTTCTGCGAGCTTGGAGCCTAAACCCTAATTCCAATTAAATCTGGTCAAACACAACGATTGTGTGTCAGCGCCACAGATTAATATACTGATTTGAAAAATGTCCTTCGTGATTGAGATTTTAATTTTGCAAATGTAGAACTGCTACTTTACGTTTCCAAACTATATGAGGTAAATCAGAAAGCACAACACTTTTGATGGCTATTGTCAGCCTTGTTCTTGACAGCAGTGTGAAAACACGCATACACACATTCCTGTCAGCGCAACACGCTGGGAGACAGCTCCTCAATCACGCTGACAAAGAAGAATGCTACAGCTCCTCGATGACAGACAGCTCATGCTCTTAACGAGGCATGTGCATTGTGTTTGGAAGGGGAGTGTTGGAGCTACATCAGCATGTTTGTTTTTTTCTTTTTTCGAGCAACTGTCTGAAGTTTGCTGGAAGTGCAAGACGGAGCTTGTTAGTACTTTCCCAACACTTCCCCACCTGGCAAGCATAAAGGATGGGACAGAAGTAGAGAGAGACGGAGGGCGTTTGCTCACTGAGGAGCAGGTGACAGGTATCAGGTGACAGGAACAGGAAACAGGAGATGCCATGTGACCGGGGCCAAGCCCAGATGTGAACGGCCCCCAGGAGGGGAGGTGATGCAGGCAGAACAGGTGACACTCGGGAGCCTCTCGGGAAAGTGTAGAAAAACACACCAAACAACTCGAACACACCTCATGTTAACTTCCCATGGTGAGGCAGTACTCTCTTAACAAAGCATGACAGCCTTATTAACGTAATACACATTCACACAATCTTAATTTCAAGCTAAACCAATAACTTAAAGAGTTAGTGCATCAGTGAAATCCTATCCTTTCTTGATAGCGCCCAAAGCTCGATCAGTAGAGACGGGAACGCAAATATGATCAAACCTGAAAACAAGTGCTTATGAACACTCTGAGTGGCCGCTCACACACACGCTGCACAACAGACAACTGTGATGCTGTAAACAAACGGGCTGCACATGGAATAAATCCGTTCTTTGGTGCAAGCGTCCCAACACTTTACTACTAATTCCATCGATGTGAACTGGATTTCAAGTCCCTGCCGTTTCCCACTGACTGATGTACTTTCAAATGAAACAATGGAGCCCCGGCAGTGTTATACGGGCCAATGGGTCAGTTGGAATAACAAGTGGGAGCTCTGGGATTTAGTGTCCAGCCACCGTCTTTTCATTGTATCAGAGAGCAGCAACGGTCTACCCAGTGACTCCGTTTTTACAGGACTGTGTGTGTGTGTGTGTGAGTAACCATTTATAGAGCGAGGCAGCACGTCGGTTAGAAGTGGCGTGCTACATTTCCTTTCAACTTCGGAACTGGGATGGTTTAATTAAAGGCCTTGTGAGAGCTGTTTGCTTAAGGGAGGGAGGATGTAGTAGTGTGGAACAGTAGGGAGTGAGAGGGGGAGTAGATTAATGATAGCCACGTCAGCAGAGGGCAGTGTGGGGTCTCGAGAGCACAGCGCAGCAGTCACTACAGCCAATTCACAAACTAACAGTTTTGCTCATTTGTTTTGCTCATCTGCGTAACATCCACAACGTGCCCAACTCAAGCTAGTGTCAAGCTTCCGTGGTGTGGTACTTGTATGAGATATCCCCCGTTATTGAAAAAGTTAAGGAAGCCGTTTGACCCATGGGCAACCCATGAGAAAGAGAGCAGTGTGTGTGTGTGTGTGTGTGTGTGTGTGTGTGTGTGTGTGTGTGTGTGTGTGTGTGTGTGTGTGTGTGTGTGCGCGATGAGAGAGACAGGGAGGCCTTGCTGCACACACACTGCACTTCAGTGAGCGTGTGCGCCGCATTGCAAAACGCTCTGCTTTGTCTCATCTGCTTAGCTTCCACTCAGGCCGTGTTACTGTGCCACAGGATGTGTGTTTTATGTGTGTGTGTGCATTTTGCAGACATCCACAGGAGAGAGGATCCTGTGCTGTAGGTCTGTAAGTCAGCACACACCCACACCACTGTTTACAGAGTCTTAGTTTGACTTTGGTTCAGGTTGCCAGGAACTCTGGTTTTCAGCACTAGGACTCCGCATGTGTGTGTCGGTGGGGGGTGGGGGGTGGGGGGGAAGCAGTATGTTAACGTTCATATTTGTGTGTTCATGCGTATTAGCAGCGGTGGGTGTTTGTTTAGGAGTGTTTATGGGTGTGTTTATGTGCTCCTGAAGAGACTGTAAATTCACAGGGTGGAATGTTAATGTTTTGGACCTCACAACACTCCAGAGAACCCAATTCAAATATGACCACATATCAAAGAAGCATGTCAGTGACACATGTGAGTTAACTGTGTGAGTAATGTCCCACTGTACGTGCAGTGAGCCTCAGCCAGAACTCGACAGAGGCTGCAGTGTTCCAGTCAAGTGACTCCATTTAGCTTACGGTTTCCCTCCAATCATTAGACTACAGAGAGAGCGCTCCTACTCCTACTGCCCCGCACACACAGCCACACAGCCACACACACACTAGATCCAACCTCCCTCTTCGGAGCACATTTCGTGTGCAGGAGACCGTAAAGTCACCCCAGATTTACAAATCTGTTTGTCATTAACCTATCATTTGTCTATACTAGCAGTGTTTGCTAGTGTTACTGCAGAGACAGTGGAGCACAGTGTTGGAATTCTGTTAAACAAAAATGAAGAAGAACTTAACGGACGTGGCCAGGTCTCAGCTTGCCTACGGAGAGATTTGATCAATGGACCCACTGATCTCCAAATTCGCTGGGAATGAGGCAAGTCGAGTGACTTAGCATCACCAATCCTCTCTCGCCTATTCTGTCTAATTGTACTCCAACATGCTTCCTTCTCTATAACTCAAAGTCCTTTTCACACATTCCCCAGCTTCTTAATCTTGTGCCAAATCTGCCCGCTGCCCTAGTCCGCATGTTCCCACTCTTCCCAATATGAATTCCCTCACAGTGCACACAAACCGCACACACACACTACTGGGGTGAGGGGCTGAAAGGGAGGGGAGGGGAGGGGGAGAGCACATGCTTTTGTGCTGGCCTGGACTCATTCGGTGTCCGGGGGAAATAAAAAAATAAAAAGCCAAGAGGATTTGGTTGACTGAGTAGCTTGCTCTCAAATGGCGAGCCTCATTACTGCACACTCGGCTCTATAGATAGCCACGGTCAGTGATGTGGAATAAACTCAGGAGGTGAGCACACACACACACACACACACAAGCTCTGCATTCACACTTTACTCAAACTTCTTCAGCGCACCGTTGTAAATGCAAACGCACAAGCACCAGCAAGTATTGCTTCTCGGTCATCTCACGACCCCCTCCCCCTTAAGTTGGAGACAAAAAGTTCCCAAAACTTCCACACATGAATGACACCCCAACTGGTCCTCTTCCCCTCCCTCCTCCCCTGTGCTCCACTTCTCTGCGTTCCCTCCATTTTCCTTGGCAGAGGGACAAAGGCCATGCAGCCAAGTCTCAGGCCAGCTCTACATACCCCCCCCCCCCCCCCTGCTGCCCAGCCAGGGGATTCCTCCATTGTCTGACAGGACACCACAGAGAAGAGAGAGAGGGCTGGAACTGGAAGGATGGAGACTTGAAAGAGGAATGTTGCAAAAGGATAACAAAGGGAAGGAATGACTAAGAAGGATAGAGAAGGAGAGTGGGGAGAGCAGTGCAGAGAAGAAAAGGGTGTGCAGGAGAAGAGAAAGGGGTGAGGGTGGATTATTAATGAGGAATAGAGGGCAAACAATGGATTCCCACAGTGATCTGGACACTAATGGGAAGGGAGACTTCACCCACTGACCGACAAATCATCAGCGGACTACACTCACTGCTCCTTTCTATTGAAGATGAATCATTTCATTTATTCATCCAAACCAAAAGAACGACTGTCAATAAAGTGGTTAAGTTCAGTCCATTGTCGTTCACAGGCAGTGTACAGTACAATACTCCCATTGGCCTCATCATAAACCCATACAAAAGGTCAACAATGCAGCTCACCACCTGCCCAAAATTAGAAAAACCTACACACCACTTCCTCTGCCCTCGTCCACTGTCTCCCACACACTCAGTTGTTTGCAGCTCAGTGCATTTGTGAGAAAGCAACAAGCAGGACAGGAACAGCCGAAGCATTAACACACACTAGGTGCCGATCCGTCGCTGCATTCTATTAGAACATGAACGATCTATGCAGTGCGGGGGTCTGTCTCTGTAGGAGCCGTGTAATTAGGTTTGTGTGCTATTGTAAAACACGGTGCCTATGTGCGCTAGTGTTTGTGTTTCACTTAAGTGGCACTTTCAGCCGTGACTTCCCTTATCCGGCTCCGGGCCCTGCAGAGGCCACACAGAGAGAAGGGGTGTGGTGGAGGCGGTGGCATGACTGACAGCGTAGCTAACTCCCGTCAAGATACACCTGTCCCGGTGACTTTGATCTGTGCCGAGGAAACGCAGCCCGGCTGAAGCCAGCTGATGTCTGAAGCTGCCACGCCTAAACATTAGCAGCTTTACACTACGGTAGCCAGATCCGGCTCAGACAAGAACACATACAAGAGATAACCACAAATATAAAACATTTTGGTAGCACTTCTGCCCTGGAAAGATTTACATGAGGCAAATAATGTGATGGTAATGAAAAAAGGCTTGATGACACCTTTGAAAAACCAATTTCATTCAGGTGGATGTCTGTTTGAACAGGTAATCCAAGCTATAGCTCATAACGGTGTATGCATGTTGAGTCTATGTGTTTTGCCTACGAGGGAAAGCAGTCGTTTATGTTTTGCAGCAGTATTAATGAACTCTAATGTTGTGCATAGCCGAGTATGGGCACCGCCTTCAATGAGCATTCCCACTAATGCACTGGTAGAACCGAACCTGGGGCCACTATTAGTTATGAACACGCTGGCGTTACATAAACAGAACTCCCTCTTGTTCTGGCTGCCCTCTGGACATCCTGTGCTTTGCTGTGCTGCCATGTTTTCTTAAGTGAGGAAGTCGGGCTAGACTCAACGAGGAGTGGATGGATGCACAGTTTAAAGAGAAAGACGTGCAGGGGGAAAGGGGAAACCCTCTCTTCAGGGCAAAGTGTGGTCGCCGTGAACACGAAGCGACCTCCTGGAGAGACAGTGCGGCCGGATAGTGTTTCCACTAAGCCACTGTGAGTGCCAAAAACTTCTTCTAGGTCAACATGGTTAATAAACAACCACAGTGACAACAAGGGCTTTTCCCCCTATGGCTCATGGGAATGAGTTCTGTGGAGTGGACACAAAGCTATTATGTTTCAGTGGATCCCAAACGAATCCAGCCAAATGTGCATCCTGGAATGTGTCGCTTATAGAGTCCTATTTGTCAGCTGTAGATGTCAACGCGCACTGTGGAGTAAATAGAAAGCCTATATCGCCCATGTTGTTTCAGAGGGCTGACGGATTGATGGAGAGGGAACAGGTGGACATGGCATTTGTGTGGCTATCCACTCACAGAAATACACCTCTAAAGATTACGTGCACTGAAAAATGCATACCTTCTCACCTTATTGCTATTTTAGGGACTAAAGAACGGGAGTCTTGGTGAGTTACATTACACATGAAGAACAATACAAAAGGACATGCTCTTGTTTATGTTTTGTGTGATGCTTTGTGCGGTAAAGCGATTTTTATAAATAGATGAGTAATCCCTCTGCGGTTACCGTGTTGGTGGGCTAATCACTGCTTTGGTTACTAAAACTGTCACACTGATAGAAAAGCTCACACCTCCAGCCCTGGTACAACATGTCCGCTCAACTTGTCAACAGCGCCACACAGAACGAGAGAGAGGAAGAGAGCGCAGATTTGCAATCCAAACAATATTCAAAGCAGCGGCCAGGAGGAAGCCTTAAACTCGTGTTCTTCAGAGCAGCAACTGCCGGCAGAGTGGTTCCCTTTCAGGTGTTGTAAAGCCGAGGTTTCGTCTGGCTACAACAATCTGAAGAGTAAAGCTCAAAACCTAAATAGATAGTTATTGACAACATCGTACTTCTACAATAGAGGAAGCAGAACAAACATGGGAAACAACAATGTTTCAACACATTAATGAGGGAAAAGCAAACTTCCCCAATTCAAATGTTACCATTTCGTTGAACTGGCCTTGGGATTCTCCATCAACGCTCTGAAACTGCAGAGGAGGCCCTCCCCCTCCACCTCGGCCCCTCTCTGTCCCCGGACCTCATCACATGCTCTCCCATTCTCTGTCTGTGTTCCCACAAACATGACACAAAACCCGAGGCCCTATTGTTTACAGTCCACAGAGGACGTTTGGCTCTTTCCTGGATGGGCTGGATCCTGTATGTGCAGCCTGTCTGCCAGCTCTCCGTTTGTCCCAAAGTGAGTCACTGCAGGGAGGGGGGGGCGGCCAGCATGGCAACCATTGCCTCTGGGATTGCACTGCCACAGCTTTGTATACAAGTAATTTGCAGGCTAGTTAGCACATTACATAATCAAACACATCGGGAGCAGCAAGAGGTGGCTCGGAGCATCTTGATTTAGTATAAATAGGGCACTCAACAGGAGGATATGCATGGAGTCGTATCTTTTACTACAGGGACGAGTGAAAACACCTTAAATGACTAACAGCATGCGTGTTGTTCAGCCTCGGGACAATTATTGTATTGTATGTGACCAGTTTGTGCCCTCCCTCACAGGATCATGTGGCTCAGTATCTTTCCTCTTCCAGAAGCAGTCTCAGCATTTTCCCTCTTGCAGCAGGCTAGCACACAGGTCTCTGTCTTTAGATTTCTCTCTCAGGAATGTTGGGAAACTGGCATGGGAATGAATAGCTTTGGAATGTTCATTTCCACGTCCAATACCATGCTAGCAATTTGTCGACCTAGGCCGAGCACGCTGTTATTTTAAAGGATCAAGATAGCTCTCGAACAACGACGGAGTAATGTCGCAGAGATTAGTGTGCGGGTGTCACACTAACAGAAATAAAGCAGTCCATATCAATGCCAGTGAAATTCCATGATTTTCCATAAACAACAACAAAACAATGAAACCAGGGTACTCCGATATACACTACTTCATTACCGTTTGAATGTGGTTTTTGCTAATGTTGCATTATCACCAGGTTATACTGCCATTATTGATGTGGTTGAATCAGCCAATACGTTCAAAATCTGTAACAGAGTTTGCCCTGGGTAAAGCAGTTTTAGGTTCTCTAGACAAACTGACAAAAAAGGTTTAACAGATAAAGAGTCTTACATTTAACTTCATGACTCGATTATGGGCCCGGAAAATTAAAGTGGCCCAAACAGTCAGCCCTGTCCGGCGCCGATATGAGCTGATTTGCCAGGAGCCAACAAATCCAGATAACACAACGTCTTCCACCATCTTACTTTATAGTAATCCACGGACGTATGCAAGGTATCATTTGCTTTCACATTTCTAGAGTTTTGAGTACATATCAGAAAGTGAGCCTATGACACAAATGTTCCGCAAGATCATCACAAAGTCACCTCTATCTAGTCCACCGATCTAGCATCCCGGCCCCTGTTGAAAAATAACTGTTCTACTTTAGTTGTTGCTATGAGGTGTCTCTGCCTTGCAGGTGTAACTTTTTAAAAGCACAAAGTTGGTTCCTCTCTCTGTCGGTTTGGCTCGGGCAGAAGCAAAGGTTGTGGTGTTGCAAGCAGATTCGGGACAGCAATTGTGGGGGCCTCTGTGCACACATGGACGGAGATGGTGTATCTCCCTGACAACACAGGGTAAGCGCATCCCTGCACCACGCAAACTAGTGGCCCCTGGAGATCCATCACCTTGGAGACCAGCATTTGTTCAATGAAGAAGCCAGGGGAAGTAGAAACCTCCCCGGTGACGCTTGACTGGCGTTGAAATGAAAACTTAGCCTCCCTAGATAAGGACACTTTATCTGCTTGAAGATATCTTAACATCTATATAATCACAGACCATAACTGAGATATAATCTGGCAATGTCTGTTATCACGCAATGTACTGTCTTTATAAAGACTGGGCCAAAAGAGCACTCGACACTAGCATGTATGCTTATCTACAACACAAGACAGAAGACAGGGATGCCGTTACTTAGGATTACAAGCACCATTAATATGTCATGGAGACGGTGTGATTACAGAGTGGTCTGCACACCCCTCCTACACGACTTCAGAGGATCAATGCCAGGGAGAACCAAAACACTAGCCCTAAGCTCAGAGGGGAACACATGCTGCTCTGAAACACTGCTGTTCCTCAGGCCCGACGTTACGAACCTGGTTTGTCATCTTAAACTACGAAAAGAACCACACTGTACTTGAGAGACACAGATAGCACATTTTGTACCCAAGCCCATTTCCTTGTCCGACAAAGTATGAGGTGACAGAGTCCAAGCAAACATACATGTGCCGCCTGATCCGCACACGTCCTTGACCCCTGTGACATGTTCCTGTGCTCAAAAGAGCCGTCTGCTGAGTGGCAGCAAAAGTCACACAATGTTCACAGATTACTACCTGTGACAATACATATGCAGTATCCTGTAACCCGTGGCTACCAGAACATACTGCAGTGGGTAGGTAAGGCGTTGGAGTACAGATGAAGGTCAAGGGTGGTAGCAAAGTTATTTAAACACAAACAGCAAACGTGAATTGAGCAGGCTGAAGTATAGATTTGAGGGTACACATTTGCATAACACAGTTGGAGAAAATGCAGTCTGTGTATGATGCAAAAATATGAGCTGTTAGTCCAGAATCATGAGTGGGCTTTTTTTGGCAAGAGCCATAAAGTACATTTAGCTTCAAGTTCTTGATGCTTTTCTCCGTTAACATACACTGATACGTCTGCAATATAATATCAGCCAAACCAATATATCTGACAGGCTGTAATCTGAATGCACTGTAAGTTTACGCCTTAAAATCAATAATCCATTTCCTGCGTCTGCTAAGAGAGCTGAAAGAACCTGACTAAGATCTGACCAAATAGAAATAGAAATAGACAAGCAGTTCGTCTTCTACACTCTTCCAGCTGCGCTCCTTTTTAGTATTCCCATTTGGGTTTTAAATCCCAGAAGTTGATGTGCGATCTTAATTAAGACACTGTTAGACAGAGCGCAGGCTAATATTTAACAATGGGACACTGAAATGAAGCCTAATTAGGTGGAGAAATTCCACTGGAACAAGATGTGCGTATCATGCCTGCTTCAGTGTTTGTCTAACATTAGAGCCTGTGTGTGGGCTTCACCAACAGGAATGTGAAATGAGTAAGTTCAAGTGTGTGTGTGTGTGTGTGAGTGAGTGAGCTCGAGAGAGAGAGGAGTGAGTGTAGCAGTGAGGGCAGGGCAAGCTCCTGGAGATTCCAAGCATGCCTGCATTTCCTCGGATGTCACGTGCCGCAGTCCACACAGAACTGTGTCGGCTAATTTACAAAGAGCACACCTAGCCTTGCATTTTCCCCCAAACGTTTCATATATAAGCAGAACCATTATCAAAAGATAATCAAGTCCCAAATCAATCACATTCATTTGATAAAAACCAGAGTCAAATGTCATATCTTTTATATTCAAGACCACAACCAGAGAAGACAAGCCGCAAACTCAAAAGATCTTCTCTTTTTTAGGAGCCTTAATATGTTCGATTCCAAAAAAAATTAAGTACATCCCTGTAGATTTGACTGGCAAATCCAAAATATGAGACTTATACGTGTCAGATGATGCACCTGGAATAGAAAGAAGATTATAAAGCGGCCCGTTGGGACATTAAAGCAAAGAGAATGATCACTAACTGTTGTGGATTGCTGCAATTCCTCACGTTAAAATAACTGACCTTTTCACTCTCAACAGTGACCCAGCTATCAACACTCACTGAGTCACTCATCAGATTGGGCCGAGATGTTGTAAGCATGCCAAAAACAAAGACATCAACACGAGAAACAGAAATGCTTAAGTGCTGAGGCGAAAACATATTCACAAGAAGAGGGAAGTAGAGAATCAGGGCATTCTCACTGCACTGGAGATGAAAAGATGTGCTTGGGGGCCTACTAACAGTCCTGCTGACGTGCACACACACACACGGCTCTCTCCTTTTCTACAGACCTGTTACTGCTTGGTTTGTTATTCCTCGCCGGGATGAGCATGACACATACGTGCGTGTGTGCTGCTTTGTTGTCTCCAAAGAACCCTGCTGTGCTTTGTATTGGTCATTCTCTTGTACTCTCTTAGTCACACACACAAATATTCGCCCATCAGCACCTCCATCGGAAGACTAAAACTGGCACAACACACACATTCAACCCGTGTTGTATTGTGTGTGCCCGATAACCAATTAACCAACCGTGACACGGTAATATTGTTATCCAACAGGTCCCTCAAATCAGAAACAATCCCTTTTTAGACACTGGTGGTCCCGACCCCTTTATATTGTACACATAATACATGGTCTTTTTTATATTTTGAACCAGAAGCATTCATTTATTATATTGACAGAAACCTGCTGCTGATTCACACTCAAGAACTGATAAAGATATCATACCTTACATCAAATCCTCGCGGGGCCAGATTAAATATGATTTCTGTCTTCAAAGCGAGCACTATAACAACCTTTAAAAGACGTCTCACTTGCATCATTAATAACTTAAGGAATCTAAGTACTTGAGATGTGGGAAAGGAAGATCGCAAAGCTCTTTTACAAAGGATACGATGAATGAAGACCGTCAAAATAAAAGTGTACCGGTGGATTTATCTGTGGACTGTTGCATAGAACACTGTAGATCCCACTAAACACTCAAGACTGAGCCTTACAGAGGAAGACACACCTTCAATTTGAATCCAGCACATTTAGCAAAAACGTAATAATAATCAAACCCAACATGGCAGTTTCCGGGCATAAGACAAAGTAGGTTTCTTCTAAGGGATTCTGACGAGGCAACATCAATAGTGGGATCAATAAGGAGGAGGCGCAGACAGCTCAGCGATTAAGATAAATTGTAAAGATTATTCAGTCAATGTTAGCTATGGTGTTGAGGAAACTTTAAAAACGCTAAGCTCTGCAATAGTGCCGTGTTATTGCAATACAGCAGTTCTGAAAATGGTAAAAGATATTACAGCCATTTGGGGAAAAGATATTCCCCAAATCACACCAAATGTTTGCACTCTGGAGATGTAGATGACAGATCGTGAGCAAAGTGAAGAGAGTAAACACTGCTTCCACACGTGTGTGACTGTACTGCATTATCATCTCTCCTGAGCTCTTGGGCTTAACATTCCTTCACGGGTTGGTGCCATTTCTTGTAAGATTGCAGAGAAACTAAGTACTTTCCATTACTTATCTAAACTCTATCAGTCAGAGTCACCGTGAGCTTCCGGGAGACAGAAGAGGAGGGAACAAAGAAGAAACACTGCTGTGCTGGTAGGGGGAGATCTGGGTAAACAACAATAAGGTGATTTCCCTCTGAACTCCTGTTTTATTGCCTGGATTTAAGGTGCTTTCTACAAAACAAGGTCTAGAGGCGATGGTCTTTCCAAAACAGGGCATTCCACGTTCGGCTCACTTGATTATTCCCGCTTCCTGCTCGCAGAGACGCTCCCAACAAAAAGGAATCAACAACCCCAAACCTAGATGCCCTCAAGAAAAAACATATGAGGGCATTATGTGATAGCTCAAGCAGCTCTGAGAGGCGCTCTGAACCAGCCACCTGTTCCAAAACACACTAAGACAGAGCTGCTGTGCTGTGGTAGCTGTTGTTTGGATGAGGTATTGCTAATACTGCTGAATATTTAAAAAGAATGTGTGTGAAGTGGTAAAACACAGCTTCTTCTTTTAAATAGCCGGTATCTTGGATGGAGGTAAGAGAGCTGGAGGGGAGGGAGGGCGGCCCATATAAAGCCACAGCTTCAGGAAGCACACACCGGCTGTAAAAGCTATCAGGTGACAGGTGATAGATATACACCTTCAATGACTGCGTGTGGCCAGCAGATAAAGGGCAGCATTTGTTTGTGGTTGGTTTTTATGCCAACCCGGTTGACCTATTCCCCCACAGGGACATCACCACCCTGACAGATTAGCCTCAAAAGGACCATTTGTGTGGCTGAGAGTAGTTCCTGGGCTGCTGTATGATCAAAAGGTTCAGGATCCCATCCCAAAGAAATGTCACTGCCAAATTTAACCGCTCCAAACTTCACATGGTCGTCTACAACCTCTCTCTGAGTCTGTGGCCGAGATATAACCTGTTCAAAATATTCAAAAGCAACAGACAGTTTACTCAAACTGAATACACATCTGGCACAAGAGGACCTCAAACTGTCCCGCTAACAGGATGGGAAATAAGCAACCTTGTACTAGGCAATTACAACAGGCTGATAAAAGGGTCTGTGTTACCAAGCATTATCGACCCGTGGAAAATCAGTCGTGGTAAACTTCTCCTCCTCAGGACAGACCTGTGCAGGAGTGCAAGGAATGTGGTTTTTATTTTAAAATAATAATAATGTGAAACTGATTTTGCTGCCATTGGAGAAATTAGCTAGCGGCCACCAGTTGCACTTTAAATATTGCTTGTTGCTGATAATAATAAGTGTGCCACTCCCTGCTCTTGGACACCAAGACCGTCTGTGTCCTTATCCTCTGGGGTTTCTAAACCCTGGCTGCTGGAGAGGATGAAATCGACACAGAAACACAGTGGGACAAAGAGAAAATGGCGTCACCTTGTACATCTTGTCTTTGTGTACTTAATGACTGTTGCCAACAGAACACCTGTCCTATCACTGTGCTGCAGCAGGGCTGCCACAGACTCTCCCCTATCGCAAACAGCTGCCACAACCACCAAAGCCATCAATTATTCACCGGGGCTTTGCCTCCTTGTTTACCTTAGAGGCTGGCAACCAAGGCCAGAGTGCATGGGAGAGCGGTGAGTAACAGCAGCATGAGGACGGACCTGTGTTAAGTCCAAATGACACCTCTAAAAAAAAAAGCACAGCATTGTTAGATCCATGAGGTCACATGAACAGGAAATGCTACTGTGCTGAAAGTCAACAAGACCGCACAGGGCTGAACAAACAACTTTAGGACAATGTGACTGTGAGCTGGACAGCACCGTCTCAAGTAGCTTTTCCACTTTTGATAAATATCTCATTCCATTGATGACTAATCTGTTACTCTTTATTAAGTGAAAACACCTGTCCCAAAAGGGCTCAAGTTATTCATATAGATTGTGTTTCATTCAGACTTGAAACAATGAATAAATGAACAAAAATGTTGATTTACTGTAGGTGGGTTGCATAAAGCAGTGTTGAATTTTAAGGGGCAATGACAAGCCATTTCTCAAGAAGGAATACATTATTCCTCAGCGTGAACGGGACGGAAGGCGGAGGATATGTGTTTGCTTGTCAGAGAGCACAAAGTAGATGATCCATCTACACCGTGCAGGGGTCCTCCAGGGGGCTGGCTGTTTTCCCTGGGACTCTGGCTGCTTCTTCCCCACCTGACACCGCATGTCAGCCCTGACTCTGGTGTTCACGGGTGGATGGATGGCTCCAGCACTATGATCCCCAGAGGGCCCTGGGTCAGTGAAGCACAGCACAGCTCAGCTCACTTCCTCCAGTGGAGGTGCCAGAGCTCCACCTGCTCATGTTAATCCATCCCAGGATTGAAATACACCCCCCACTACAACTAAATACTCACTCTCTCACACACATACCTCCCATTACCCCTCTGTCCCAGCAGATTGGGGGAGGGGGGACAGCAGGATGTGAGACCAGCTGGTCATCAGCTCAGACAAAGAAACCTGCTGAATGTGCTCTGGCATCAAAAAGAAACTCAAATATCTCACATTGCTGTTTTTTCACAGCCTCACCAACTCTGTATCACTTTTAAAGCGCTATGACAGCCAAAATTCTACTTCTGTTCTCAAGTGCCCTCCAACCAGGCTGTGGATACGGCTCATTTCAATCCATAGTCTTAGAGACATGAAAACTAATTATTCACACAACAAATCATACTTTAGATCCTTTCAGGAGTAAACGATAGGGGCGGCTTGACCAGAGCAGGAAAGAGAGCAGAGTGAGAAGGAGCTGCGCTACAGGAATGATGTGGTTTTTCCGCAGAGAGGCCAGTAGCAGGTGTAATTTATCTTTGCTCGTAGCCTAGTTCAGCAAGGTGGTTGGGGAGAGACAACCCAGCGCTCTGTAGCTTCAACTGGAAACTAAGGGAAGACACACTGACTGCAGAGCTCACTAGTTCAATGTAAAGACTGCAGTTTGAAGAGACTGGCCTACATTTGTAAGCCAAACTTCCCTCACTGAGAACCAGTTGAAAGTTAGTGATGCTGGATGTCTCTCACATATTTAAAAGGAATAGTAAAGTAGATGGACGGAGCCTCAGTCATTCTGACATAGCCATTTTTGATTTTCCTTAAGATCACAATAAAGATTTAAACAACAAAAGACACATTAAACAAAAAACATGACTACTGAAACTTAAAAAAAGGGAGGCCGAGTCACATCCAGAGTCCAGTGAAGGGTGAGTGTCTCTTGACTGCGGGCTGAACATACAACAGGGAGAAAAGCAAGACTTGTATTGGTGCAGTTTTGTGCTCAAAAGAGGCCCAAATGGCAGATAAGCAGTTCCCAGAGGAACACTGAGACGCACTAGCGTGTATGAAGGGGGGGGGGGTCACAACTGAGGTGCTGAGGGGCATTTTCACGGCCGGGTGAAGCCCTAATCTGCCCTTTAGCTGCAGATCTATTAGCACACATACGGAGTGTACTGGTGACCGCTGAGGATTACAACATGTTGCCTAGTCATCCTTCCTGATCATCATACGCAGAGCCTTTTAACAACAACACATCTACAAATGTTATTTTCTCCAACTGCGTGTGTAACGATGGCATTAGCGCTGATAGCGGTAACACATTTGCTCTCGCCCATTTGCAACAGTTCTTATATTTCTGTGTATGGCACGAGTGTTAACACCACGTCAGTGTATCTGTAAGATCCTATTAGGCAATAATACTGGGAGCAACATGCAGAAAACCTGTTTTGCAAATCTAATGGGGACACACCCATCAGGGATATGTTCCCTATTTCAACAATGGAAAACCGAACAAGAACAAGTAAATATGCTCAGGTTATGTACATTTGGTAGAGTCATTTTTTAGGCTGCTGTCTACTGCACCTGCAGAACACCTCGTCCCTCTGGGTAGGGTCCTCCTCGTGCTTTTCAGCAGGTGTAACTGACCTAAAACAGATCCTAACAGTGAACATTTCAGTCGATATGCTAGCAGACTCAATGTACGCCTGGTCAAGGGCAGTGCAGTGCATAAAGGAAACACAAAGAGCCATGACATCGGATATGAGGGAAGGGGGGGCAATCACACTTGTGAATGGACTTCTTTGTAACCTGTCATGGGACTTGAGAATGGCTAAAAAGATAATTCCCTCGTCCTCAACATGATCTTTGGAGCACAGCTACTTTGTCCGAGCGGCTTCCAAACGTCCCTGCTGAAGAGTCAGAGCCGTATGGGGAAATGTGGATTGTGGGACATGTACTTCTAACCAGACTGTCACAAGCAATTTGTCAATAATCGACTGAATAGGTTGAGCCACCAAGAGATTCACCCTTGACAACGACATGTACCAAGTTATATAACAATAAAGTGATTATAAAGGCATCAATGTTTCCTCAATGCTTATGGCTATCTGAGATTTTTTGCAATGAGTAAACTGAGCTGTGACCAGCATTAAGGGCTGAGGATATACAGGCATGAGGGGAATTCCAGACCAGCTGCCTAATTAAAAAAGGCTTCTCTAAACTCATTTCATACACAGAAGTCATAATGGATGCTACTATTTTAAGTATGATCCCTGCTCGGATAGAATTTTGCCCGAAAATCAGTCCGGCCAAAACATCATTCTTACATTTCTTCTTTTTACAAAGCACGTGGCAAATGGAGACATCGCTACCGCAGAGGGCATTATCTTGGTGGGCAGTGAGGTGTGGGTGGAGTCACAACAAACTTAAGAAACTCTCAGGATGTCTAAATCTCCATCTGTTCACTTTGTTAACCCCCTCTCAATACGAGACCTATCCACCTCTAGCCGCACCATAAAAAAAACCCATCTACACATCACAGTCTTTATTGGGCTTATCAACTTAACACACATTACCAGTCTCCTGTGTTAAAAGCATCTTAATGGCTGTATTGATTGTTCTTGTGTGTAAAATGTTACTGTATACATAAACTCCCCTGCCTGACAGCCCTGTAAGCTTGTGACTGTGTCCCAGGACAGTTTGCAGCCCCTCTATAAAAGAAGTGAGTGTGCGAAGGTGTCCAATCTGAGCTGATTATTCTCCATAACCCATAAGCATGCCACAATGCGTCCACACTGTGCTCATTAAAAGGCGAAAAAAATAAACTGCATAACACAAGATGTTAAGACTGAAAAACAGAATAACAAATCTAAAGACTCATCCCTGACCTGAACACGTAGAGACAAGAAAGGATGGAGGACAAAAGCATAAAGGCATTTCAGACCCATACTCACTTATGAGCTCGTTATGGTGATTCAATGCATCATACAGTCAGTGCCCTTGTTCCTAACCCTGTATGGGCCTGACCTCTCACACGGCTCCCTCGCTGAAGCCCCGCTGACTCTGAGGACCCGAGAGAGCCTGTATGCTTTGTGTCTGCACGCTACGCGTTCACTGCAGCCACATGAGACAGTGTCAGCACGCATTTACGTCTCCTGGTTGAAGCCAGCCTCACACAGAGACTGTGTCAGTTAGCTGAGCAGTCTGCGCCAGAATACTTGGGTGTATCTGTCACTCAGCAGGATTTCAGGGGCCATGCTCCAGGTACATTGTGAGTATCTGACAGGCTAGAACTAAGTGGAGGAAACAGACAGTCTGTCTGCAGGTAACCCTCATCAGGCAACACTTTTGTGCAAAGAAAAGGCTCCGACTACATTTCATTATCCTGTAGCTACTGTATGTGTGTCTTCATGAGTGGCTCGCTGGCATCTGTGAAAAATAGTTCATGCAAGAGCCAAGTGTGGGTCAGAAGAGAAGCGATACACACACATTTTATAAAAACAAATAACAGCCAAAGCCTGGGGATGCTACAATAATAAGTTTGTGATTCCCAGAAAGTAACAGGTGGTCCTGCCAACACTTCAGCCTCTGTTGACTTTGACTTGTTAACATCTACTTCATTAGTGAATGTACCACTTGCCCCTTCACCCCTAAGCTAAAGCCAAGAAACACGAGACTGACAATGTCTGCTACTGTCCAGTGTATTCATTCAAACTCCCAGCTCCATCAGCCTCACAGCCAGCGCCCTGTCCCAATGATAAACAATGTCCTGAACTGAATAAAACAGGCAGAAAGTCGACCAAGCAAGTGCTTTGTCCCACATCTCTGGAGAGCTATATGGCGAGAAAGGCCAACAACAATTCCTCTACCCTAAAAATAAACTCTCTGGCTACACAGAGAGAACTTTTGTCATTTTTCAAACAGTGGGTGTGTGGGTGGGGAAAGCAATTCATTCCACGGATGCCTTCCCACACTGCATCCACCCACTGGCCAGTGATGCCATTACTATAGGCAACATGTTGTGTGCCAGCTGTTTTGGTCAGGGTCACTCCCCCTGAATAGGCAACATACCCACCCTTTAGCCAAAGAACACTTCTCTTATCACAACTAAAACATCATGTCACGCCTTGTCCATTCATCTTTACACGACCCAATGCAAATATGAACTGCATTACCTAGTTGTATGATTGAAGCTTATATTGTAACTGTTAGACGCTTGTACTATATAGCTCTTGATTATTCATTGATGTCACAAGGCTACAGGGCACAATGGCCAAACCTATTCCAAGGAGGCAAAGAAGGAGGTATGCTACCTTTGATGAGAAGGAATTACCTGTGCAGGTTATATCATGCAAGCTATTTCACCTTGGGTAACCTATTTGAATGAAATATGTGGATTAAACACATTAAAATATGTGCAATTGGTTAGTGCTGCAGAGTAAATTTGACAGAACCAGGCAGTCAAGCACAAGGAGACACTATAGGAGACACTATAGGAGACACTATAGCCACTTTGGCTCAGGGGAAGGATGCACATTGCTGAATGACACAGAGGGTACATTTTTGGACTGTAAACCCTGCATACCTTTGGTAGCTCTTTGAGTTGGTTGGCATCGAGGAGAAGCTCCTCCAGGCTCCGACTGTAGCGGAATACTTCATCGGGGACTGTCTGCAAGTTGCAATGTCGCTTGTCCACCGACTCGACGTGGCGGTTGCAACGCCACAGGGGGATACACTTCAGCATGTCCGGCCGCCGGGGGGAATTTGGTTGCCGGTGCTACTGAAATCTCCGCATCGGAGGGTGAAGGTCGGCGGTAGGGAGGATATTGTGAGCGTGTAGACTCACTCAATGTCAAAACACTCACGGTGTTCCCACGACGATCCCCAACAGGAGGCCGAAATCCACTTAGAGACACAAAAATAATCCCTTCGACCTGTTAGCGATATTCCAAGTTTCAGTTCAGCTGTGTGTCTCAGGTTTGTCCTCGTGTCATCCACACCGGAATGTACGATAAACACAAATACAAACTCCCGCTTGTCTGAAGTGTTTCCTCACTTCTTGCAGTCACTTCTTCACAGAGGGGAGGAACGTTAGCTTGTTTTGCTACCGCCACATCCCTGAATGAGACCGAAGCAGTGCCTCGTCTAGCTGAAAAACAAGCCAACGAACCAGTTATGCTTCAGTGTTGCTTCAAGTATCCTAGTCATGAGTGGTAACTGATAAAACAACCACTTGACTTAGGCTACAGATAAATGTCTAACACGAAACAACTCACATAACCCACAGAGCGAGTCAGCAGAGATTAACCCGAGTGTGGCTGCGTAACGATGTGCTCGTTCTCCGCGGCTGTGTTGTTAGCATGCTAGTAACCGTTAGCTTACATCGGCTAGTAGCTCACTTAACGCCTTTGTGCCTAGCTGCCGATAGCTCACTAACATAAGAATAACGAACGTTACGGAAAACACCCTCTTAACCGACCAAAGGGTGAAGTAGCAACATGCCACTAGAAGTACAATACACTGCCGGGTGTTGTTTTAATGCGACGTAATTACAATGCCAGGAGCTTCAGCAACAGCCGCGCATCATTCCCCTTGTTGCGCCGAGGCAGGCTGGTGGGTCGTGTGGGGGGCTGGGCCGAGTTTGGGTGCAGGCCACTACTACCGGCGGCTGTGCAGCAGTTTCGTTACTGTACAGCGACATCTAGCGGTGGATGACTGTTGGCTTAAAATCAGGGGTGTCCAAACTTTTTTCACCGAGGGCCACAATCAGAAAAACGTACGAAGGGCTGGGCCACTTACTAGAGGTGAGGTATATTGCCTCATAAATTAGCTAAATCAATCCAATGTAGGTAAATTATTCTTGATACTTGAAAATCCTTTAAGAAAACCAAAGGCCTACCAACATAGCCCTCCATAGGGTTTCATTTATTTTGTGAGCAGCTTAACCCCTAAAACAAAATCTTCAGATTAGTTCAAATAAGAGGAGCTAGGAAGGGTATTTTTTAAGCTTGTTACAAGCTACTTAGATAGTTTGGACACCCCTGGTTTAAATTGATACAGTACTATCAAATATTACCTAGGCCTATATCTCATACTATTAAACCAGGGCATAATAAAATTACCTTCAGAAATGACTGCCTATAATTTAATGTCCTCGAGTTTGCCATGTATCACGTTTCTTCCACGTTGCTCTATTTTTGCTACCTGATTAGAAATGGCAATACTTTCCAGTCGTGTGCAATGCAGGGAGACAACACAATACTGTGTCCACAACAGAGAACAGCTCTACCACAATGTGCAACCAGGTCCATGGTCTTTGAGCACAGATGTGAACAAAACCATGCATATAGCCGATGATTTGATTTCTTGAATACACAAGTCACAAATCCGTCTACAAGGTATTACCCCTTCACTGGGTTGCAAGAAGATGACAAACTTAACTTATACTATTGTAAAGAGATGCAGGGCTAAACAAATTTAGCAAATATGGACAATCCTACTCAAGGGCCGTGATAACGATTCATCTGAGACACAATGCAAACTCATCGTGACCGGTGAAGCAGGTTAAAAATGTAAAACCTATAGCATCGTACATTATTCTTAACCAAGGGGGAGGGGGGGGGATTGTATTTGCAGTTAAATATACCCAACTATGTTTGTAATCCAGAAAATACCATCTTAGTTTATCATTTAGAATGACCAAGTAAATATTTATCTGTTCAAAAATCTGAAGTGTTATTTGATTATTTCAGAAGTTGTTCACCACATTTACCAACAACTAAAGCAGCGGTATTTGAGAATGGATTATAAATGCATGAAGTACACGTTTTGTTTCCTTATTGGAATTGCTCTACAATCAGTCACACAACTAATATATCAAAACAAAGGATTCTTTATTCATAAAGAAACTGCATCACACCTGTTTGAGGACAAACAATAACCTTTAATCATAGAAAGGATGTGTCCCAAAAACTTCAGGAAAGAAAATAAAATGAGTCAAAGCAGGAAAATTAATGTTTGGATTACAAAAATTGGAACCGGCGTAATAAAGGAAAAAAAAGGGAGTTCTAAACAAAAAGGCTAAATCTGACATGTAAATATTTTTTAATGAATCCCCCCAAATGGGGCATTTAACATTAATAAACATCAATTTTAAAAAAAGAAAAGAAATAAAAAACATAATTGCAAAGTTTCAGTGGCCCGCATCTGTAGCTGCAGAGACTGAAATGAGTCTAGGGGACAGGTATGGGGATGGGTGCAGGTGAACCATTACAGACATTTTTACGCAGAGAGGTCACTACTGTTGAAACGGTCTTGGTCATACACCTCTGCGACAACTTTGCGACCTCCGAACCAGCGGTCATTTAGGGCCTGGATGGCTTTGTTCATCTCGGAGGCCATGGAAAACTCTACAAAAATTTTGACAATGATATCTGCATCCTCCTCTTCTCCTTGCTTCTCCTGGTATATGATGACTCGGTTGACGGCGCCAAACTTCCCGCACTCTTCTGTCACCTCCCCCTCCAGGTCGTCGTCTATGTCCTCAGGTCCAACCATATTACGGAGCACCATAACCGTAGACTAGAAAGGAGCAAGGCAATCATTTTACAAGTAAAAAGTATTTGCTAATAAAATGTCTTCTAAAAGCTTTCAACACATAACGACCAAAGCTCACCTCTGACTTTCTTAGCAGTTTCTGCATCACCATGTGTCTGGCACTGCTGCCCGAGATGCTCATGTGTTCTTGGTCACTCAACATCTCCTGCCCTGTACCGTCCTGCAGCAGCTCCTCCTTCTCTTCTTTCCTCTCTTGTTGGTTGGAGCCACCACCTTGATTAGACAGGACTGGCGGTGATGCGAGCACCGGGTTCACAAGGCCAACCTGCGGGAGCACTGGTATGGGAGGGCGCACTGGAGTCACACCTGTTCGGGGAATGCAGACATGCGGACAGTGACATCACATGTGTACATAAACTAACTTTAATAAAGATGGAGTTATCATTTACAGAGCGTGTGCTAGTTATCCGAACCAGTCTCACAATGGGTTGTAACTTGCTACCATATCCGTAAGCTAGGATAAAACCATCCTGTAGGATTCCATCTCCTCCTCCTTGAATTGCAGGCGAGTTAAAATCGCAAGCAGTCTCATGTCAAATAGGTAGCCATATGAATTGGCAAGTGTTTTTCCATTCACACAGGCTAGCTTAGCTTGACTCAACCGATCATGGCAAGGATTTTTTCCATTACAACAGGGCTACCACCTTTAAAGTGAGTCTAATACTGATCCATGGCTGTGAGTAAGTCAGTGGCCAACAGAAGGACTGTAAAGCAGTAGATGAAATCATTTAGTTTATCAGAAATGATTTAAAATCTTGTTTTTAATGCATCATGCAACAAACACTTAAATCCTTTACAATAAAAAGTCACATTTTGTTAATTAAAAGCTTTTGTTATGGGGCTGCAAAAAAAAAGAAGCATAGTTTATTTCAAGAATTTGTTAATTGAAGTCATTATTGAATGCAAAACAGAATGTTGGTTAAACAGCATTTGGTTAAATTGCATTGGATGTAAAGCTGGATGTTTTTAAGGCTCTAACGGAGCACAAAAGGAGGACTAAGCTCTTGCTTTTTTATAAAAAAGGAGCACTCATATCTTGGTACACACCTGTGATGACCCCTGGGGCCTGGGCAGCCATAACAGCCTGAGGAATACCCATTTGCTGACTGAGAAGTTGGGGTGCGGCTAACGCCCCCAGGACTGATGCGCCGGCTACAGCCTCCTTAAGAGAGGGGGGCCGAAGACATTAGGTAAGGGAAACACACAGAGAACAGCACAAGGCAGCACAGTCAACAATCACACAGCATGGCACACAGTCAGAGCAACCGTAACTCTCTTTAGGGAGAATCAAAGTCACACACATTCCTTCGCTAACAAAATCAGCAACTATACTCAGCAAGACATAGATATACAGCAGTGAAACATGTACATCGAGACACTACAAGAAAACACAACTGTCTGGTTTATTATTGGGACCTTTCACACTGGAAAAAACAATTGTGTTGGTGCTAACTAAGAGAGGACTCTTAGCTTACGCACCCAATCAGTGAATGGGAGGAGCGTTAATTGCTAACGTTGTTTTTCAAAGAGGTAAATATATATTGGATTTAAATACATTAAACTAGATAAAAAGATTTAGCCCAGAATGTCCTGAATCTCATTTCAGGGCTGTTTAATTGACACATTGTCAGGGCAACTACTGGTTTAAGGTGATCTCTACAAAACTGGCCTTCTCCCAGTCACCTACATCAAAGTATATATGCCCATGTTAACTGTGCTTAAGGTGTCAATTCTAGCTAGATCTGGGTTATATTTACCTGGAAGGCCATTAAATCCCTTTGGAAGGGATTCATACTTGCCTGGGCCGTTATCTTAGCGGTGGCTGCCGCTGCGGCCACCGCTGCAGCAGGCGGCAGACCACCGGGGGTCGTGGGGGTCAGTAAGGGCATGGGCGGAGTCACCGCTTTGCCCACCCGTAGGTACTGACCCCCCAGGTCAAACAGGTTCATAGAAGAAACAGCGTCCAGGGCTGACTGAGGCTTTTCATATTCTGTAAGTGAATAATAATATTGTAGTAAACAGCGCAGTGGTAACACAAAGAGCACGAGCGAATGAGGGCCCCTGGAGCTCACCAATGAAGCCAAAGCCTCTGTGTCGCCCTGTGGTGGGGTCTCTGGCTAACGTGCAAGACTTGATCCTTCCGAAGGCCTCAAACACACTCTTGATGTCGTCGTCGGACAAGTCGGGGTGGACGGACGCCACGTAGATCCGATTAAAGGCGCGCGCCTCCTCTGCCAGTTGGTCAATGATGGGTTGCGCCTGACCGATGTTACTTGGCCGCCCAACCTATAGCACAGATCATACCAGCAGGGCTACTGAGTAAGGGACTCAAAACCAAATGAGAACGCACTACCGAAAATGCCAAGTCCCTGCAGCACTAACTTTCAACAGCCACCGAGCTCAGTCAAAGCCACTCTACCTCTACAATCAAGCCATGGCTATCCTTGAATCCAAGTAATTCGTTAATGCTGCATGTCAATCACTAAACTCAAAGTCCTGAATCTGAGATCTAAAAGAAAGGCACTCGCCTGTAATCCTATCGCTGTAATATTATCCATTGACAAAGTACTCTCTTACTCTCATTTTTACATTATCAAAAATTCCATGTTTAAACATGACAAGATCTCTAAACTGTGCTTAAAAACCTGTGTACATCACTGCACTCTTCATAGTCCTCATTTTACATTACCACAAATTGAATCCAGCCTGACTGTAAAACAAACAGGGTCTCTTAGGGATGCCCGTCATTTGAACATGAATTTAAATCAATGTACAAACACCTATACTCTTGATCAATTATGTCAAACACAATAAACTCTTATTACAGAGGTGAATTAAAAACAACTTTCCATATATTAACTACCAACTATCACTTCATATATAACCGTGCGAAACTATCAAATACGGACGCGCTGTAATTTCAAAACCCTCCCAGCTCAGCCAGTCACACTCTGCATGCACAGTGTGACTGGCTGAGCTGGTCGAGTTACCGTAAGTGGAGCGCAAGTGTTTCATGCTACTGCTACGCATCCTGACAGCTTCCTCTCCCTATGTAGGACGGGTTTCTAAAGACGACTGGGATCTGTACTACAGATGGGGCGGCCAAGCAACACCAACCAGGCGCAGCCCATCATCAGCACACCATGGACACAGAGCGACGCCACGCGCCGCTGGGCATCCTACTGGAACTGGTCACTAAAATAGTCTTGATGACATCATGGAAGCATAACACACAACACAGACAGTACACTAAACATACACCCAGACATACACATCTCACGCACCTGGAAATCAGACAAGCAAAGAGAGAGGGTAATTAGTCATACGCAAGTTGGTTTATAAGTCATCACAAAACAGTTATTTAACAAATTGACTCAAATAAAGATATACAGAAAAGGTTGATGTTAAAATTGTTTTCCTTGATCGATGAATACCTTTGACCTTGAGATGTACGCATATCTCCGGACAACATACCTTAATGTTTCGCCCACCCAGCATGACCGAGTTCATCTGCTCCAGAGCCAGCTGGGCAGCCTCTGGCACATCATACTCCACAAAGGCAAACCCCTGCGGCGTCAGACAAAATGCAGGGAAACACAGAGCATACACAACCATTGAAGAGTTAGGCAGCTTTCTATGCAGCCCTCAGCATTCAAATGGAGGAGTAGGAGTAGCATTTACTCCATGTCTAACACCTAACTGACACTGACCTTGTGTTTCATTGTCACAGAGTCCCAAGACATGTCAATACTCTTGATTGGGCCAAAGGGGGCAAAGGCCTGTCTGATGGTGTCCTCACCGAGCTCATAGTATATGGAGCCCACATACACCCGGCACATGATGGCTAGGGCACGTTGCCGCTGAGCTGCCACCTGCCAACCGGGGGAAACAACACATGATAAACATTTGAGAGCAAAAGAACGGAAGGACAAACAAACACAGCAATACACTTATAATAAATGAGTATTTCCTACGGTGCGTGATTCCCCCTTAAATAGTTAAGAGGCCAATTCTAAGTTAGGGACTCTGGACAGGTAAAAGGGGTAACAATGGGATACTGTAATCAATAGACAGATGTTTGTGGAAATACTAACATGTACAACAGTCATAAAATAGTGATAACACCACATGTAATTACAATATGACCTTAATTCTGTCTATTGAACTGACATATGAAGAAAAACACACAGAAGTGATACACATGCACAGCCCTCACAAATGTTTGGCTTCAGTAACTGACCTGTAGTCCAGGGATGCAAGTAAGGTAACAAAAGTAATCGTGGAGTTCAAACGAAATCCATATTAAGTCTTGACGATAGCATTTCAAACTTTCTGCTCTAATCTTAGGGTGGGGATGGTTTAACCAACAAATGTTGTTGTGGTGTTAAAATGATGCCTTTAAGTCAGTCTGCTTCATAATTCTATAAGAAAACATGTATAACATGTGCCTATTCATCAGGTTAATTGAAGTTGACTTGTACGCCGACTGAAAAAACTGACTTTGACATTCCAGCAGTTCTCTCGTTTAGGTCTTTGCTATCCCTCTTTCGTCCCATGCCAAAAACGTTTGAATAGCTAATGCATATTTTCTTCTTAAAGAAAAGTGACTCTCACATTCATAAACCCATAAACGGCTTATGAGCTTGAGCCATCTTGTTCAAATTGAGACAAAATCATCTCATAGTGAGTCGAGAGCAAATAATGAAGAAACATCGTAGCTCCATTGATAAACAGCAGTCTCTGATCTCACAGAGGACTACTTATGGTCGCAAGTACTGGCATTAAAAAGCCACGTTTTCTTACAAAATATGCATCAGAGTCCGTTTAAAAATAAAAAAGGCAGGGATGTTGCCAAAGCAACGAGTAAAAGAAGGGTAACAGATATTTTCCATTGGTTATGCGCACAGAAAAATAATTTAATAATCTATTGACCGATTGTAAAGGTGAGAGAGGATCTCCAAAGCCCATTGTCACTGCTGCCATCTGAAAGACAGTAAAAGTGAAAACAGTGCTGAAAAGTAAGTTAGATATCCCCGAGCTTTGCTTTTTCTAAAATGTTATTGATTTGCTAGACAGAAGTGGTTAGGCTAACACTTTATTCAGAACCTCAAAACAACATACAGTTTGGAGAGTTGTCTCCCCGTCTAAATTATAATCACTACACAATAAACATAAAAAAGTGCAACGTATTAAACACAATAAAGAACTCTGTCTTGATGATGTCCATCTGAAAAAGAGCAGAGGCAAAAACAAGTGCACATGGTCTACATGTGTTCTTTTTCAAAGCTTGAGGGAGAATGAGCTAAGACATTCTGTTAAGAATCCACACTTGCAGACGGCAGACACATTACAAACTTTGTTTCGGCCGACCGAAGCATTTTATACATCTCACCTGCAGGTTGGTGAGCTGCTGTTGCTGATGGGCGATGGTCTGCTTCACCAACACACTCTTAATGCTTTGTTCCATGGCATACTTCTTCGCCTGAAACAGGAGAAAAGCCATGACAAACAACAGTATGTAATTACTAATACTAAATACTCCATCAGTACATTACCATGGAAGTCTTTTTTAAACCAGCAACATTCACAGTCATAATTTTAAATACATTTTAACAAAAAGAAGTGTCTGCATCCAGTTTAAGTAAGACTGTAAAAGTGACAGACATTTGTCCTTAACCTTACAGGGCACACATTTAAAAGAAAGACACCATTATGCACACTATAGTACATACATATAACAACATCAAAATAACATCATCAGGCAGATACTGTATGTCAGGGGTTTCCTACCCTCTGTAATGCCTCCTGCTGCTCTGGGGTGAGAGGCGGCAGGCCGAGCTTGGAGCCTGTGCCCTGTCCATTCTCCATCGTCAGAGCTGCTTCTCCTCCCTGCATTTCAGAAAAAGCAATTTAGTAAGCAAACAACACACGATGAGTTGGAGCATTACAACCTGCTTGTATGTACACCCATAATAACACTTCCCCATTAAGATCATTGCCTTAAAAAAAATCAAATCACCTCACAGAGCTAATCATAAAATATGCTAGCATATACAGGACATACACCCGGATTTAAACCAGGTGGGACCGGACGAACTCCTTACCTACGCAACCTGCTAATCGCTGGGTCCACCAGACTGAGGCAGGAAAGCCCCCAAGGGGAAGATGACTGACGGGGAATCTTTAACAATTCAACAAATTCTAGGGGAAATAAAAAATGCCTTCAGTCTAAAACAACAGCAACAGGCAGCCAGCAATATGTTACATTGCAAACTTCACATAGCCATTCCGTCTTTCATAGATTTGAGCCATCTTACGTCAGCGTGGTAAACATGAATGTTAATGATGGATGCCGTCCTAACATAAACTGCGTTAGCTAGGTAAACTAGCAACAATGGGCTAACCGAAGACGTGTCCAGCTTAAGTTAATAAAGACATTAAATACGAAACATATTTGTTACACCTTCATATCCCTTTATTTGCATAACTATCAAAATAACACTACCTACGGAAATACCAAGGGCTGAGTTCGATTAAGCTTGCGTAATCTTTGTTGGTAGCAAGGAGCTAGCTGGTATAAGCTAATGTTAGCCATTCATTGCAATGGCGCGTGAAGCTATATGTAAATATATATGGTCTATTTACAGGATATTTAGCGCGGATTCAATTCTACTTCACATTGCTAACTACTTACGCAACAGCCAATGTAGCAAAAACAGTTCAGTGTTTATTTTTTAACCAGGAATACAGTTACCGCAGTCTCAGTAACCGCCATGAAGCACACCGTCTTGGAGAGGCCAACTCACTTAACTCTCGCGAGAGCTTCAAGTTTTAAATGAAAGATATCGCGATGCCGGAACCCTCGCGATGTTAAATGGAGTGGAGTTTCGGAAACAACGTTTTACACATGAGCTATAAATGTTTTATAACACTTTATAATACAGCCATTCTGAAAATGTCACGGTTACAAATGTGTTGAATAGTGTTGGCTATCATCAGACTATGTGAGCTGTATTTAAACTCTCATTGTTTTAAGCAAATACTGTATTTAGCTATTGTTAACCAAACATTGTGACCATCGAACACATCAGACAGGATCTGATGGACAGAAGTAAGCAAATGCCTAGTAAATAAAAATCAATTATTTTCATGAATTAAATGATTATTTTATAACATGTGTTCATGTGGACACCAAAATGTACTCAATACATAAAATGATACATTTGAGAGTGTAGCAAAAAAGTTCAGACATACCCAACATGTCACATATTGTTTATTGTCATGTATTTAATTGCAGTACCTACAATATTGAACAAAGGTTTAAGTAGAACACATCCAAAAGCAATTTTCATTCAACAGATTCACGGGAAAAAATACATTAAATAAGACTGATATGGGTGTTTTCACAGTCTTAACATTCATTTTCTTGGTCAGGTTCCTTTTGGAACTAATCTGTGACTGACAAAGGCAAAATGCAAAGTTTTGAATTGTTGCAGGCTATTAAGACATGCAGCTTACAAGATAAAATGAAAGCAACAGTTGCACTGCTTTGCAATGTCATTTTGTCTAAAAGTAAACCTCTTCAATAGCCACAAACAAATATGTACACCACCGCCCGTTGTTACTGAATATCTTGGAAGAATTTAGGGCTTCTGTCTTCAGAGACACACTGATAAGAAGGCTTGAGTAAGTAAGTACTGTAAGCAATGACTGTACAGCTCTGTAATTGTTGTGAAACCGCAACCTAACAGCCACAGGAAAGAAAAGGAGCAGAGCCAAATGAGGCTTGTCAAACAAGAGTACACTGCTGAAAACGAACAGAGCATTCACTATTGTTTTTTTTGCTGTCCAGTTTTGTAAGGGAAAAATCCACCCGAATGGTAGTATTCTTCTACGGTGGCAACACTGGTTTCTTGAGAAGAAAATCTGGCAGAGTTGAAGGAGTATATTCTATTTTTGTGTTTCTGTGGGCAGCAGTGCAATCAGTCCCAGAGTTCACAATGTCTGAAATAAACCTACAGTAGATCTGGAACTGGGAGATTAACGTCTTCTGAGCAAAATACCTTCACTTTCTCAGAGATTGTGTTTTATCACCTGTGGCACATGGAATCTTTCAGAGTTTAGCTCTTATGTTGATTACATTAATTACAACAATCTAGATCCACAAAATGTTAACGATTTTGAATGATTAATTGATTGATTACATTTATTTTATAGCAAGGTCAAAATCAGATAGGATAAAACACAATAATTTCCAAGGCTTATTTCCATTATTTGGGTAGATGTTTCAGTGTTAGACAATATCCTCAGATAATTGGAGAAATATTGCAAAAATAAGTATATCTATTAAAAGTACGCATTTTTATTAACATATCTATAAATCACATTACCATCACCCTTTCTCCCATTTCTAAAGGACTATGATTTTATCTCACAAGCCTCTTGTGATGTATTCCAATGTTTGTACATTACTGCAGCTCTTTCCAAACTAATATTGACCTGATCCATATGTCCAATATACAAAGGCTGCAGCTCCTAATGGAGTTGCCAATACAAGGTCATCTTCACATTAACACAGGCTGACTATGCAGACTCATGATAAGAGACGGGAACTAGTACAAATCAATTCATATGGTTTTAAAACTTAGTCAGCCTGAATGAGTTAAATTCTAAATGGCTATGTTGTGTACCAATGCCGTATCATTCGGAAATTTTGTCCAAAGTACATTGCCATATCAGGCACTTTGCAAGTCTTTGGCTTTCAGAACACTTTCACAGGGAAAACCCCTTAAGAGCACAACAGGCTGAAAGAGAGGCATCATCTCATTGCTCGTCATAACGTTTAGGCATGGTGTGTTTAGCTCAGAGTGCCATGAGGTTTGTTAACGCTGCATGTCCAAACAAGTTTAGGAAAACAAAACAAAAACCATAGGTTTGTGCAAAGCTTCTATTGTTCACAGTTAAGCAGAAATAAATAAGTCCACTGAATGATTATTAATAGTGCATGCTGGACGGAATATTCAATTCCTAAAACTGAAATAAACCGACGGTTCTGGCTCGTATGGGAAAGAGGCTCTAGTTAAATGATCGTTTTTACAATTCAACGTAAATATGCACGAATCAATGCGGACACTGAAGTGCAAACGAAGCAATAAAACATCCGTCTGAAAACACATCTGTTACATTTGCAAGTTAAACATATCATTCTGAATAGTGGCATCATTGAAAAGTTGTCCAGATATCTTAAGGCATGATAGCCCTTTTCAGCAGGGAGTTTGTCAATCTTCCACTGCTTTGTGGGATTGCTGAACACAGTCATGATGCCTCCGGCCCTCCTATCAGAGGGGCCTTTTGGTTCCTTTCTTAACGCTGGCGTTCCCTCGTTCTCTCTGGGATGGTTTACTGACTGTCAAAACCCAGCATCCTTCAGTATTTGTCCCCTTTATGTGCCCAGCCGGGTCAGCACCCTCCGTTCCCGACTGTGTGATCCCTTTCTTGATCCGTGTGGTCAATGCCGGGCCCCTATGTCTGGGGCCAGCCGCCATTGTGACCCCCTCCTCATTGTGTGGTCCCAGAAGTGAGCGCTCGGACCCGGTGTCGATGAATGGCGTCCTCCAGGAACACTGCCACCTTCTCACTATCCTCCTACACGGCACAAGGGACATTATGGGACTTGTTTTGCTTAAAAATCAAAACCACTGTGATGATATTTCACTGGCTGTTAATCAAGAACAAACAAAGATTGTTTTTATATGTACCTCATTTATGAAGGCGTAGTGAACAAGCTCACTTGCAAGGTCTCTGGAGGTATCAGCTGTAAGCGTGAAATGAAATATTTCAGTTATAAAAACCTGTGATAAAATGAAATGATTATAAGGGATCAGCATGGTGATTCTCCTAATTTGTTTTATTGCCAATCAATCCCATGAAAAGACCAGTGAATCCAAAGCCTGAGATGCTGAGTGGCGTGCCTCTGAATCTTACCTTTCCTAATCACTATGAACATGGGCACAACTGTTTCATTCTTGGTCAATCCGCCACTGAAAATAGTGCCTTAAGAAATGCACTTGAGAAAAGCTTATTTCACCTCTTCATTTGATATGTGGAACGACTACGAGGGTAAGAGACTGACTCGAGCGTTGGTGGTTTTGTTCTTTTCATGGTATTTGTAGACAGCAAGGAAAATATAGAATCCCGCTGCTGAGGTATTAATGTTAACAGCCTTCTTAAAGGAACAGTGGTGGCCAACTTACACGGAAGGATGTCACAGCTGAGCTGCCTATGAAGTTTGTCATCCATCTTCAGAAACAAAGATAGCTGAGGAGGGATCAAAAAGTTTAATCAGTTTACTGCTATTACCGACAGAACTTGTCAAATAAATGTTGTTACAGTAGTGCTATCTTATCTTTTTATGTTGTATGTTCTTGTGTATATTTGCACTGTGGGACTGCCAGAAACGGTATTTCAATGTTCTGTATGTATAACACGTGTGGACACTTTGACAATAAAGTGGACTTTGACTTGAGAATGTTACTGGCAACAATATTCCACAATGCTTTAAAATGGTTTATACTAAAGTAGAAAAAGTACCTGTAATACAATGTGACTCACATGAGTTTTGGTCCCTTCTTCATTTGACTCCAAGTTACAGTGAATCTGAACAACCTACGACACCGACAGACAAACAGGGTCAGTGACTAATGAACCTGAGACATGGTTTCCCTGTATGCAGCCGGATTGTGTAGCTTAACATGTTTTGGACAGCGTCTAAAGGTCTAACCTTCCTTGTCTCGGTCTCCTGGGGTTCAGGAGTCGGGGTCTTGACCGTCTCGACGTGCTCCTGAGACAAGGAGAGGGCACGGGGGACGGGGTGAAGTCGAGATGAAGCAAAGTTCATCAACGGGTAGATCCCATTTCTGGAGAGGAGACAGGAAGTCATGATGATATTCAAGCTACAGTAACAGTAATAAACGGTACCATAGAGTGCGAAGAGTTCCTCTTACTTGACATCCTCCAGAAACTTGTCAAGCTCCAAAGGGGACACATGGGAATATCTGTGGGAGGTAAAGAAATGTAGAGTAGAGTTAGTGTTGGCCATATTCAAGACGAGTAGCCAAAGATATGAGGTGCTTGTGTGAATTTACTTGAGCTGAACTCCCTGTCTGTCATCATGCTTAATCTCCGCCATGACAGCATTGGGGTCAAACGACTTGGTTTTCTCCTCCACACAATTTTCCGGGAGCAAGTCTGTAGATACAAAACAAGTGTTGATTATTTATTAAACTAATTTGACAAATATGTTCATGCGAGTAAAGGTTTCTTTAAAAAATATATATTTTATCTTCTGAAAAAACAGTCGTTCCTTCTCAAAATCAGGTTTTTTCAAACCTTAACGATTTTTTATATTTTTAAGTAAGCACATATATTGTTTAGGAATATTATATCTTTTTAAATATTTAATTAAGATTTTATAATCAAGGAAAACATATTATTACTTAATTTCCTAACCCCTGTAGAGTGGTGCAGGAATGAGTCCTCAAACCTGAAAATGACGTACCACTTCCCAGGTCTCAAAGTCAACATTGTTTTTGAATGTGTTTGTGATATATCACTAAAATAAGGTCAGTTGTTATAACTTACCTAAGAAATGTTGTTCTTGGATAAAAATACATCATAATTACCTCACTGTTGAATGTCCAAAGCTTCTATGCGTTTTTTTTTAAAAAAGTGGTTGCTAACAAGTTAGGAATTTATCCTGCTGAACAAAACATGTTAGTATCATTAACATGTTTTGCTACAGCGTTTGCTTAATATTAGCTCTATTCTGGTTTCCAACAGAATAATCCCATTGCTTTTTGTCGAGGGAGCCCTTTGAATGCTAACTTCCGGGTTACAAAAATACGTCATCCCTGCAGCACTCTATCGTCCAACATTTGAGAGTGATTCAATGGATCTGCTCCGTGTAGCAACGGATACATTTTGAGATGTGCATTGAAGAAAGAGACTCACACTGGTTGTTGATGAGGCAGTGGGCGGCGAGCAGTTTGAGGGAGTGGACTTCAAACAAGACTCGGTGGAACAGAAGGTCGTGAGCTGTGGGACGGAGCTTGGCTTCATGGCGTAAACAGGACTGGGTGAACTCCTGCAGAAAGCAACCACACACTTGACTCCAACACAGGACTTTCATAGTGAACGGTATGACCCAGTTGAGCAATGTCTGTTTAATTTCCTGGCATGTTTCACTGCCACATTCAAAGTCTCTACATGTGATAACAAAAACACATAGAAGCAGGTTGGTATGTGTGTGTGTGTGAACAGTTTATCTCCATGTTTCTGTGGTCGTACTGATGTGTAATTAGGACAGTTTGTATTACGAGACTCACTCTCATAGGAGGGTCTTCCAGGGATTGACCTGCATTGATGATGGCCTCCTTTGAAACAGCAGTATCTCCATTGGCCTGGATTTCCAATACTGCCATCTAGGGGTGCAAAAACTGTGTTAAACCATCCTATATGACACACACATACACACACACACACACACACGCAGGATAATCTTAAAGACCTGTTCTCTCACCTCTAGAGCGCAGATGCCGAACGAGAAAATGTCTATGGCATAATCATCTTCGCTGGCTAGAGGCAGAAATGCAGAAGCAAAGATGAACACAACAATAGCTCTGAGGAAAAGCTTACCCTAAAATTTAAATGCAGTCAGCTTCAGTCTCGTCGCAAACTAATAATTAACCAGTCTATGATTTGTGCAGCTTGAAAAGACGCACACAACATCAAATGTGCCTCATAATATCCTGACAGTCATTATCTCTCTATCTCCTAGAATTACAGTCAATGAAGCACACTGTCCCACAATTCTCTGGTGTGAGAATCTACATCCTGAATTTGACTGAAAACGTGTGGGAATATCAAAACAGAGTAGCTGCTTTGCAGTCTGCGTGCTTAAAGTCACATAAGGCTAACAGGGATTACAGTATTTTGTAAGATTTACATTAATACAAATTATGAGATTTTAAAAGAAATGATAGACAGACAAACTCCATCTCACTTACATCCATATTCTGGAGCGAAAAAATGAAGATTCCTCTGCTCATCTCGATGTTGCCTTGCTTTACCGTGGACGCTGGCATCTGGAAACACTGGTTTAAGATAACACAAAAAGTATATAAACATAACGTGGCACAAATTAAAACATACCCACTAGGAAATGATCTTTTTCTTACCATTAACAAATAGCCGATGCCACACTGTGGGGAAAAAATAAGCATAATTAAGATATATTTTTCTGAATTCTTAAGATGCAGATTTCCACAGCCTGATGTTACAACATGAGTGACCAATGCTGGATGTAGTAACATAAAAAGCCCTGCGGGGAGCAGACCTGAGCCGATCTTGATGAGGCCGTTATGCTGAATGAAGATGGTGTCACACGTCAGGTTGCCATGGATTATTGGTGGATCACAAGAGTGCAGGTAACTGTCAGTAAACAATACAGCGTCTGGTTAATGCGATGGCTGTGATATTAGAACCTTTCATGTTAAAATCCTGGGGAAGAAATCAGTCAGTACCTGAGGGCAGAGAGAATCTGGGTGCACCATCTCTTCCAGGCCTAAAATGTAGATTAGCAGAGCAACATGAGTCCTTTAAAGACACAATCCAAAACTCTCAGAACTAAATAGAGCACTGCTACTACATTTATTTTGCAATTTATTATTTTATGGTATAGATAAAACAGCAAACGGAGAACACAAAAGAGAGTAAAAAAGGAGGATAAAATGTCTAAATAGATTTAGCCACTAGGGTGTTCTGTTACATCATCTCTAATCCTGCAGGAACAGGGATTTGTCTGCAGTACTCAGAGCCGCCACCAGGGGACAGACAGAGCACATGGTACAGTGAGGCCAGAAAACACTAACCTTCACATTCATAGTCTTGTGGTTCTTCTTAGTTTTCTTCAGAAACTGTTTGAGGCTGCCCGACGACATGTATTCTGTGATGAATATAACCTGTGGGCCATTAAGGAGTTGTGTTAATTAACAACTGTGTGTGAAGAAAATCTTTCTGGGGGGGTGGGGGGGTTTAAAAAATGTTGTACCCGCGCCTGGCTCTCCTTCATGTCCAGCCAGTATTTGTGGAACTTGACAATGTTGGGGTGTTCGACTTGCATCAGGTTCTCAAACATCTCCTTGATCTTCTCCTAGAAAAGATAAATCAGAGGGGGGTTCACGTCTTCGACCAAGATAAATACGATAGCAAATGAGCCAAAAAGAAACTTTATCTCTCTATTAATCATTTGGGTAGTTTCCTTGGTCTTTTAGGTGAATTAATTATTAATTTTCTTAACTATTAACTATTTTTATATTTAATAATCTGCAAATACAGTACATCAATAATGAAATTAATCATAAAAGATCTTCAACTTCTCCTGTTAAGAGTTATTTTGGAATCATATGACGTTTTATTATTGTAGAATTCAAATGCATACCAATGGGGAAGTGTAGTAGATCAGATTTTGATTAAAAGATGTTATATACAACAGTATATAGTGCATGTCTTGTCTGTATAGGGAATAAGAGCCACAATACCTCCTGTGCTTTGAACACCTTCTTGTCTGAGAAGAGCACCTCATTCCACACCACCTCCACCCCCTCCTCTGTGTCCATGGCCAGGGAGGCACTCTCCACACCGGGGACATTACCTTGGCTCACCTGCATGGGGCAGACAGAAACACACATAGGACTTAGCATTGTGCTACAGCAGTGACAAGCTGCGTATAAAGCATTGACACATGTAATATAAAGTTGTGTGTCCTTTTAATGAAGGAAAGTCTGGTTTGCCAGCCACCAACTCCAGGCTCTTGATGCTAAATATTAGCCAGCTAGTCGCTAACTGTCTGGTTGTTTGGACTGACCGTATGAAAGCAGTCGGGAAACCAAAGCAGTACAGGGGTAAAAACAAAGCAGCATGGCTCAGATTATACTTCTTTATCATGTCTGAAATGATTGAATGATGTCACCCCTGTTGGGGCTATACAATCTTCTAAAGCTCCATATAATCCATTCACAGAAATCTAACAGTGGCATCATTTTTATTTAATCGAACTCAGTTTTCCATGAATAAGCAAGGAGGGGTCAGTGAATCCATGTACTGAGGTTATGTTGCCAGCTATAACATGATGATGTAGAGTAGCAGGCCAATGGGATGAGCAGTGTGACAAGGGGTAAGAAGGATTATCAGGAGTCAGATAGGGAAAAGTGAGGGGATTGTCGACGAGGGATTTACAGAGATGAAACATGGGCCACATGATGGATGAGGCGGTACTGGAGATAGGAATAAAAAGGAAGCAGAGTGGAGTGTTGTCAAGAGGCAGTGGCTCGGTCTGTAATCTGGCAGACGCAGACAGCCCGGGGGCCCCCTGAGTGTTTATGCAACAGCGACCAATAGCCTAAAGACTGCTTATCCCAGGATATTGCTGCCTCAGCACAGACCTGATGTAACCTCCATGCAGCAGAAACGTATGGTGCAGTGGAGTTTCAAACACTCAACTCAGGATCTGATCTAGGATTTAAAAGGTTGAGCTATGACTGTTATTTGACCTTTTACTCACATGACTAGATTGAGGTCTGACTGAGCAAAAATAGATCCTTACCGACTCCAGGACCACTGACTTCTTTGAGATGTCCTGTTGAGGATCAATAAGTAATGAGTTATGCAGACGGTATAATTATTGATCTTGGTATTGAGGGCTTAAACTGAAAACTCTAAATCAGTGTTACAGAACATGTTCACTCAGGCTGCAAGGAAATATATATATGATATGATGAAGAAGCTGACACAGAGTTTTATGACGGGGTAGGGACTGAACAACTATTATTATGGCTTCCCTCCCCACCTAAATGACTACTTATTACTGCAAAATGCCAACCATTGATAGTTATAACAGAGCTCTACTTGTACCATCCGTCATGACATCATCGCACACTGTGATGAATGCAATCAAAGGACGCCTCTCTCTATCCGGATCAACAGGAGGACGCTTGTTAAAGAACCAAATACGCATAAGACAAACAGTAATTACAACTACCACACATGTTGCTATAAATATTCAGGTTTTATGATCTGGCTTTTCAGTCACAGCCGCAGAATGTTTTGTGAAATAAACCGGCCTCAAAAGAAAGAAAAGCTCCAGTATATGTTGGCTGTGGTTTGTTTATTGCTAAACTTGTACTACATAGCAGCAGTAAAACTATTTACAGACGAGATGATTGATAATCTCGCTACTTCCCTACTCTACAAGAGATGGTAATCTAATTTCTGGTATTAGAGAGCGCAAACACAATCTTTGAATGACCGACAGAAGAAGGAATTCACAAGCTATCAGGGAGGAATCATGTCGGTTTCCCTCTGGCGTCAGGGCTCGGATGGTGTTTATTTTCTCTGGATGTTGAGGAACACTCGGTCCCCTGTCCCACGTCTACATCCCGGGGGTTTAACTGGGTCTGTTGCTAGGTCGTGGAAGCGTGAGACTCGTAAACAACACACCGGATGCTGGGCTTCGATTGGCTGCTAGAAGGGAGGTTGGTTCAGGGAGCGGGAAGGGATTTAAGGATTGTGTGTTTCAAGTCAAAACAACGTCTACTCCGCTGTCGTTACCTCCACAGTTGAGCTGGGTAAAACTGGATTATAAAGACTGTCACACTAACCTCTAATTACCTCACCCACACATGTTTTCACTCGCATGATTCACTTTATTTTGATTTGTAAAGGAGAAAACAGCCAGATACAGAAATACGATAACACGGTTCAATCCCACCGCTGCCTCTTAAGAGTGCATTTTAGAAAAGTAGAACTCCAAATTGACTGTTGAAAACAGCACTTTAATGTTAGAGTGATATCATTTAATTATATTCTTACTTGCAGCACGCCACATCGCCATGGTTGAGACACTATCATGTAGATTCAATTCAAACCACAAATGAAATGCATGATATGCAATAGAATGAAATGCAAAAACAGAAAATAGTAGTTAAAACCGTATCTTGACAGATATTGGTGTACAAATGATTATTTTATACACTCTAAAGTGCCAGTTTATTAGGGAAACCAATCTAAAAGTCATGCTGTCTAAAATTCCAGCAATAAATCCTAACTTAAAAAGGGTTAGAACATTCATTTTGAGTTGAAACAGTTTAAGAGAGGTGTTGATCAAACTTTATGATGACGTGGTTCTGTTGACATGTATTTTGTTGATAGACACACCCTGCCATCTGGGCAGAGCTGACTTTGCTTATGGTTTACCCAACATTTGTACTGGCTACGTCCAAGTAGAGGAAAGTGCACATCTCAGCTGGTTGGACCATTTGCAGTGACAGTTTCACTGCCCGGAATACGGCAGCTCTTTCAGCCTCATTCTCCCCGCAAAGGCATCTTATATGAAAGAGACTCTTTGTGTGAGCCTGTGTGTGGGTACAAGCTTTACAGTGACAGAGATCTTTGTCTGCCAGACGTCAGCATGTCAAACCTTCCTACACCTCATACCTCAACCATGAGCTGATGCATTAATTTGCAGCACATTAATATTGAACAGGTACATTTTATATCACCCCACACTCAAGTCATTTTGCATCACTAGTTCTTGCTAGGTGTCTGTACTGTATGTAAATGAGTGCAGTCTTCTTTCTGTGTTGCTTTGAGCTTTCCTTCTCACAAATTTCACTGGCATCAAAGAGGCGCAGGATCAAAGATTTGGACTGAAGTGCCGCAGAAAATACACAAATTATTTCTAACTCTGCACAAAGAGGAGTGTGAATAAGGGAATAAGATGCACTATTTCAATATAAGATATAACAAACTAAATGACTTTACACAGTAATAGCTTAAACATGATTAAGAGACCCCTCCAGAGTTATCATTTTCTCTTGTCTTTTTATTTAAATGTCTTTGAGTTAAATTATTACTAAACTCCTGACAACTTTTCTCTGTGTTGGAATTCAACAGACACTGGACTGGCCATACATGTAGAGATAAAGATTTAAGAACAATTTGGAGTGGTCTCTTGATTTTTTCCGGAGCTGTATATGGAATAAAAGATAAGTATGAATATTGGCAATTAGGTAAGTGTGTTTAAAAAAAAGAAAATCTGCAGTAAATAAGAAAATATTCAAAGTGTTCCCTTTATTTATCCTTGCCTACATCCCTTATCTCTTCTATGATTCACTGTTCCGCTACACAAATGTGCTAATGAGCAAAAACCACAGCAAGCCAGACTTTACACGCTGCTCGATGAGCCGTCTCACACTCTGTGTTTCTGTCTGGTCAGTGTCGATGGCCTCGAGCCACTGACCGTCTGCTGACCTTCAGCGGCTACACCAGCCGCTCTACAGTCTGCCTACACCTCTCCCTATCTTTGCCGCCCTGGGATGTCAACTGTGCAGCACACAATCAAGTCAGAGTTCCGGATAATGTGTGTGTGTCTGCTCAGCGTGAGGAATAACGTTATGGCACCAGCCTTGACAAGTCAAGCAAATGACAGGAAATGTGTAGCTCAACGCTCCACATTCAGATGACGTCCGCTTGAGAGCCTTTAAATCATCGGGAAAAATGGAGCCTTTCCTCAGATTAATGTCCTTCATATCCCACATTATATAAATCAAACTGCTGCCATTATCCGGAACGTAAAAGGTTCAGCCTCTTTCTAAGGACACACAAGGTCACCCAGGCTCATGAGCTGTTATTAGACAGAGAGATCACCCCCCCCCCTCTGATCACTTCTCACTTGTTCATTTTGCTCATGGAGAAGTTAAAGCTCCCCACTAAGAGGAATGTAGGACAGCAACGCGGGTTAGCAGAGCAGATGGGGACAAAGAGGAGAGTGGCTGCAAAAAAAACCAAAAATAAGACTAAAAAACACAGGGAACGTTTTTCAGGCTCTTCTGATGAAACTTCAGAGAAGAATACTTTCATGTCCTGTTGAGCAGTAATTGTATGACCCATTTAAACAAAAAGGCTTGAATGAAATCAAATTAACCATACTAATAAAAATAAACTTGAACAAAGAGTCAGTCTTGACCAAATCCTGTACTTTTTCTTCTACGAAACTGGGTCTTGATTGTGAAGCTGGCCCTCACAAAAGATTTTGGTTCCTGCAGATACTGCATCTTTCAAATTCAGCATTTGATTTTGCAGCTGTGAGTAATGTCTGTGTCTCGGTCGGTACCAAGGCTTTTCATTTCTGAACACAGTCACGTTGTCCTCGCTGCTATTGTCCCAGAGACAAAGCTGCAGATTTATAGGGCCTGAGGGGAAGAGATGGCAGAACCACAAACTGCATTCAAGAAGTGAGAGCCTGCAGACTGCGATGTGATAAGCATGGGAAGAGTTGGGAAGCCGCCTTACATAAGGCTTTTACCCTTTAACAGTGTTTCCACAGAAATAAGGGCTTCTTCGATGGATGTCTACCATTACTGTGAGTGTTTTATTCCATACGTGCCTGCATGCGTGAAGAAGTGTTTACACTACAAGTCAAAGGTGTTAATAAGCATCCTCAAATGTAAGGTTGTTGAGTACAGAGAAGTCACGGAACAAAAGTTGTGAGTTGAACTATTTAAGAGCTTCAAATCAAAATCCTAATTACGGTGCCCTGGTTCGTAAATAGTCCAAAATATAAAGATATTTAATTTACAATCCTATAAAGTTGGGAAATCAACGGAAAACAGCAAATATTCCCAATTAAAATGATGGAATGATTGCTGGTGCATTCATTTCTGGTGCCTGACTATTTGATTAATCAACTTATCATTCCAGAACTAATCAGAATCCAGCTCTACTTGAACCAGGGCATCACTGTGATAAATCTGAGCACTGCGACCTCTCTACTGTGAACTCTGAGCATAGCCATGGCCTTGTCAAACCCATGAACCTCCCGGGAGCCAGAGATTGCTCAATGAGCTGAAAGTATGGTGGCCCTGAAGGCTCAATGATCTGCAAACCAATGCGCATAGACACAACACCAGCGAGTGAAGAATGATCTTCACCACTGCGAGAAAAATGCAAAGCAGAATGAAAAGCGGAAAGCCCCATTGCCCTTCAAACACACACAAACGCATGCTTAAACATCCACACACACACACCTATTATTTTGACCAATCAAACATTCTTGTCTTTCAAGTGGAGAGAAAGCGCCCACGGTCAGGCTTTATCTGCATAACCACAGAGTGTGTTTACTCATTTTACTGCTTAATAAAAGGCATTTACGGGATTAAAGGAGTCATTGATTTTCCCACCTTTGACAAACCAGACATTGTTTGTACGAGAAGGAACTTGGCACAATAGAAGTGTATAGCATCTCGGCTCACAGACACAACTATGACAGATCAGAGAGAATAGGAAAGGCCTATGTTGCACAAGAAACACTGGCTTATCATCACACCTCAGCAACCACCTGGCTCTCCTGTAACATGGAGGTTAAAACTGCATAATGTGGCAACATGAATCACTAACAGGCTCCGTTATCGCCGGTATTCTCTGTTCTAGTGTTTTACCCTCAAACAATCGCTGAAAGTTATGCAACATACTAGTCATTTATCATCCATCTAATCACTCTTTGTTTTCTGATGAGGGGGGTGCTGATTATACAGGAGGAGAGTAAGAGTGGGGGAGGTCAAGAGTCCTTCTCACAATGTCACAACCACATCATAGGTTTAATTTATAACAAAGATCAAAGGGAGTTATTCATCTGTGCCTCATTTCACATGAACTCTAGTCAGGCTTTATTCCATAGCATTCTTGTTTGTTTTAGTCCTATGCCCAAATATAACATTAAATGACTTGTTAAATTAAATGTTTCATCCTCTTGTGATCCTCCTTACTTGTGGTTTCGAGTGTTGTCTGTTTATTGCGTTTAAAAGTATATCTTTGGTGATAAATCAATCAATTTTGGACGTGCTGAAACAGTATCCCACTGAAGTCCGTGCCTCACTTTCTCTCCCGCAGCACAACAACACTCAGGATCATCCCCTCGCACCAGACGTCCTGAGGTAACCGCACAGCTTCTACCTTTGATCCCAAAACTCCCGTAAAGTGCTCAGTCATAACTGTAGAAAATCTGTATGAGTCACCGCCGCCTTTTTTCCCCTCGTCTCTCAGGGATTGATTAATTGCTGCTTACCATGCTCACAATTAACACAGACACACACAGCGAGAGACAAAGGCGTGTTGATGGATAACACAAACATCTCTCTTATAAACTTCCGTGAGACGTTACAGCGTCTGTCGGAACAGGAAGATGTTCTGCCCGGTCCCAGTGTCCGGTCTTGCAGACTCACTGAATCAAGTCCAGAATGGTTTTGTTTTTTTCCCACGGTGAGAACAGTTGTTGAAAGCTCTCCGAGACTTTTTCCATCAGTCTGCGGTTAGTGGTGGAATGGAGCTGCATTTACCTACTGTAATTACCAGAATACTGCATTTGTAATCCACTACATTTACTTTTTACTCCACTGTTCTTTGACGTAAAGAAAGCAACATTATAATACTCAATTTGAGCCTCACGCTTGCCACATAAATGTCTGTTATTTCACAATGTGTTGTTTCATTCGATTTTGCAGCCCAAAGCACTTGATCCCGTCGTCTAAAGTTTGGGAGGCTTCAGTGTTTAGGGCTGGGGGGAACATTTGTATAGTGCCGCCAAGTCCCAGCTAAGCATCTTTTTAACATTCCCTTAGCTTCACCCTCAAACTCACTCACACGGAGAGTTTTGCAATTGCTTAAAAATAATCTGCAAACAGTTCTTGGAATGGAAGTAGCGTTTTCAGATAAAAAGATGGTTTCGACCTGACACTGGCCGCCTTCCAGTTTCCCTAAAAACATGTGCAAATTGACTGTGTTCTTGGAGAAGCTTAACAGGGTCTGGCAAAGTCTGCCTGAGTCTTAAAGCTCTCCATAAAGCGGGGTAATTTCTGCCCACTGGATTACCCAATTCATGCTTGTTAATCAGCACACACTGCTTGCTTCATTGCTACTACATACCCAGTGGAAGAGCAATATGTTATGTGAACTCCTACTGCTCCCCCCCCCCCCCCCACCCCAAGTAGAGGTTACTGTGGTACAGCTTTCCAGCATGCATGCGGGGTGACTCCGGGTAACAGCTCAAAGGAATTGGCAAACAGTGCAAAGGGTTATTGAGTGTTTGCCACAGCGGCGAGCAAGCAGCTTAAAGCTGGGTCTGAGCGCGGCAGCAGTTAGCTGGTGCATGTAGGACTAGCATTAGCTCGTAACACTCCCATTACCGGAGGCAGGAGCAAGGAAACAGGATTGTCGAGCAGAAGGAACCACTTAGGGGTGTGAGTACAAGTTTCTCGGCCTCAATTAGTCAATTGGCTGATATTGAGCTTGTTAAAAAAAACAGGCCCAATGTGGAGGAAGGCTGAGGGGAAAGTAGATATGAGTTTGATGACGGAGCAGAAAGAGCAGTGTTTATCATGCAGTGTTTATCTTCCAGGGGGGGTTTAAGCTGGAAAGTGAGAGCTAACCTGAGCTGGCTCTTCAGCACGTGTTCAAACAAAAGCCTGTTGGCAGACATGCGTGGAGACAGCAAGAGGCTTTTTCTGTGCGCTGTTACGTAACCTTACAGACAAAGCTCAAGGGGTGTGTCTGTGAAAGCACCACGTGGGGGGTTAGTGTGTTTATCCAGCCCTCAGCTACCTGTCCACAGTTTTTGCACAAGACATCAAGAGCTACAATGTGAGTTGTCAACACCAGGGCCGCAGACAGGCGATACAATACAATCCAGGGGGGTCAGAGAGAGTAACAGATCCATGAGCGAGGGTTTATCCGGAGCCCTTTATAATAGCAGGAGATAACAGCAGCAATTATTTATCTCTTGCTGTGATGGACAGAGGGTAAACAGGAAATTAAAAGGACATGACTTCTGTGTTAGGCTGCTATAGCTGTGCGTGAGTATGGGGGGCTTTAATTCACCTGCTCCATATCTAAGGAACCAGCCATCTTTACTGATTGAAGGCTGCGGGGATGCATTTCTGAAACCAAGACATTCACATTCTGAATGCAAATTAGGGAGCGTCTGACACAAGGACAACAGCACATTTACGAGGGGGTGGTTATCGGATTTCTGTTGCTGGAGCACAAGATTTAATTTCCGCTCAGGAGGAGAAGAGCTGTTAACCAAGGGGCCTCAAGCAACAGATCTGGAGTAAACACTCATACAGCTTAGATATATAATGCATGTGTGTGTGTCATCTGTTATCACTTTAGAGGGAAGTGCAAAAGTTATTGCAATTTGCCTAAAGCAGGATTTCTAAAACCCTTGCATTAAAATATAAATACATTTACAGCAAATATATAAATGCTAACCACATACAATAAGTTCCCTTCACATTTAACCTTAATACAGAAAGTCTGTTGCCTTCCTCCACCATGTCCAATTATTGCTACAACCCATTTCATGTGCATTTTTGAGGCACACACACAAAGGATGTCAATATTTGGCTTCAAAGGTCAAGATAGGAGTTGATAAAGGGAGGAATTAAATAATAACCCTTTGGAACCGGCACACACAACTTTTTCATATCAGCTGGTCAATAAAGTGAGGATAACTCCCCTTTGAAGTGTGAAAAGCTTGTGTATATGAGACATCATCGGGCATCCCTCCTTTATTTATAGTTTAAACACAAAAGTCTTTACAGAAATAGTGGTGTTTATAGAGGCTTTAGCCAAGCTATTGGCACCTGCCTGATGCAGGTGGAGATCTCAGGTGGGTGTTCTTATTGTTTGAAGTCATAAAACATACCAGAGCTGATCTGAGGAGGGGAAGAACCTTGGCCTTGGCAGAGAGAGTGTTTGAAAGGACCAATATCCAGCTGACCGTACGCACACCTTTAATGCGGTCACAGACTCATGCTCTTTGTTACAACAGTACAGAGAGGAACTGGACTGAGTCAAAAACTATTTTTATACGCCACTGTGTGTCAGGGTCACAAGACAAAGCGTTGCATGTGAACAGGGAAATTCCCTCTGTCCTGATTTAGGTGTTTACATTCTGTCTGGATACGATGCCTACATTTCCGTACTGATATCGAAAAATGCACTCCAAGAACTATCAAAAAATATATTTCAATTCATTTGACGAAACGATCATTTTGACAGCAGCTTTACTTGGATAGTTTTCAAATTTTCAGAATGCCAATTTCAGCTACTTATTGTTCTGATTCACGCAGAAAGTACTTTTTTACTTTACATGGGAGGATAGGAGTGTCCCACTGGTGCTCTTCTGGACTTATGTGATGTCACCGAGAAATATCAATCTCACAGTTCAGTTTTTTTTTTCTTACAATCCATTTCCTTTGATTGCAAACAAATGATCTAACACTAGACACTGGTAAATTAAGATCATTTAATAATGACAGCATTAAGTTCAAATAGGACTGTCAGGAATGCCAGAATCCTCATCAGAAATGATTGATGCAAGAAATCTAAACAATTAAGTTTGTGCTGCAAAAGTAAACAATCATTTCCACACAGCCATGTGAGAAGATGACTCTAGGAAACAGCTGTCTTTGAAACATCTTGCCTAATGTGTGTAAAGCATCCTTTAGTAATTGTGAGGCCTTCCTCAGAGGCATCATGTGATGTGAACTACTATGACAGTGTTGTGAAAGCCTGCGGACATGTCAGTCATTCCTAGAGGATTCCTTTTCATGCCACAACCCTGACTGACTTCAAGATATTACGGGCAGCTCCACTCCCAGAGCTTGAGTGGAAAACGCTGACAGAAACCTCTCTGTATCTCCCATCAGATCTGATGACCCCACTGGAGGCCTCGCAAGCCGAGCTGCTCACATTTCACTACTGGTAAGAGTCCCTCAAGATTGCATAATCACTCAGCTACAGATAGTAACAGGCGCTTCCATAAGTTACTTTTATTACTGAAAAGTCAGGCTTTGCTTGATAACCCCCTCCCAACCCTGCAACACAGCAGCGCGTGGATTAAACCGCATAACATTCTGTCTGAAAACTGTCATTTCTGTCCATGGTTCTGCTTGGTTAAATAACAAAAGCTAACAGCTAGCGTTAAAGGGTTCCATCGTGTCACATTTTGATGCGTTTAGGCTTTATTCAGTAGAGAAGCGTTCACATGTCATCTTGTAAAATACAGTCCTTTTGTGAGAAACTTCAATCAATGTATTGAAGGTGATGTTTTTATAGCAACATAGCAGTAGATGTTGTACTCCCTAACTCTAATCATTTGAATGGTGTGTTTTTATGTAAATAACCGCTATAGACGACAGTAACTAAGTGAAAGATTAGTATTTTATATACTAAGGTTTGTACCGATTGGAAGCGCTGACCTTATTTTTTCGGATAGGTTGTGAAAAGTTACTCTGGAGCCTTAGACTCTAAAATACAATAAATAGGTTTAAATTGAACAGATACTGTTATGATTCAATTCAGTTCGACCAATAAATGTGTGATTATTCTAAAAAGATGTGTTATTATGTCTTTAATATATATACACTTCTACTAAAAAAGCGTTATGAATCAAATTCCTTCATTAATTGATCGAGATAAATCAGCAGAATACTGAATTACTAAAATAACTGAGCCCTAGATGTTAATGCTTGAAGTACGGCCTGTTCATGACAGAGCCTTATAGGTTGAACACCATCTGTTCTGTTGTTGACTGTAATGCAGCTCACACCACAGCTTAAAGCTCACAAAGTGTTGCAGTGGACCTGACACAAAGCAGACCTTTATTTAGCCTATGGAAAGTATGTGATGTTTCTGTCAAAGCCGAAGCAGAGAAACACTGCTAGCACGTACACACAACTGTTGGCTTTGTGAGTTGTATTTTAGAAAAAACAGGTTTATGTAGGTTTTTCAGCTGTTGGTATTATTGGACTGTTCATTATTATGTAAATGTGGAAACAAGCAAATAAAAGAAGTATTTCGAGGAGACAAATGATTAAATGAAAGGATGTTTTGAGTATATGACACCGTTTGTTCATTTGAGGCCTTGAATGAATAATCTGCAGGGAAAGTGGACACAGGATTCTCATTTAAATATCTTGCAAATACAACGCTTTGTCCTTTTCTTTGTTCACCTGCAATGAAGTTAGGATGCAGCTGCAGCTAGCACACTTACTCGCAAATGAACTCCTGGAATGCGCTCAATATTACAAGCTGGTGATAACAGTGTATGGACATTTGCTTCAAGCCGGAATAGCATCCTTGTCTAGATTCTGACCAATGAGCACTTTAAACCCTCATGCAGGTGCTGCTTGCTGCTGTGTTTGATAAACAGGCCTCCACGATGCCTGGGTGCGTGTGAAATAGCAGCATGTACACATCAGAAAGTATTCCCCCGAGCTCAAGAGCAGCGTCATAGATAACAGCTGGCTTTTGTAAACAGCGTGGCAACAATATCTTTCAATTTTCCAGTTGACTGAAAGCTTTGTAATAAAGGTCAACAATGACAGCCACAAAATGCACAGATGAGAATAGCATGCTGTCTCTAATGAAATCTGATCGACTGGGTGAGAGACGTCACACATGAGAAGGTAAACAAAACAGCTCGGTCAAACCCTTCATGCGGACAGAGAAGACGAAGCTACTATTCTCACACCAGAGGGGCAAGTTAATATGGAATAAACTTTTGTCACACAGACACAACTATACTTCCATCCCAGAGGAACACATATATCTTTCTAGATGCCAATCTATGAAATAGTTCCCGATGTATTTAAATTTAGACCAAAGTGGTCAATAACAACATGGCTCTGCCTAGAATCATATTGCTAACGTGGCTGAAAACAACCGAAAATCAATGAACATCTGCATGGATCATTATTTTGTATTCTAGGAATGAATGGGTGTTAATGTGTTTCCTACGAAAGCCTTGAGCAACAGGCGTGGATGGCCGCTGTTGGCAGAGCGTCCGGTTTAACAGGTGGATCAAAGCTGGCTGTCCCTGCTCTGTTTCCCCTCCAGGGAAATCTGAGTGGATGTCATTCCTCATAGGGCAGCTGTCAAAGCAGCAAACATGCCGACACTGCAGGATTATTAGGGAGTATGAGTCATTACGAGGATCCCCTCAGGAGAGGCAGCGCTTACTGCAAGCCACAACTTGACACAGGCTTAAGAAGGGCAATGCTCTGGGTTTGTTTGATCAGTTTAATGGCTTGTTTTTAACAACCAAAGACATGGAAAGCATCCCAAAAACAGCGGGGGGTTTAAACGCGCACGACATACGTCACATTTGCTGTGAGGTGATGATTGTTGGACGTCCAGTTGGCTGTAGCTAATAAGCCTCTGATTGTCAAGGCATTACATCACTGAAAAAATAATGGGATGTTCTCTGGTGTACCTCATTTGACTTTCAATATGAAGACATCTTTCTGGGCTTCGGAAACATTACATAGGCATTCTTCACACTTCACAGCCTCAATCATTATTGAGAAACAATCTATGGATGTATTGATGAGGAATAAAGTCCATCAGCTGTAGCATTATAGTCCCAATAACACACTAGCAACATCACATGTCTAACGTTATGGTTATTTACCCAGGTTACTGCTATGGATCGGCCATCATTATTTCCAAATTTAAACCTTCTGTCAAAATATCTTCTGTGTAAAAGAGACCTATTGCAATATCAGTTTTTTTAAATTGCTCACACCTGGCTGTACGTACTGTGTGTTATTACCTCAAGTTTGTCAATCCTGGCACATGAATGTGAGCACTAACACATGTATGGGACTTTGGTTAACACTCAAGAGCAGAAAGCAGCATCTGCACACCACCCTCCACCTCGCATATTCGACTGAGCTTGAGAATTCACGCCATGACACAAAGCAGAGTGGCAAAGCAGATTGGAAATAGATGATGGAGCAATTACTGGAATGGGAAGTGTGCTGTTGGTGCTCTGCAGTGCAAGGATGGGTGGGAAGTCACTTCTGGGGATCTACCACATTACAACGGCGAGCCAAGATCACAAGGGGTCAGCGATAATCCTCTCTCAAGGCTGGACCTTAATAAAAAAGAGCCAAGTGTGACAGGTCAAGGTCTGCTGTGTCCCTGGTGGATGTAACTCCAACTGTGATACCATGACAGATAATCACTCTTCAGACCATTGGACAGGAACTATTCCAAGGTTTACTCCAAGGTGACCATGGAGTCTGTCAGTTAGCTGTGGACTACAACTCGAGCCCTGTTTTTTCAGCCTATATCGGTTTACATTTTAATATCTTGGCACCAGTTCCCGTTGACGTTTATCCCAAAGACACAAGACAACTATCACATGACTTTGATAGGGCAATAACACTTAGAGAAGGGGCCAATCCCAGGAAAGTTCTGGAGTTATCAGAGTTTATTGCTGAAATATAATTACATGCTCAGGAAGTGTGCCTAGAACCGATTCTAACTATGTGTGCTCTTGTGCTAGATTTGACTTTGATACAACTCTGAGCAGGAGTTACATTTTTTGCATGAATTGCCTAAATCAGGCACTAAGGGTTTAAAATATCATAAGTGTCAGATGAGTCGTGTGTCACAGACGATGTTTACATGTAAATAAGCAAGCTAAATCAGAAAGCAATACAATAACCGTTACTTTTAGAACCACTGCATGCACCTCTCCCTTTTACCTCATTCACTACATTTGTCATGTAGCGCCTCATGGTTTGAAACCTCAGGTAAAGAGCATTCAGTATTTGCATATTCTGTGCAACTGCAGTTTTTGCCAGACTCATATCTCAACAGGAATACTGTGTGAGTCACTGAGTTGTCTTTGTAAAATGACGTGGGTTAGCAGGGACATCCACATTCACAGATGTCTCAATCAGAGGATACGTGCAATTAGCCATGTGCACACAAACAGCAGCATTGCTTTCCCATATCACCAGCACCCCTAAAAATCAGAACTGGGTCAAGAAGGAAAAACTGACTTTAAACCCTTCCCTCCTGAGAAAACAGCCAGGCAGGCAACAATACCATGTGGCGACCATGGGACGGCAGGCTGCGTTTATTGTGATGCCAGAGCTGAATAACAGATATGGCAGCGTGTCATCTGAACTTTCGCCCACTGACTTAGTTACTGAGTATTCATGTGCATTTCATGCCTGCCGCTCAGCCACACCCAGGCCAGCTGGATGGAGAGCTGTCTGACACTAATGCATCAAAACAAGGCGAAGTTCATGGATTGATTTGTACTATACACATATACCAAAACAACTTAAAGTAGATGTATTCCTCTTCTTCAGATTATTTTGGCAACAGCTATTGGCTCAGCTTGTCCCTGCAGAGATAACGTGACATTGGTTTATTTTGTTCTTGTGTAAAACCTTGTGACTGACGCAATGGTTCGCTTCTTATTCTCCAGTTTGTTTTTTTTTTAAAATGCTTATTCAAGACTAAATGTAATGACAGATCGCTATGAAGGATATCTAACATGCTGATCATAAGCTCATCAAATGCTGCAATTAATTGATGTATCAATGATTACACGTGATAATCAATCAATTCATAGACAAACCCATAAGTAACATTCACTAAATGTAGAACGTTTTTGCATAATGAGTTGATGTAATGAAGAATAGTAGAATATAGTTGATCCCACTGAACATGCAGTCATGTTATATTAAATAGTAAACTAATGTATATCAGAAAGTGATTGCTATAGTCTGATACGGATTTTTCCATAGCATCCATTCCTGAATGACTGATGCTCTCAGTGGGGGGTTAATGGACATGTGACAGTACAAGCAGCCCATATGGGTGATCGATGGGTGGAAAAACACCGTGCAGGATGTGTTGGAGTGCACGGCAGCACAGAAAGAGAGTGAGGTCAGGTGGTCCTGCTGCTCATAGGACGCCATGTGTATTCGAGAGATAACTTTCAACTTAAATGTTCAGCCTTATCTGGAGCTGTTAGTGAAGCCGACGCCCGCTGCTTAAAACAAACTCATTTAGATGTCTTTTTCCTTCTCTCAAATAACAAATCGACTTTTACATATATTCCTCGGAAAGGGTTTAGCAGCTGGGTATGTCAGAAACTGCGTAGCATCTCATTGTCTTTAATGTTAGCATTAAACAAATATGGGATTATTTCTGGGTGACAAAGCCTGGGGCAAGGACACTGGGTTATTTGTCTTAATGCAGCTAATGTATTGTCTGGACAAGTGCTGACATTCACATGGAAAGGTGGCAGAGTCGTAAATAAAGTTGTAGATAAAGACAGTTAGGGACTTCCCTATGTCCTCTCCGACTATATTAAAAGTGAAATAAATCGCCCTGTTATTATTTCCTGCCACAATCACACAGTAGCAATGAACTGCTCCACCTGCAAATTAGCCCCTTCCCATGTTATGTGCACCTGCTGGGAATGAAAAAGAAATGAAGAGGGTTTTTTTGAATTGTCTGTCAATTAGGATATGGGGTGTTGTGTTTTATAAGGGTTCTTAATGCATCTAATAAATCAAATAACATCAAGCTGAAACAAGTGGTTCCATTTTGACAGAAAATGTATCTGCAACTATTTCGATTATCCAAAAACCATGTTGGAATACTTAATATTTTCGGGTTCCAGCTTGTCAATTGCAAGGATTTTTGTCATTGTTGTGTTTGAGGCAATACAGAATGATTACTTTTGGAGTATAAGTCAGACAATAATCTACTTTGAAAAGCATTCTCAGCATTATCACTATTTCTAACCCAAAATAATCAAACATAATTCATTAAATCATTTCAAGAATTAGGATAGTCTCCCAACATAACATGTTTATCAATAATGAACACGTATTCAATCATCATCCTGTCAATTAAATGTCAGAAAATTCACATTTGTAAATAAAGCACGAGTGTAGAAGTTGCCACTTTTATCCACCTAACAGTCCAACACCCACTTGAACATAAATAATCACTTTGAGGAAGCTCATTTTTTGCAGTTGACTGTAGTTGGTTCCCTCTCCTGCTTCCTCTCACACCTGCATACCTTTTATGATACAACTGAATGCAATTGAAGGTAATAAAGCGAAGCAGTCAGACTTACTTTACACGCCCAAAGTAGGCTACGTGAGTGTGATTTACAACCCTGCAGACTATCATAAATCCTGTGTTGGGATTCGGATCCTACATACAAAGAAACGTGAATAAACAGCAGTGGCGGGGTGGACACTATGCCTGTCACATTGAAATACACTGTATGTGGGCTAAGCAAATAAAAGGAGAGATTTATGGTGGAAGGGTGGAAAACCTCACGGGGCAATAAAAGCATCGGCCTGGCTTGGAAGAATTGCATAACCAGCATTCAGAGAGGCCGATTGATTGGAATATTTCCTGATCAAAAATGAGATGTTTTTAAAGGGAACACACACACTCATAGTCTGACAGACAGACAGACAGACAGACCAACCTGCTCTTTCCGTTTCTGCCAGCGGCCGCACGGGCTCTCCTCCAAGATCTCGCTCTCATCCTCGCTCTCCTCTTCCTTCCCCTCCGACCCTGATTTCCTCTCCGGGACGGACATCGTCATTGTAACGCCGTATATTTCCAGATTACAAACCCCCTAAAAGACCCTCTTCTACCTCCTTTCTTCCCTGGGATTTGTCGATCAGACGAGTCGAGACGGTCCTCCGCCTGTCTGCGCAGTGAAGACACCCCCTCCCCTGATGACAGCTGCCGCTCTTAGCCCTCTTGGCGCTCAAAACATCTTGCAGAGAAAACTGATATTGCCTAAAACAAGCGCTCCTCAGTCTGTGAGGAACCCCCGCACCTCCTTCAGATAATAGCTAGCAGTGTAGGCTACACATTGCAGGCTCGCTGGGCTGAACTGACGGTGTAAACATGTATCCCAGACTTCACGCGCCCCATGCAAAATAGGTTGCGAAATGTTTTTTTTTTTATCTGTCCGTTCACACTGAAGCGCCGCAGGAGTGGAAGCTCGGTCGGTGGTGTAAAATAATCCCTCCTGAGACAACTGCGCTCATTCCCTGCCTCGTTTATCGCCTGTTTTATAGAGGAGACTTCATTTTTCGACTGTCTCCTGCACGCGACGCTGTCTGTGTTGTCGTATGTGAAGCCGCGGCGCGAGCTCCTTCCAGGCACGGTGAGCAGAGAGATGGGGCGCAATACCGTAAAGTGTCCCGTATGTGCGCACAGGATTTTACGTTAAACCTTTCTGGGAGATGAAGTAAACAATGTTTAAGGACGAGCACCACCTCACCTACCACGACTAAGTTACAGAGAAAGATATATATAGTTTGCTATATTTTATTTCACTTTATATTTTTGTCTTTGCATGTCCAGGTCCCGTATTGGTTTAAGTTTATTTTGGGAAAAATTATTTTCTTCTTTCCTGTTTTGTGAATAATACAGCACACACCCAAACCAACAAAACCTGCTTTTAGACTCACAGCACTCCAATTATTACTAATACCAGAACCTAAACCAGAACAGGGCGGGATGACCTGGCTGTTTTATGTGTCAGTAGGAAAAAGAAAGGCTCTTTGTGCCTCAATAAAGAGGGCCTGTTAGTCTAAGAGGCATGCCTTTAATTAACACAGACATTAATGCTGAACAGACTAAACTGCACAAATAAAAAATCCTAATTATGAATGCATTGACCAAGCTCACGTAGCAATACATACAAATAAGTAATAACAGATTTATAGAAATATACAGCTATATAAAAACATTGCCACCAACTCCCAGGGACCCTGAAAGCCCCAGATTCAAGGCATCAATAATAATAATAATAGTAAAAGTCTAAATGTAATATCCCACCATGCAGGATGTTGCAGCTCTGTCTTGTAGAGGTGTCCAATATATAAAGACATATTTTGAGGACCTTAATTAATTTTACCCCCTGAGAAAAATGTGTGTTTAATTAATTTACTACAAACTAATTTTAGCATAGAAAACCATGGTAGTATTAATTCAGTCTAGGAGGTCATCTCTGGGCATTTATTGAAGCTGTGATGTCTGATGTGTCAACTGTACGTCATATGTTGGCCAGGTGACATACAAAGCACACAAAGCAGGAGATGGGTTTTGCCATGAGGAAAACTATGATTCGAAAAAGTCTACAAATCATTGCAACATTTTTATACAATAAATATTAAAACATAAACTATAGAAGAAATGTGAATTGTTTATAGAGATATTTCTGAGAAGTGTAAGACAGAAAAACATATGCCACTGGCAGAACCCTAACCCTAACACCAGTGGAGAAGGTCATATCTGACAATCCTGAAACCCCTCAAAGCTTTAACCAGCGACATTGCAGCTTATCTATATTTGGTATAACTTTGAGCCCCATCCAGAAAGAGTATGTTACTGGGGCTGTATTAAGCAGAGGTTTTTGATTACAGAGTAAGAAGTGTTTTAGTGTTAACCTTGTTTGCCATCTAGTGGTTGTGCTTTAACAATACAATAATCACACAAGTCATTATGCAGGAATTTAGGAGAACACTGTAGAACCAGGGTACATATTCCAACATTAGGTCTCAATGAGGAGCAAGTTGGTTTGAGATCACTGTGTTAATGTGTACTAGATATTTCTGTCAACCTTGCAAATGCAAATACAGGAGCCTTTTTATTTAAGTACACTAAAGATGTGCCTAAATTCAGCGACTACATTCTCTGAAGGAACGATGAAAGAATCTTCTCTTTTAAACTATTTAATGATTTTATTTAGCCTCTCCAGGTGCAGTAAACTCCCCAATCACATGTACTCATATATAGACATATACTTAAAAAATATTCTATATATAGTTTGCCATTTTTGTAGATGTCTGACCAAATGTACAGAGGACATTAAATACACATTTTTTGAACACCCCTCACCAAGCGTCTGTAATGTTAAAACAACATTAACGAGCACCATGTTATCTGTACTGTGCTGTTGACAAAGGGGGGCCCTACGGGGGCCCCAAAGGGCAAAAATGCAGTTTTGCACTTTTATGCCTCTAACTTGACTGTGGAACTAAATAAAAGTTTGGATGTAATCACAGTTTATATAATTATCACTTTCTTCTTCTATTTTTAGAGCACAGTGCTCACAGAGAGACAGAGTGCCAATTCCTCTCACTGTTAATGAGATTTACTCTTGGCACAAGGAGCAGGGGAATGACAAAGGCGCTGTCTAGACAAACTATATCTAGGACACAAAACAGTCTCCCAGAAATGGAGGGAACAAACCCAATGTGAGCCCCGAACTAACATTATTTATTGTACATGATGTTTTCTGTATGATACAGAGAACAATAACACTGACACATTTAAATTGGACAATGTAAACACATTTTGAGAATGTATTTCCAAAGAATCAGTTTGGAGACAAGTATTTTGATGACTACAGATTTTACAAGGATTTTTGTGCAGCTGCGACCTACGTGGAGACTGCTGCAGGATAACAGGGACACCTTGTGGTTTCTTGCTGAAGTTGCAACAACTCCTGTCCAATCAACTTAAGTCCCTCATGCCACCACTCATAGTAAACCAATGAATTCATATTTTTTCATACACCTCAATCCTTATACACAGTCAAATATTCTCAGGTTGCTCAATGGGTTACAGTGTCAGAGAGCCCAATGGGGACTTTCACATTTTCAAACCCATAGACTGTATACTATGCTTCACATGCTCATGTCAAAGTTTTCCCTTAAGGCGAACTAGTCTGTAATTATCTATACTGGCAGAACACAAACAAGCTATGAAAAAGCAAAACTGAATTTTACTCCATTTCCATGATCGTCATAAAGATAACAACAGCTTTTGAAAGTGTAAAGTAAAGAGTTTATGGAGCAGTCTATCGAGGTAGCAATCACCCTTATGCATTACCTAGAAGACTTTAATTTGATGCTTCAGTGTTGATGAGGAAATAGATCTTAGACCTTTCATGTAAACAGGCCCAGTCCAACTATTGTTTTTCTAGTTACGATATGACAGTGAGATGGTTGGAGGTCATTGTATTCATATAAAGTGATATAATGCATAGGGTGCCAAAACTATCTCCACTGTGTCATTACTGACTCTGATACTACACAAGTTACCTGACAGCTGTAGGGAAACCCACCAAACCCTCTCCAGTGAACATGCAATCATTTATTTGGGTTTATTACAAAGTTTCTAAGCTCTCGTTGTGCAATTGAGAAAATAAGAGAAAGAGTTATGCTATAGTATTAAAGCCTTTAGTTTGGTTTCAGTGAAGTTCATTCATTTCCTGCAAATGACTTCTTTATTCTTTTTCTACCACCCCCACTCTAACTGATACTCAACACACCATTTAGCCAGAGCATAGGACACTACAGACAGAAGAGAAAACTCATTTATGCATTGTAAAAGTGTGTTTTATTTGATTCCAGATTACATACAGGCACGTTAAAAGGTGAATCAAGTTGACTTCAAAACATGACTTTCATACACATCGGATCACTTCATGCCACTGGAATTAGCAGAGTTGAAGACTTCATGCGCTCCGTTGTTCACCACCAGTTTGCCCTCATCCGTCAGCTGAAGGCGGCACATGACACAGTCAGATTTCGAAGAGTTTGTGTGCCACATGGGTTTTTCATCATCGCCGTACATGACCAGGTTGCAGTCACCCTGCATGCACAGGCGGAGAGGTTTTGGCCCTGCAGTGTCTGAAGCCCACACAGGCTGCCAGCCATAGACGACAAAGTTACCATCTCCCTGAATGCGGAAGCAGAGACGTTTGGCTGTTAAGGGTTTGCTCTTCAGACCACTGCATTTGTATCATGACACCTGATAAGAGTCTCAAGTGCACAAATATTCTGAGTCACTCACCTGGAATATAGCCTTAAACTCTCCGTTGTTTGACATCAGATAGTCTCCCTTGCGGAGCTCATCATTTTTGGACAAGAAGTTCCTGCTCATGATTCTGCAACAAAAAGAAAGTCTGTCCATTTCATTTGTTTTAAAAACACTAGTTTTGTAAGTTGGTATGCAATCTCATTTCTGCACCAATAAAAATAAAGTCTGTTATATCCATTTAAAACACTAAACATGCAATTTCAGCTAAATGATACCAGTAATCTGCAATAACTCCTTCATGCATCAAACTATTACTGCACAGAAATGTATGAACCCATCTATCATGATAAAGTATAGAATACTCACAGAGTTGTGTTGTTTTCTCTCCAGACAGGCTGCAAGCAGAGGAAAAGGAGTGAAGTGCCAGAGAGTGAAATTCACCCCTCTTTTATACATCTATACCTGGGGTGGGGAGAGAAGGGGAGTCAAAGAGGGTGTGCTTTGCCTTCCCTTTTCTCATGAAACCTGAATGTTCCTGTCAGCCTGAAATATTTTTCGGGGGTTTATGGCAAAAACCAGAATTTGGAAGGGTTATTGATGGCTGTCAAAGAGGAACACGTCTGAGATGTGTACTAATGAGTGACTGACACTTCAGTTCTGAGTGCATGAACAGGAAAGTGCCCCAGGAGTCGAATCATTTTCAACATGCAAATATAAGCTGATGACCATGCAGGAGCTTGACATGCCATAATTATAAGATACCTCAGAAAGCTCATAACTGAGCCCAGAGAATTCTAGCATTGTCCTAGCTCAGGAGGGATTTAGGAGGCTTCTCATAAAACTGAAAGAGAGTGAAAAAAGAAAAATGGGTTAACCTTATTATTACCTCTAAATATAAATTGGTCGCTATGTTCATCTGGAAGGAGAGTGATCCAACTTACAAAACACACATTTCATTAAACCGAGTCAGCAGCACTTAAAGGACCATAAATGTTGTCAGAAAGGTCATAACTCAGCCTCAAGAATTCTAGCCTTCTCTTATCTCAGGTGGGATTTCTCAAAGGACTGTGAGAAAGGAATGGACAGACACTTTGCCTTTAGTGAGGAGGTGTGGTTTACCAGGTAACTAGCTATGTGACATTCTTTAGAAAATGTGTGATTGATAAAAACCAGACAGGCACACTCTCCATAATAATATGCATAGAATGTATAGCGATATCAATAAGGCTGTTTCGATAATAAAAACAAACCTTACTTTAGATTAACATAGCAATTTCACAATCAACACATTGCATTACAGACTTAAAAAACACAGTGCAATTGCAAATTAGAATGGTCATTACTGCCAAGAAACAGAAACATATATTCAAGACAATGCCATCTGTACAGGTAAGTGGTTCAAGTTTTGATCACTCAGTATCTAAAAATCATCAACACACGTGTCCCTCTTTCACACACATCAATGCTTCTGTCATTAGTAAGTAAATGCACCCCTAGCTTAGGTATACAAATGGACTCCTGGATTCCAAATGAGGGGAAATCCAACACACAATGAAGCTAGAACCAGTGTGTGAAATACGGAGGGGTCCAGGGGGGGGGCCTCGACCCCCTCGATTAACCCATGAGACCTACTGAAAGCCTCAAAAGCAACATTTGAAGGGGGTCTCAAAAATGGTAAAAATAATAATAGTTACATTTTGTCAAAAAACAAAATATATATGGTCACTAATGGTCACTAAAATGTTTTTTAAGCTCACCATGTCCAGGAGTCAGAATTCTAAACATTTATTCACAAATATGTTTGCCAAGCGGAGCCAGCCAGTCCTGTGCTCGTATACAAATGAGCCATGTGCGCCAAACAGAAGAAAGACATAAGGTTGAGAAGTCATACTAGAAACGCCTAGCAAGCGAAAGCTAAACCAGAGTGTATCACTCACACACTTTGGGTTCACATTCACAAAGTTGGCACTCAGAGATGAAGAGGCAACGAAAGACGATGCTGATGCAGCTAGCACAGTGGGCCCACTCGCTACCAGAACAGAGGATCCTCCCCCACCCAGTGACTCCCCACAACAACAACGTGAAAAATGAACTGCAGGATGTTAGGAAACTGTAGTATTGCTACATTTATATACTTCCCCCTCTAATTCCTGGTACCATCTGCTAGATTTGTCTTTGGTTTATTTTATAGTCATGTTGCGCTTTCATGTTGATGTTGTTATTCCCCCAGTGTCATTTTTTAATATTAAACCACTTCATTTTCAACTCACTTTTCATCGTTTCTTGTTTGAGTTCAACGAACACTGTATCTATTCAATGTGACAAACCTTAACCCCGGTTAATAAAAGAGTTTTTCTCCCCAACCACCCACCCGGGTCTCTGATTGATTCCTTACTCACCCTCGACCCTGCCCAAAGATGCTCCATCTCAGTGATCTACAACTCCATTGATTCCCTTAACCCTGACCAGGTGACTCGCCTGAAGCGGATTTGGGAGGAGGCGATAGGAGTACCAATATCAGACAGGACCAAATTCTTAAGCTAGTTCACTCGTCCTCCATGTGTGCTTAGGCACAGCTTGTTACAATGTAAGGTTCTTTTCAGAGTGCACTACACAAACACTCGGCTGGCGAAGATTTAGCCAGGGACCAGTGACAGTTGTAATAGGTGTAAACAATCACCTGCCAACCACACACACTGTTTTGGTCCTGTCCGAACCTTGCCGGCTTCTGGCGCCAAATTTTTGATACACTTGCAATGGTGCTTGAGATGGATCTTATTCCTGAGCCTTGCATGGCCCTGTTTGGTTCCCCCCCACTTACAACACCTATTCTCCCTGTGACAAAGCGCGGGGTATTGGCCTTTACAACCCTATTGGCCAGACGCCTTATTTTGTTTAAGTGGAAACATGTTCTCCCCCCTTCACACAATAGCTGGCTTAGGGAGGTCCTAACTCATATCAACCTTGAGAAGGTTAGATTCACTTGCAGGTTTTGACCCACATACAAACAGCAAGATATAAATTCAAATTTATTCAAAAAGTGATTATTTTCATTTAAAAACTGTAAGATCTTAATATGAAAAATGTTTTTAATTTAAATTGTAAGATATATAGGTCTAAGCAAAAAACAAACCCCGACATTCATATCGCTTAATTATTGAATATGTGTAAATTTCATGTAATTGTAGGTGAATTCATACGATCTCAATTCTGAGATCTATTGCCCAAGTGAGTGAGCGTTGAGGAGCTAGCCTTCTGAATGATATCCAAGCTAACCTTGAAGCACTACAAGCCATGAGTAGATACAAGCTAACCTAACAGCAGTACAGCGTTATGTGGCATGTCCTGTCTATGTAAAACTTTAATGTTGAACTATTGTGTGTCGCCACTTGCCTTGTTCCCTCAATCTTACAAACGTAACACATTACATTAGCTACATTGCTCCAAATAAAAGTAGGCTACATTTTTGGATTACTGACTCGTAGACTGTACACCTTAGAGGTGGCTAAATGACGTTAGCTGGCAAGTAACTGACGCTAGCTCTGAGACATAACCTTAAGTACTTTTGTTAGGTATACGTAACGTTGGCACTAAATAGGATTTATTTGTCATTTTTGTGAATAATTCTTGCTAAATATTCATTTTGTGAGTGAAAATGAAATAAAAAAATGATTGGCACAGACTGAGCTAAAGTGAGATAGCTGGCGACAGCTAGCCTGGCCAGTTTGACTGCACTGTCCCTTATCTCACCTTGTGTTATCTCTCCAAGTGTCTGTGAAAGTTGGACGTAGTCCTAGCCATCTCTGTGAGGGTCACATTACTGTATTGAATTTACACACTGCCGAGTGTTTTTCCTTGAATGTTTTTGTTTAGTTTCTATTAAGACATGGTATAGTTTTGAATACTATTTTATTTAATGAACATCTCTGTTGAATAAAGTGTAAGCCATATCTAAAAGATAAGGAGCTTATACACAGGCCTTTTTGTACAGTAACTTTTTCACATTCTGACGGTTCTAACTTTTATCTTTACCATTTAACAACAAATACACTCTTAGAAAATGTTATAAGAATGCCCTGTAGTTTAAGAGTATTTTGTAGGCCTACTTTTTTCACTCGAGACAAGGAGTGTTCAGCAAAATCAACTTTACCTTCAATGTGTGTTCCTGCGATGATTAGGGGTACAGTTCTCATGGTATGATCATTCTTTGTTGATTGTAACATCAATAACATGTTGAGAAATTCAGCCTGGGGAGGAATCAGCATCTCTCACAGGGCTACACAGATTCATACAAAATATGTTTTCCGTTTTTATTACGCAATGTTTTATTTGCATACAGTGATTTTACAAGCAAAGAAGGGGCGAATTGTTTAGGGCAGAGACATTGCTGTAGGCGTATATAATATGTGAAGCCTGTGGGAAAAATCTGCAAAAATTGAGAATAACAATATTGGCATTTCAAAGTTACAATGATAAAATAAGCTAGCAACAGGTGAAATACTGCTTTCTTGACGTTATGAAGATTGTTGTTATCACTTTTTCACTTCAGCCAGTAGAAGCCAACAGCGTGGGGGCTCCGCTGTTGTAACTCATTTTTTTGCAGTGCTGTGTCCTAATTGTCCTCATTTCCTAAAACAAGAGAATAAAGATATACATATGTCCATTCAGGTATCATCTTTAGAAAGCAACACCTATCATAGACTGCCCCTGATTTTGATGTGAACAGTGTCAATTATTATTATACTTACAATACATCAATTAGCAATATGGTGAAAAAAATCTCCCTTGTTCATACATGGGGCCTACATTACCCACAATACTACACAGGACATGAGTCATACCTCTGTGAGTCTCGGTTTCTGGATGCAGTGAACATACGGCTCTGGGTTCGTCTCTATCTGGTCTGCAGCTGTTTTATAGCAAACTGCGCAGTCCATCAAGGGCTGTGATGTAATAAAAAAACAAAACAGAAATGGCATCAGGATGCTGTACATACATATGCAATGGATGTTTCTCCGATTGAATTTCACTTACTCTGTCATTTCGGAAGGGGCAAATCTGAGGGGACCTCTCAATTGTCCCTTTGGCACACTTGGTGGGTTTCAGGTAAAAGTGGTGGTAGAGGTATCTCACTCCAAATCCAGACTGCAAGAGAGCAGAGGGTCATTTTGTATTATTAATAGCTAACAATGGCCATGGCCATTGTTAGCTATTAATAATGGCCATGGCCATTGGAGGACTTCACCAAAGTGCATCCTCTGAGGTCCATGAATGTTCATTCCAGATTTCATACCAATCCATGCCATAATTGTACATTTTTTAAGCAGTTGGACCACTCCTCTATCAGGCTGTGATATAGTAAATAACTTAATGTACAGTTTACTATTTTCTCTTGTTAAAGTACTGAAGTAAGCCTACTGTATTTGCCCTTCCCATCCATTTTCCAATGGATGTGAAAACCTCTTGAACTAGCTATCCGATAACTACACCTATGTTGGTTCAATATGTAATTTTATTTGAGTAAATCATAACTTAAGTAAAGCAAAACTATTTTTATTTAACTTAATTCCACTGTCAAAGCCTCACAAGCTTGTTAAAAAGGCAGATGAAAGAAACCTTCAATTTCTCCTTCGCTTTTTAGAGCCAACAGTTTACTTATAGACCTAGTTCATAGACCTAGGTTAAGAGTGGTAAGAGTGACTGTGATAACCATAAACTAAACCCAGGGCTATACAGCACGATTCACACTGTATCTCTACTAGCCCCAAATGAAATGCCCATTGTGATTGGACAACAAATATGTGAGACAAACACCATTGTTTACTTGACCCCTGTTACTGCACTGATTGTGCTTTGATAACAGCTCAAAACGTCAGATTGCTTAACTGATAATCTTGTGGGAGCTGAGGAGTTAAAACATGTTTGCAGCCGTCTCATATTTCAGCGGGCAGTTTTTCCGTAGAAAAAGTAACTGAGGTAACAAACAAAACCATTCAATGCCAAAATAATAATCCCACTTCCTTTTGATTACTCTCATAATAACATTCCAGCAAAGCCACACGTTATGTTTGAAGATTCCCAGCCCACTGTACCTGAGGAAGAAGTGAAAACAACAATGAACAAGAGTTCCCTGAAGGCAGAGGGGGAGTGCCAAAGCCTTACATCTGATCCGAGAAGTAAAAGAAACTCAAACCAGGAGGATTTTAAAACAGAATTTCAGGCATTTTCTTACTTTTTTATAGAACTACAAATACATGTGTATCCTTTAAGCTTTAACAAGGTACTTTCAGGAGAATATTTGCTTAAAATCTCCCATCTAATCACTTCTCATTAATGTTCACTGAAGCAGCTATAACTCTGTACTCACATTGCTTAATTTTAATCCTTGCTCATAATATCATGAACTAAGATGTCAAGTTTACCTCGATATCTGACTTCTCCAGACTTCTCAAGAAGCGAAAATGGTGATGCACCCCAGCATGGTTGTTGAGTTGCTCTATGGTCAGATTCACTCCTTGCTTGTAGTCATCAGGCAGATCATTATACGTTTCCTGGGCCTTGGCAGAGTACGCCAAAGCTCCGGCACAAAACAGCAACAGCAACGTAGCAGCCATTTTCCTCCGTGTGTGAGGAGAGCAGCTTGGCTCAAAGGGTGAACACCCTCCTCTCTCTGCGGGATCAATAGTCACATGCAAAACAAGTCCTATTAAGGCAGTATGAGTAACAAGTGGAACTCATTACACTGACCACCGAGAGGCCTGCTGCACTGACTGTTTATGTTTCATCTCAAAATTCCCGTAAAATCCCCAGGGAAGACAGATTTATGCATGTTTCAACAAAGCACACTCACTGGGGAGTTTCTTGAGTAGAAACTGCTTACCAGAAGTGGAATCACTCTCATATCCTTTAAAAGTATCACAATAGACATTTCCATGAAAATGCTTTGGCCACTGGACAAAGGTCAGCAGCGAGCAGTGAATGCTGTAGGCGCTGCATCAGTAACTCTGTTGTCGCGTTTACAGGAAAGTAGGTCACTTACTAGAACTGTGGGGGTTTCTTTCTAAACTAACTAAGCAGTGATTACTAATGACCACTATTGAATCACACATCTGTTCCTCACATCATTTTTTTCGGTCCTTGTATTGATTTTGTTTTATACCTTTTGTCAGTTGATGCCTGCAGCGTTGGAGCTCCAACTCTGGAACCCATCAGGTTCACCAGCCATCCAAAACCAAAAGTGGAAATCAGTTGAAAAGGTCAGAAACAAGAAGAAAAAAGTAGTGAAAGTAAAAGTTATGTTGAATTTGTGCTGTGTGGTTTGACATTTACTGTACAAAGGTTATCTAAAAGGGATCCTCAAGTAAGCAGACTTATTTCTGTTAGGGCTGGTTAGTGGACGCAAAAATGTTTTGGTTCCTATTCAACTTCTTATCAGCCGCTGCATAATTGCATACAATACACAAAGTCCAGATGACTCAAAGCACGACCTCTGCCTTGAATTCCAAATGACTGAGTTTAGTAAATAACAAAAGCTAGATACACTACATTATTTGTCCTGACATTCTCTGGTGTCAGCCGTTCCATTTGCACAGCTTTAAGGTAGAAGTGGTTGTAGTTGTAGGTTACATAATCTTCAAGCTGAAGAAAACAATAAAAAATAGGAGCTCCGTGCAAACATTCAAAGCGGTGTCTCTGATAAAACCTGATCCCGCAAACATGAGCCACAACAAAAGATAAACATCGACATTGAAAAGCATGAGTATGTCATTAGGGTGGCCCTGTGAGCTAAATGCACTGATGGAGTACATCTAGAAGAGCCTTATGCCATGACTCGCAATTGTTATGAAAATTTGACTTATTATTTTATGATATATTGGATAATTCAACAGTTTGTGCAAAATATGTTTGAAACCAAAAGATAAGGCTGATAGGAAAACTGCAAACAACTCACAGATTCCTGGAATGTGACAAGGGGCCCCAAAGAGACACTGTTTTTAGATTAGATTCAGCATTTGATTTAGTGCACCTCGCTCTTTTCCCACTGTACAGACTACAGTATATGAAGCGTGGGTCTCTCTGGCACAAGTGTTTTACATCTTACCTCACAGGTAGAGATTTATTTTGTTGGACTAGGTGAACACTGTGAAAAATACAAAACCAACTGTGGCGAACCACAAGGCTTGATCCTGGGCCCAGTCCTTTTCAGTCTTTACAGCTGACAGTGTCATCAGGGTGTATGGATATTTCTTCAGGTCGGTTGTTGATACTGTTCTCTATACTGATTTGTTAAAGCCTTTTCCTTTGGAGAAAATGTCACAAAACAGTACACACGGAAAACATGTTAACAAACAAAACTTTATTGACACTACTCAAATAATACAATGCAGTCATTTTATTTTAGTAGAAGTATTGCTAAAAGAAAATCCAAAAGTTTTCAAAATACATGAGAAGTAAATGACTAATTTGAATGATTACTCTGTTCCAGTTGATGCTAGCAGAGTTGGGGCTCCACTGCTGTAAGCCAGTGTGTTGCAGTGATTTACTCTGGCCGTCTTCATCTCCTGCAGTTCAGAACAAAAAGTGTAGATGTAAATGGAAAAAGATCAACTCCAAGAAATGATATTTTGCTTTTGCAGTGTGTTTTGACATCAGCAAAGGTAATATTGCCCGTCAGGTAGGCAGACTAACCTCTGTAAGGGCCGGTTTGTGGACACAGTGAACGTACGGTATGGGCTCCTGTTCCATTTCTTCTCTAAATGTTTTGTAGCAGACGGTGCAGTCTATCAGCGGCTGCAAGAATGCACACAAAGAAAAAACAGCACAGACAAGTTAGAGCAGGCAGTCACAGAGTAATTCCACATTTCAATAAACCAGACCAAACTTACTCTATCATTTCTGAACTGACATGCCGTGGAGTCAACCGTTCCTTTCTGACACTTTGTGGCTTTAAGGTAAAAGTGGTGGTAGACATATGCCACATCAAAACCAGGCTGAAGAGAAAGAAAAGAGGATTAGCTTGGAGCAATTTTGAACAACCCAGAGGCGTGTTCACTAACCAGTTCTGTGCATTCTTTGTAATTTAGGCTTTTTCTTGAAGACTGTTCTCACAATAATGCACAGAAAAAAACATTGCAACAGAGAAGACACAATGTCAGTACATACTGTACCTCAATGTCTGACTTTGTGACACTTCTGAAGAACAGGAAATGGTGCTGGACTCCAGCATGAGAGTCCAGCTTCTTTAGGGCCAGATCCACTCCTTTCTTGTAGTTTTCAGGGAGTTTTTCATAAGCCCCCTGTGCCTTAGAGGAAAAGAACAAGGCTCCAGAGCAGACGAGCAGCAGCCAAAACGCAGCCATTCTTTCCCCTTTGTCTGTGACAATTGTATTGAGGGGATAGTGCAATGGCCCACCCACTCTTCAATGTTTCGCTGAACAGGAAAAAACATCCAGCCCCTCTTTTCCCTGAGGATCTGGAATGGAACCAGATGGCTACTTATTTTCCCAGGCGTCCACCGTTTGTATTTGATAGTTTCGATATCACAGCAGATTTCAACATGATTCTTTTTGTATGGTGGCCCTGAGCGCACAATGCACTGCATCTTAGAAAAAACACATGCAAATAAACAAAACAAAACAAAGTGAAGAAAAAACATTCACCAATCTCACAACACATGAAAACGGAGAAAAGACAACGAAATACAGAAACACTACAAGTCACATCCTGAAGAACCCCATCTTCTGTGCAGTGTGTTTTCTGTATTCTGACTCGCATAGACAACATGACAGAAACAACAGCCGGGATAAATAGAAAATAACTTTTATTTGTCATCAATATTTTAACCATGAATGTACAACAGAAATTCAGCAACAGCCTCTGGGACTTGGTATTGCTTTTGAAATGAACAACACATCGCATCAGCATTGCACAACTTCGACAGAAACTTTGGCATACACAGACCAACTTCACTCAATCCACAGGCACAGTAAGCAAACATAAAACCGACAGTGCCTACTTCTCTTCAACCCTTCAGTGTCCACGATGCAGCAAAATGGGAGTTTGATTTTTTTTTTTTTAACTGCTAAATGTGTCAAATAACCATTCAACAGCAGGAATAATGCTGCATACTGCAACGGATAAATAATGGAGAGATGTTTCATTTGTGAGCGTCTCAAAGTGCAAACTAATGTAACATGCGTGCCGTCCTTACAAACGGAAAAGACACTTGTACGTGATCGCTTCATGGTCCCTCAGGCACTTTTTTTTCAAAGATTTTGCACTTTTGTGACACCAAACATGCACAAGATCACGACAGTCGGACTGAGATGGGACAGGGAGAAGTAGTGTCTGAAATACACACTCGAGACTAACAGAGGACTGAACTTATTTGACACAGTCAAAGCTTTAACCAATCCATGTCACACTGATACAACATGACATAAAACCAAAAAAGACATATATATATTTTAAAAGCCTTCCCTCTCAGTAATGCATGAATATGAGATTGTCTACACAGGTTGTGTGGAAATTTGGTCGACCAAGTTCATTTGAGTGTGAATATGTTTTAAAAAAATGTATAGACGCCAAAAAAAAAGCACAATTATGAGAAAATAAGGAATGTTAAACTATGACAGGTGGTTAATTTAGGCTGAAACTGTGAGATAGCTGGACTGCAGCTTATTGTTCTGATCACAAAACTATTTACACAAGACATTTGGCACTTGGACAAAGAAACCAACAAATTACAGTGATTCCCAAAAACACCTCAAGTGAAACAAACTCTACATTAATTCATTAGTGCCCTTAACATGTGCGTAGAGACATTTAGAGTATATTTATTATGCCACTGTGTTAGTATCACATGATGTCATATCTCTGGTGGATAGAGAAGCTTTTCTTGTACTGCTGTTTTTTCCTTCATCGTCACAGTACTCCCCCTGCTGGTGATCGTACCTCACTGCAGGTCCATTAAACCCCAACTCATCTAAACTGTTGCTTATGAGTAAAAAAAATATATATATTGTGGAAGAAGGACAGGCTTAAAATCAATCACAGATAATTGTTTAAGAAGAAAACCAAAGCAACATAGATATTTAAAGGATTCAAGAGGACCTGGAGATACAAGTGATTACATAAAATACAGTCATTGTTAGATTTGGTTTTTTTAAAAGTGCTATGAGCTTCAGGAGGCGGCTAAAGTGATCAACGGTCTGACATGAGACAGAATCAGGAAAAAAAATAACTCTAAGTATACCTTTTTATTTCCTTCATAAGGCGCTTGGTGAGCTTAAAACAAAACCAAAAACCGCAGACTTGAATAGCGATGACTCAACATGATAATATAAAAGAATGTATCCCATATATCCTCCACATATTCAATGTGAATCAGAGAAACCTTTCAGGGCTAAAATTAAATCAGTCTTGCAAATCTATCTAATGAAATAGCATAATTAGAGCTCGAGATCATTTGATTTAAAATCTCTTGTCCCCTGAAATATATATATATTTTTAAAAGTATAGTATGAGTGAACAGACGTTGATTTTTGATCTCAGTTGGGGTTCAATCTTTAGTGCCGTCAGCCAGCAGATCATCCCCAACAATCTGATAAAAAAAACAAACTACTTAAATAGTTAAAGTTGAACCAAGTCCTCCCACGTACTGTATGTTCAAAAGTCTTAGTGATGATGAAGAGGGTGCACAGTGGTGAGTGTTTCAAGTGTTGATACCAGGCCTTGCAGCGGGTTACACAGGCATGTGCATCTCCGAGTACTCGTCGTGACACTCGCGCTCGTCAAACTTCGGCTCTGCGTCGTCTGCGTCCAGCTGGAAGAGGGAGAACAGAGGTGCATCAGGATTCCCATCACACGTTATATTTAAAAAAACCAACATTTGAAAGCAGGAATGTTTTTAAATGGTTACGCTCGCTATGAGGTATGCATGTATTATGTTCCTTGGAGTAGTTTGTGATGAAGTCTACTCAATTTCCTTGAATGCCTCAGAAAAATATGACAAAGTGAAAATATGACTTTACTTTTTGACTTGATTACTTTTTAAGTTGTAGAAGTGGAAATGTATCACATAAAGGGATTCAGATTTCATTCAATTAAAAGATTTTTCTTACTGTGAAATGTTAAACCTGAAAACAAGATCACATATAAAAGATATATATATCTACAAAACCAAACTGCAGCAAAACACGCACATTTCACAATAATACAAAATGAAATATGAAATAAAAGTGAATTAATGAATAACGTATTCCTGCTTCCCAGGAGTTTGCTGGTGCCGAAGGTGAAGTTGGTTTAACGGGAATTATTAGTAATCATATTGCGCCCTCCTGTGGTCAACCTACACATGCAATCTCTCTGCTGGTGAAGATGCGCCGCAGCACGAACATCTTCACCGGGATGGTGAGGATGAGGACGAAGGGGAAGGCCAGGGACGCCTGAGTGGACATGACAGCCCACAGAGCCGCCAAACACACCACCTGGATGCAGGTGAACAGATGCATACGCAGTGTGCGCACCTGGAGGAAACACAGCAGATCTATAAATCTCCAGCACAGGGGTAAGACCGGGTGATTGCAGGTTGTTGTTGAAAATGCATGTTAACACACCTCTTCAGCCTGAATAGAAACTAAAGCACGTCTTTACCTTGCGTACGTAGGTGTGGTCCGGGTGGTACTTTGGTGGCATGAGCAGCAGCATCATCCGCTCTGTTAGCTGGATACCATTAAGGGACATCACCCCCATGTAGAGGAAGATACCAAACAGCACCGCCAGTGGGATCTGACGCAGCAGGTCACCGATCACAATGGACATGCCTGTGGGGAGGAAGCAGTGGGAAATGCCTTGCTAGATATCCCTTTTCCTCCAAATTCCAAATAGATTTCGGTGTTTCATTGGATGAGATTTCACACTCACCAACCATGATGGCCACCAGGAGCCCGGTGACCCTCTGCTCCTTCACCTCCTGGATGCGCGGCTTGTCTCCGGGGGCGACGGCCTTGCTCATGACAGTGAGGGCGTTGACGTGGGTCACCGAGCGAACGGTCGCCGCGGCCATCCACGGCAGGCCGAACAGAGCCGAGCTGCCGCCCAGCACCACGATCAGCAGCAGGTCCAGATGGAAACCAGAACCCTTCACCAGCATGCGCTCCTTCTTACTCACGATCAGACTGCAGGGGGGGGGGGGGGGGGGAGCATGAAAGTTCTGTGTGATGAATGCCTGCTAATCTTCCTTCTTTTCAAACAGTATTGTATAAAATGATTTTCAGAGTGATACTGATAAAAGCAAACACCTCATATTCTGACTGAGTATAAAACTGATTTAGTTCGAAACTTGATGACTGGGAAAGTCAGAGGATTGTTTACTGAGGTAGCTGAATGTAACAGTTGTAATAAGGTGTCAACAGTATGTGTGATTCCTGCATATTGTTGGCTTTTTTAAATTTCAAACATCAAACGTTCAGATCTTTCTTTTGTTGCGCCCTTAAATGAATTATTTCACTTCCTTTCACTTTTAAATGTGCTCACTGACTCTGGTAGCCCTCCTTGACGTGACTTGTAACTCACGTCGTGATCTGAGTCTCCATGAAGATGAGGATGAAGACGAGCAAAGCGGGCAAGCAGCAGGCGAACATCATCCAGATGGGGAATTCCCCGTTGGTACCCAGAGGGCTGATGATCCAGCCACGCTTCGAGGGACTGGTCACAGAGAAACCATTGGGAACGCTCAGTTTCTGGAAAGAGTGGGACAGGGAGGAAGTGGATGATTGTCTGGGTTGTGAAGTTTTATCGGCCGAAGGTCAAGCATTTCCGTTAAGACTTTAGAGTTCATACCTGTGTATATGTGTCGTTTATACTGTAATCCACAAGGACCATGATGAGGATGGCAATTGGGACGCCAAAATCTCCAATAATCCTGCGCAACTGAAACCCAGAAAATGCGGTAACATAAGCACAACTGGTAGCTTGTTAAACCATACCACACATATTTTTTACTTCAACAAAAGAAAATGCACAAATGAGCAATAAAGAGTGGAAGTTTGTTCTGAAATCTGAAAGCAGTAGTCGAAAAAAGAAGCGAGAAATCTCACAGAAGAGAATTGTGCGATATGATCTAGAACAGCTAGAGGTGAGACTGCTTTTAGGTTTAAGACAACGTAAACACGTTTTAAGAAAATATGAAAAATGACACCACACTCATGTCAGATATACTCTACTGTCAGCATCCCGTTAGCTTAGCTTAGCATAAAGACTGGAAGCAAAAGGAAACTGCCTGCACCTCTGAAGCTGGCTCAATTAGAGAAGGAAGGATATATTGTGTTTGCTTCGCTGAGTATTTCCCCAAATTATTCCCCGTGTTTAAAATAATAGAAATTCAACCCAAAGCTCCAGAACAGCTATTAAAATGTGGTAATATTCTAACAACTAGAGCCTTTTAGAGAGGCTCAAATGACTCTTTACAGGATGACCAATTTTGACTCCAAAGAGGTTTTAACGGTTTATCATGGATAGTGAAAACATGTATGGATCCTTGATATTTGATGTTGGGTGTGTTAATGCCGCACGACAGATGTTTTTAAAGTAAGCTCCTCACCCTGCCAGGGAAAAAGGCACTGTTCTTGAACTTTCTCAGGTAGAAGGCAATGAAGAATGTTCCGGCCATCAGGACCAGAGAGAGCAGCGCAGTGTTGGGTTCGCCTCGGACTGCCAGCGTCACCGGCAGCGTGCCGTTGCCATGATCCAGTGGGATATTTTCTACCCACGTGTCCCCTTCAGTGCCGTTGTTGAGAGAGCAACGTTTAAGGGGGTGCTCTTTGAAAATCTGTCCAAAAACACAGAGGGTTATAAGTAAAGCACAATATTTTACAACAGAACACACTCAAATATAAATCGTCTATCCCTCAAGTTAACACAACAGAACTTTGTGGAGAATAAGATTATCCCAGACGCCTTTCATCATAAGCTGGGATAATTCTTAATCCATTTAACTTTCAAGGACAATCCATCCCAAAAGATTCCAGGTGCCTTTGTTAGAACAACACACTGATTTCAACCCCGGGTTTTGGAAATTGTCCAAGATTAGTCAGTTCAGTTTAGTGTCAGGGACGTGAACACTCAGCTGGCCAACAAAAAAGTTTTGTAATCAGGAGTTGTTATTTCAGGTCTCAGGCGTACCCTGCCAAGCTTGATGAAGGTCTCGCAGATGAAGATGAGGGAAATGAGGAAGGAGAAGATCTCCTGGGTGAAGCGGGAGACGAAGCGGACCAGGAAGCTTCCCTCAAAGGCTACCGTGACGATCACGATGACGATGAGCCAGAACCCGATCCAGACGCGGCCCGTCAGGTACTCCATTTCGTTGGTTTTACAGAACTGTGAGGACACAGACCAGATAAACTCAATTCATCCACTGGCAAATGTGGCACATATGCACTTCGATTTATGGCCTTGAAAATCTTTTCTCTCACACAGCTTCTGACTGAGTGATGCACCATGCTCTACAGGAACACTTTCCTTTTTTTTCACGTGGGTCTAGCGTTACAGGAAGTGAGTGAATTGATGTGCTATTTATAAACTCACACTATAAAAGGCTTCTTCAAAAACCAGCAGGGGTCCCGAGAAACCCACAACGAGTAGCGGCTGCGCCCCGAGCAGGCAGAAGATCACACCCTGCACTGCTGTGGACACGATAAGCTCAGAAACACCAATCAGACCGTCCGTCTTCTCGCCTAGCAACAGACACAGACAGCAAATTAAGACGTAGTGAACACCAATGAGGTTTAAGCCTGCAGAACATCACGACACAGGCATGAAAGGTGTTTGACACCAGAGGATGAACTGCGACTAACTCTACTCGTGCGTTCACACTCACCCAGTAGGCCTCCGAACGTTATGGCTGGAGAGAGGGCAGCAAAGTAGATGAAGATTACGGCTGCCATGCACTGACTGTTCAGAGCGTCCTTGAAGTCGCTGAGGTACTTGGGGTAACGGCGACGCATGTCTCGTACCAGCCCGCCGAAAGGCCGCCCGGTGCGCTTTAAAGGGTCGTCTGACTTCTTCAAGGGGGGGGCCTCTGTGATGGGAAAGAGAGGGTTATTAATTATTAGTTACGATAACAGCAAAGGAACCTCCTTTGATAAAGGCCGCAAATGTTTGAGGAGATGCTTACCTTTATCTTCCGGGCTTTTGGGCTCCTTGATCAGTTTGACCCCCTGCTCCTCCCTCTTGCGCAGCATCTCCCTCTGAAAGCGAGCGACGGAGCGCAGCAGCTCATCGCCTCCCATCTCTGAGGGCGGCAGCACGATGCTGCAGTCCAGGAAGCTGTTGATGGCGTTCAGCAGGTCCTGCCGGTCGTCTGCCAGGTAGGCTGCCTCGTGGAATTGCTGGATGACGATTCAGATATATAAATACAACCAATAAAATAGGCAATGAGGGCTGGCTGACACAGGGAAAAGGAATGACCATGTCTTTATAGGACTATATACTAATTTACAGGGTAGTTTGGGCATTTGTACCTGAATTTAATTAATAAATACATGTGATTTTGTCCCCAATAATTGGGTGTTCAGTTGATTTTGTGTAGGTGAGATTTCATCCTCATGTGTGATTGGGGTTTCGAATCCAAACAATGTCTACACCTCACCTTGTCGGACATGAGTGTGGAGATGGAGCGTCCAATCTGGTGATAGTCCATGCTGGTGGTGGGGGGTCCCAGCAGGACAAACAGAAACCGGACCGGCACGGGGACCTCGAGGACGGACTCCAGCTCCACGGCCTCCTGCAGACGCACAAACGCCATGGTAGGCTGCTCCAGGAAATCCACACTGCCTAAAAGACGGAGGGGAATATCAGTCAACAAACACACAGAAACATCAAGAGTATTTTAAATTGAAGGGGTAAGAAGGAGATCACTCACCCACAAGGACCACAGTGGCCTCAGCGTTCTCAGGGATCTTCTCCAGCAGCTTGAGCTCGTGTTTGGATTTGGAGCGATGCATACCGGACACCAAAGACGGCTCTTTCTGTGGACAACCAAAAGCAATACAAGAAGCAAAGTCAGGATGATGAAGAATACTCGGAACTGTGACTGTTTGGAGAAAACGCTACCTCGTTTTTCTCCACGTCAATGCGGGTCTCCGTGTCCCCCGCTGTGACGGTGCTCATGAGCGGGTCGGTCACTGAAGGATCTGTCTGGTGGGAGTGGTTGCCGCTGTGGTGGTGTGTCATGAGGCTGCCCAGGCTGGCCGCCGAGATGTTCCTGGGGAAAGGGCTGCTGTGCTCTTTCTCATCGCTCGGGTGACTAGGGGAGGCAGGGAGAGGAAGAGAGAGGGTGAGCAGGAGGAAGAAAGGAAGTGACCATGTGTGAAGCCACCTAGAAGCAGGAAGTTGAGCAGCAGTGAGGGAGAAAAGTCAGATCAATGGCTGTTCATCAGCATTAAAAGTATGAATTAGTAATAGCTTTGAAAGGCAATATGCAGTTTAGTCACTAAGCCATGTAACACATAAATCTCGATGTCCATTGTAGCATGTAGTCCCCTTTTCTCCCCAACATTTCCTCTCTTAAAAGCAGAACCCCGTGCTTGTTTGTTGCAGTGTGGTGCTTTAGGTCACCTGTGTTTCAGCAGCAGGGCCCTCAGGACGTTGGCCCGGTCCTCAGCTTTGATCTGGTCGGAAATAATCATCTTCTCCACCACCTGATGGGCGATGCCAGGCAGGGTCTTTTGGTCCAGGTCCAGCAGCACTGCACCTGTGGATGCACACACACTGGGTTAAGCACTCTGTGAACTGCCTCACACTGACTTTCAGGCTTTTGGAAATGTCCACAATTAACTTCTCTTTGTTCCCTTACCGTGTGAGATGGTCTTTCGGAGCTCCAGCAAACTGCGGAAGGACAACGAGGCAACGTGAGGCTTCCCCCAGCGGTCCGTCTCCTCCTCCACGTCCTCCTCAAACTTGATCCATCGAGCAGTCTCCTTCCACTGCATCTCCTGGTTCTTATCCATGGTCAGCTCATTCAGCTCCACAAACACCTGGGGACAGCGTCACGCGCGAACACATGCAGCAGTGGATGAGATTGACAACATCCATATTGTCCATGGAAGGAACGCCATGCGCCTTTAACACTTCAAATCTATAGCCAAGGCACTTTTTGATCATGACAGTTGATACAAACTTGGTTTAGTGGTGGAAACTTGTCAAAACCATAACTCCATGCATACCGGTAAATTCACCCAACACACACACACACACACACACACGAGTCAACCCTGTCCATGTTATTTTCCTAGATTTTCAACAGCCACTGAGTTTAACACTCAAAAGTCAAAGGAGACACCCTCATCTTCAGTTCTCTCTGCATCCAATATCTGTTAACAGGTTACCAATTGAACACCATGCTGGTCAGTCAAAATTCCCCGTGAGATGAAGACCAAACTGCTGGAAAACCCTTAAATGATGTTCTCCTGCCGCATGCTTCTGAAATCACCCTCACCCGGATCAAACCCGACCATGGCCGGTCACCCAGCCTCACCTTCTTGTACCGAGCCATTTGACCGGAGTCCATCATGTCCAGCAGGACGCCTTCTTGCCCCGAGGCGGATCGATACAGAACCACCGGTAACGGCTGGAGGAGCGAGACGGTGCAGGACAGGACTCAAACACTTATACAGCCGGTAGCGGCACAGAGGAGGGGACCCTCACACTTTTACACACAAACCCACAGGTAACTCATCCTGATCACACACACCTGACAGGCACCTGTTGTTTACCCGGAGCTACTGGAGGCTGGGAGCAAGTCTCTCTCTCTCTCTCTCTCTCTCTCTCTAGCGCTCTCTAGCTCTCTCTAGCTCTCTCTAGCTCTCTCTAGCTCTCTCTAGCTCTCTCTAGCTCTCAGTGTCTGGTTACCTAAGCTTCTCTCTCTCTCCTCTTTTTTCTTTTCCGTGTGTGAAAGGAAAGAACTCATTCATTCATTTTTAATTGTCTTCTTCCCTCCCTGTCCCATCCACAAAGAGACAAGGCTGTCTTAAATTTGAAAGAGGGAATGAAGGGAACATTTTTCCCAGGACTACAATTTAGTTTAATCTTTGGGGTAATTAAGCCTGAAATACAATCATCTTTGACTTGCTTCTGGGTTAAAAATCAGTGATTTTTCAGACCAAATAGGGTTTCCTTTATATTTCTGCAGCTTTGTTAACAGTACTAGTTATTCTCCTGCAGTAAAGTTATCGTTGGCAGTATAAGAAATATATTCCTGTATTCTTAGTCCATACATTACAAGGAGGATTTGAACTTCTGTTTTAACAAATCAATCCGTTTTAAAACACCAAATGCAAAATTGTAATGAGAATTTCACATTTTTCAGAATTGTATTAAGGATAAATGAAACATTTAAATGTAATAATCAGTAATCAATAATCAGGAGCTTGAGTCCAAATTATAATGCATTTTAATACTTTAAGACCATTTTTGTGTCAAATGTAATAGCTTATCTAATACCAAGGGGAAAAAAGTATATTATCTAAAACAATCTGTAACATTTCATAATTTTTTAAACCTGTATCTTGTTTTCAAAAAACAAATTTCCATTTTATTATCTTAACATTTAATAAATTAATTGCAAAATAGGTGAAGTTTTACTCGTACAAATTAAACATTTGTACCATACTAATGTCATTTTCTCTCGTAAACGTTAGGATCACGTTTATGTCTTTAATGTTAGCCAAACGTAAAGGTTCTATCCCAGTCCTTTATTTATTTGTGATACAATTAAGTGTTTTAAATGCCTAAACAAATATAGATTTGTCTGAGGCTGAAAAACAGAGTATGATGAAGAGCGAGCACTGCGATGTCTCACCTCATGCGGGGTCCGGTCCTGCTTACGGCTGCGAGTGGTCTGTTCTTTGTGGTCCTTGCCGGTGTGCACCACTTGACCCTTGGTGCTCTTTCTGACCAGGTGTCTGCGCACGCCGGGAACATCTTCAAAACGATGACCTGGTGGAGAAGAAGAGACATGAAGAAGGGTGAGTTGAGTTAAAGATTAAGACTCAGATATTACTTTTGACTTCAGACCAGAAAACATCCTGACTGAAAACAAACAGATTATGCAATTCAATTAAAATAAAATCCAATTGAAATCAGATCCCAGCTCAGTACATAGGTAGAAAAATTATTCCCTATGTTTTGTGCTTCTGGAGCTCTTGGCATGCACGCATTGACCTTGCCACAGGTCACATAGGGCCAGGCCTCTAGGCTTTTGTCTGTGGTCCCTCAGCGGGGACTAAAGTTACTCAGGCTGGCAGCACAGCAGGCAGTGAAAAGGATGTGGAGAGAGACACCGGATGGCACTCACACAACACTCGGAACAGGAATGGTTGAATCAGGTTTAGAGAGTTCAAAGATCAAAAAACTCTGATTCATTCGATGAGAACACAACAATTAGTGAAAGCTAGGCAGACCACATTCAGCACCTCTCAAAATCTTTCATTGTCAACAACCTTCAGAATACCAATGCCTTACCTCTGTCAGAGCGTGCATGTCCTATGAAACAAACAGTGATGCTTTTAGGGTTCCTCATCAACTCATATGTAAAACCAGCAAGTCATCGCAAGTTCAGAAGCTGTATGTTTCGGTCCAAATCAGATTTGAACGTGCTTATTGTAGCTTTACCGAGACGGTCCCTTGTCAAGTCGCTCCTTGATGTCTGAGGTTTCGGGCAGCCCCTGGTGTTAAAGTAACGGCCGTCCTGGCATGCTGCTCTCATAGAAAGAGGGGATTTTGCGGTGGGCGTAGGGTTAGAGCTGGCACTGCTGTCTGACTACGTGCCACCTTCAAACTGTAGCAGGTTTTGATTAATTGGGAAACGTCGCCATTTCTTGACCGGCGCCTGACCCCGCTGAAACTATCAGAACGCATCAGTGAGCAGAGGCGTGAATTCGCTCAGGTCGGACAAAAGGGGAAGGACAGTGATCTAATAATTCCTATTGTTGAGCTGCAGCCAGAGGCACAGACACTTTCCCAGGATGATTTACAGTAGCGGGAAGAAGATGAAAGGAGACAAAGACAAAGACTATCTGGCTATGAACCTGTCAGGAGGCTCGACTCTGTGTCACGGAGCCCAAAAGTGAGCAAGTAGGATCAGGGATATCTTTTTTAACCTGGAGGGGCTCATCAGACCACCGTATACAACATGTACAATAACCACTATATCTTAATGAGGAAGTCAATGGAAGCAGGGACCAATGTCTCCTTACATTTAGTTATTGGTAGATTATATTGGGCCTTTTTTAAAGACCTGTGGAAGGTCATTCAGGGTCGTGCCAACAATCTAAATTCACGCTTATCCGAGTAATATTTAGTGTATACCTCCATCAACAGCCTTCGTTTTCATTTAACTCTTCCCTTAGTTTCATTCTGCCAATGATAAAGGTTGTGAACTGAGATGCAGGTTTCACAATTAGCCACCGTGTTGGCTCTGGCCCGGGTCCAGGGGCCTCAGCTGACAGTAATAATGTGGGCCTGTCTGCCACACTCTCTGATAAGCTGCTGCTTGCCACTGAGGGGTCGACTCCATGACGTAAATCTCCCCGGCCCCAGCGTGAGGCTGTTTTTAGGGCTGGGAGATTCACGTCACAGGGCAACGGGGAGCCACTGCAATGTAGAAGAGACTAGAGGTACCCCCCCCACCCCTCCGACTCCATCGACCTGATGTTTCTGCAGGAATCTGAGCAGCCACACATCTAGGATTTATCTCCCTGAAGTAGATACATGGCTGGAAAATCATACGAGAGCCATAAGATGGACAATAAATCACCTACATTTCCAGTTGAATAAATGTATGATTTCTCTCTTCCAATGTTTGTGAAAGTATTGTTATTTACTTATTTGCAAGACTGACATATTATCACTTACAAGTTAATTTCACTGTTGCCATTACACCACTGACTCCTTACACGTAGTCAAATGAGTCCGTGTTTATAAGAAAACATGATTGTGATTGTGATAATATATTGTATTTCTGCTCAACACAACATAGAGCTGTTATCAGGAATAATAACCCACAAAAAAGCAAACTCGGTGATCTAGCTTTGGGGGTTATTTCATATGGCGGTGACCTTTGTTTTCCACCTAAATGCCCTTCCAAAAGGTAAAGGTATGCACTTAAATTGATCTGTACTCACTCTTGATGCCGTCCAGGTCAGCGGAGGCCAGCGTCTGAGCCTCGCTCTCGTCGGTTGGGATGCGCTGGTACTTGGCCTGCTCAGCCCCCGTCATGTTGCCTGTGCGCCGGCGGTCCTGCAGGTCGTAGCTGCGGCTGGTGGAGGACACCCGGGCCAGTGGTATGCTTTCAGGCGGCACCAACTGGGGTGAGGGGCTGGAAGCGGTGGAAGAGACTGGCTTACTGGATAAAAGCAGGAAAACGAGACAAAGCTGTAGTTTTGTAGCATCACTCTTGACTTTATCGAACACTTTTTTGCAGTAAAGGATTCACATGTGAAGCGATGAATAAAAAAAATACTTTAAATGATCAGCTTATTGTTATGGATTCTCCAGTCACTCTGGTAATCATATTTTGATTTATATATTAGAGCCCACTAAAGGTAGTCCTAAAAAAAAGAAATCCGATATGTATCTCATAGCTAAAAACAAAATGCACACATTTTTGGTTTTAATCCTTCAAAGTAACAGCTTCAGATGCTCGGCTGATGCATATCCTTTAAGGCACTTTTGAAATAAACATAATGAACTCACCTTCCTTTAAATGTCAGATGCCCACATCATTCAAGACTATACAAAATGACCGTTTGCTTATTTACCCCTTATATCAGGAGGATTTACAAAACAAATCCGCTGTTATTAGGTTGTTCCTCGCTCGCCTGCAAACTAGCAAAAGGTGTATATACGCAGCTCTCTCCCTGCTCAGATTAGACCCTCATGAAGAGGAACAGTAAATGTCATGGATGGAGTCTCGGGCCGCTGAGGTGTGCTCTGTTGTCTGAAGCAACAGGTGATATATGGGTCTCTAAGGAGAGGATTACTCGGTTCCATCGGATCATTCCCAGCGGGCCCACTGGATGCCTGAGACATGGTAACGTACAGTGTGTACTCACTGGCCAATCAAATGTGAGCCTGAGCCGTCTCGCCCAATCAGAATGTCCCTGATACATTTCAGCAACATGGCAAAAACATGCAATCATCACAGCGGGTAAGGCATGATTACAAAGTCTCTCACGCCCCCCTTTTTTCTTTAAGTCCAAGAACTAGACTTGACTCACTCTGAGGAAGATGCATCTTCAGGATCAGCTCCCACCCCAGACTGCGGCACAATCTCCAGCGCACGGGCAGAGTGAGGGCTCTCTTTGCCTAGTTTGGCAACTTGGTCTTCATCAGAAAGAAAGAACTGTAGAGCAAAAACGGAGCGTTAGTGCACTGATTACTATTAATCAGACGATAAACCCAACATATGAAAAGGGAAGAAGAGAAAGGTATAGAATTGACAGGTTTCTTTGCTGTGGCACAGTGGGGTAGTGTGCTAAACTTTAGATCAGGGGAGCACTGGTTCAATCCCACCTTGACCCCCACAGCAGTCAGCATGTCACTGTGTCCTCGGGCAAGACACTTCCGCCCAAATCGGTCCTGTGGGTATTGTCCACAGTATTGAATTTATGTCTAATAAGTCACATGTAATATCATATTATGTAAAGCGCTTTGAGAACTTGGTAAAGGGCGATATAAATACCATGGATGTCGAATCCATGGATGAATCGAATGCTTTGTTCTTGTTAAATATATTTAAATGAAAAGTGACACATCAAAAGAGAAAACAGCGAAAGGTGCAGTCAAAACAGATAAATGTATACAGTTTAATTAAAGTAAAACAAACTCCACAGGGGGGCATAGTTCTCATTTTGTGAAGCATAATAAAAACCAAACCTGAAACCCACTGATGAATGATTAAGACTATACTGAAATATTCATACAGGAAGATACGTTAATGCTAATACAGTGTGTGAGCAGGTTGGGTAATGGAGCATGAACTGTGGCAGCACATTCCTGAACTCATTAACTTTGCAACTTAATGTAAATCATATCGGACCTTAAAGGTCACTTTGCCCTCCTTTATTGACTGATATTCTCCAGTCATTCTAAAAAGGGACAGTATACTTGTTACTTGAAGTCCTAGTTTTTGGATAAACATGAAAAACAATCTAAGCCCAGATAAATATTTGGTAAAGGTACCATGCAGAATTCAGCACTTGCAGAGATTTTTCCATCAAAGATTAGTATGAATTAGAAGGAATACCTCCACATCTTTGACTCTCTCCGTGTCAGATGGACCAGAAGTCTCTGTCCCCTCCTCCTCCTCTTCCTCTTCATCCTCTCCCTCCTCTATGGGGCCGCTGCTGGGAACATGGCTGCTTTTGTGATCTTTGTCCTTTCTCCTTTTTTTGTTGCTCTTCTTCCTGCGTCCGTCAGAGGGCAGTTTGGACAGAGGTCTGTGAATGTGGTGCGAGGAGTGACGGTGGTCTGAGGGGAAGGTTAAGCAGAGATCCAGAGACATGAGCTACTTTCATATGAAAACAGATATTGGTCACATGCTAAGGGACGGGCTTACATTCAATGTCCTCCTCGTGGTAGTTGTGGTGCTGTTCATCAGGTACAGCAGCAGCGGGGCTGAGGATCTGCTGGAAGCGCTGGACCCCCAACGCTTTGTTCAGGTCCCCATCATCCTCCTCTTCAGGGCGCGGAGCCCCGTGTAGTGATGAGGCAGCAGGAGCGTCTGGCTGCAACAGAACACACATTTTAGATACACACCTTTGATAAAAATCTTCATCATTTTTAGATCCAGAATAATACTCTTTACTGTTGATCTGTCCACATTTCTCACTGCAGTATACACTGTGTTCTGTTTTATGCAGTTTTATTAAATCAATACTTGTTTTTGTTTCCTTGGGTGTTTCTCAAAGCGTTTTTTCCTTCTCCTGATTCAGTTTTAATGTGATGCAGCTGTGCTCTAAATCCTTCCATTTCCTTGTGGAGAGTCGTGTCCATCAACAGCACACTAACACCTATACTGGTTTTGTATTTTGCACACAGACATTTGCAAACTCATAACCTGCTACGTAGTCAGGATAGCACAGCATGCATTGCTTTTCACTTAATCCGACACTAGAGGGAGTTCTGGCTCTGCAAATCCTGCACCGGCAGACATCATGCGAGTCCTGCCACACACACCTTCCTGAAAATGTGTCCTAAATTGAAAACAATAGCCATGTGCTCTGATCAGTTACACTTTTTCAACGCTGTGGTGTGACAGGGATCATGTGGGTGATAGGGATCTGTTTTGCTGCAGCGGGACGTCGTGCCGTGCTGCGCCCCGCTCTGGCGGTGGGATGTTGTGATAAGGGTTTGCCTGCCGTGACACAGCGAGAGGATCTGCTACGGCTAACAGGATCGTGCTGTAGCCACCTCACGCAAGAGTAAATGTTGCCATGACTACTGGGCAGGTGCCTCATTTTCCTGCAGGGAACCCTTCCCGTGTTAAAACTCAGGGGCCGCAAGTTATCTGATGCTCCCATGAATGGTTCTCAGGACGTCCAGCGTGTCATTCAAATATGAAATGATTTCCATTGCTGCAGGGAGTAACAAAAGCCTGTGAAGACTCCCCTCACACCTGCAGCTGATGCTTACCGTCTCACACTTTAGACTTAAAAAAACACATATGCAAAAATGACATTGGCAGAAAGTAACAGGGTTTATGATTTATCACTGTAGGTAAAATAGATGATCAAAAGTGTTCTTGATTATATCCATGTTTTTTTAATTCACAACATTTCAGGGCGACCTTGTCCTTTTTCTTTTCTTCCATACAATTATCTGATAGCAATAATTAGTCTTAACCTTTAAGATTTATACAGATCTAAATAATGGAGCTATTTTCAAGCACCAGTGCAAGTAACACTGCCTGATTATACTTCTGAGTTTTGGATGCAGAACCTTTACTAATTTTGTATCGTGGTATCTTTTCATTTTCTTCTCTAATACTAATATTTTTAACAACTTAAATCATCACATACACAACAAGAACTGGTAGATGTATTTACGCATGATGTGGATCAGCCCTTTTAATCACATTTCGCACATCAAGAACATACAATTTTAACTCAAGGACTCCCGAGTTTTTCTTATTTATATCTTGATGGACTTTCATGAATCACGGCATGTCCACTGAAAGCTTGAAAAATAGAGTCCCATAACTCGCATAACCGTGCCAACTTTTACCCTGACCTGTTTTTACATGCCACATACAGGTGACAGAAACAGAAAGCCCTGCGCTGACCTGTAGACAAGCTGAGACTTATGAGTAAAAACAGGCAGGTCAGCGCAGATTCAATATTGACCCACGGTTCAATTCATCATATAGCATATTTTCCCCTGACAGATCATCAACAGTGTCAAAAGAAAGAGCAGAAAACAAACTAATTTAAAACAAACCCTTACATTTCTGATATCAAGCATCAGCCTGTGTCACTTTCTCAATACTTCCGAAATTTAATTAGATTCCAAAAAACCTTCTGTACACATATTCTATCCAGATGTGTGCTGCTACACTATCCGGGAGTTTATTTGTACTGAGCTCTCATTCATATCACGGTTTCACAGTGAGTCCCTAGAGGTGGGAGAGATGTGTGAGGGATTCTCAAAGAGGTGGGAGAATTTTCCACAACTGAAACCATGTGCAAAGACATGCCAAGGGGAGCCCAGTAAAAACAGAAAGAGAGTTAAGAGTTTTGGGGACTTACCTCGCTCATGGCAACGTTTAAGCTTAGTTGCAATCAGCGTTTTTGAAGTGTCACTGCGCTCCAACATGAAAAAACTGGAGCTCTGAATCAAGTCACCTCTATTAAGAACCGCATGCAGGAGACATCCCCCCCCCCCGCTTATCAAAGCCGCGTGATGCCCTAATCAGAGCCCTATCAGCCAACCTGCCACCTTCACCAGTCTGCCCATTGTACGCGGGCAGAATAAACAAGACTCTCGCTCTCGCTTTGAGGACAAATGCTGCATGAAAGGACAAGCCGTGTTTGAACAGCCAGGAACAAAACCCAACGTTGACATACATCTCCACATTTTAACTTTGACACACGAAGCCTAAATATTGACCAAGCGCTCTTAGTTAATGTGCCTTGAAGGGCAATGTAAACGCATAGGAAATAAACCATTTTCAAAAGCATACATTTTTTATGGGTTATTGACGTAACAGGCCGGAATGAAATGAGATTTAAATGTTGTGTGTGCCAGAAAGGTGAAACTACTAATGACTGCTTTCCTCATGACAAATGATGGACAAAAACCTTTGACCAGAGAATAAAACCACTTAACTTAGTAATTCATTTATATGGAGTGCATAATTTATGAGCCAAATAAAAACTGTTGTCTATGGAACTTTTCATGGAAAGCTCTATTGCATTAAGGCAGGCATACTGATGACATCTATCAACAAAGAACGTTTTAATCATTCTCAATCCAATTATTAACCACTTATCTTGTATTAGCAATCAATGGGATCGCAATAAAACTAAATCATTTGATATTTATGTACGCTTGGGGGAATTAGCAGGGCGGCAAGCCTATCTATCACACCTTGTTGTGAAATCCAATTTACCGCTGTGTATTCATTGTGAACGATGTGACTTTTCATATGAAATATTATTAGGGGGGGAAAAATAGAATAGAGCAGTGAATTAATGGCATCTTTTCTGTTTCCAATACTAAAAAGTAATATTGTAAGACTTGAGGATATGCCGGTGAACAAGCCCTGCTAGCAGATTTGTGAGGCTGTACTTCAGCAGAGAGAAGGCTTGACTTACTGCTAATGCTAGCATACTCACAATGCTAACACAATGTTTAGCTCGTTTGTCAGTTTGGTTTAGAGTGCTAATTTATCCCAAGGGGTACATTAAGGTCAAAATGTCTTGGCATTCCATCCAATAATTGTTGAGAGATTTCAGTTTGGGCTAAAGTGGAAAAGTTTAACAAATGGAGTGGAAGTGGTCTCGACAGACTGAAAAAACAAACAAAGGAAATGTTTTCATCGTAAATGTATTAAAAAAAGAATACGCTTCTTAAAGCGGTATCTTGTAAATCAAGATAGCTTTTGAAAGAAGTGTGCTGGTGTATTGTGTGTGTGTTGGCTGTGTTGGATAAGGAGGTGGACACTTGACCATGTGTTGAGGCTGCAAGAGGAGATTATCTTTGCTGAGAAGTCGGCTCAAATCCCACACACTCAGCACTTGGAGGGGAAAGGGGGAGATAGCTGAGGATGTTGTGGCGTGTCATGCCGTTTGGCTGATGAGTAATTGCATTCCTTTATATCTTAACAGGAGTCTGGACCGAGATCCGGGGGCACAAATTTTTAGTTTCTGATTATTCCATGAAAGCATGTTGAGTTGTGACCCAGTTTTGTCCTCAGCCAACTTTTTGTGAGTGTTGTGTTGTATAAGCACTGATTTGCACAACTTTTCTATTACATCAGTTTTAAAAAGGCATGTTAGCTAGGCTTGAAATCGTATGAAAATGTTTACATCATAAACTCTATGATCAAGACATCCTCCAGAGACCAGTAAGGTGCACATCAGAGGAAGTCTATGAAGTAACACTAAAGAGTGGAGGGGGTGTGAATAGAGCCTTCTGATGGCTCTCTCCACAAAACAACTCACTCAGAGTCACTGATACGGTGGCCTTAAAATGTCACAGTTCATTATTGCAGAAAATAGAAAGAGGATATGCGATGATGACAGCAACGTTTGGGTCCATGTCTTGTACTAGAACAGTATTTCCCCACCTGAAGGTTAGGACCTACCATTGGGAAAAGATAATCAGGACAAACAACAAAAACATACATCCATACGTCGGGTAGGTTAAGTACAGCAGGCCTCAACATTTCAAAATGAAAATATTGGTGTAAGATAAATATCTTGGTTTGAACTGCCCAATTAAAACCTTTGAAATGTTTTAAACCTCTCAGGAAATAGGCCTATTCTTTATTCCTGCTGAGAGTTACACGAGAAGAAAAACACCGCTGTCATGATAACATGAAGCTTCTGCGAGCAGCCAACTAGCTTAACTTAGCATAAAGCTTGGAAACAGTGATAAACAGCAAGTCTGGCTCTGTCAAATGGTTACACAATCTGCACCCACACCCAACCACACTTTACATTTCATGCTAAGCTAACTAGCAGCTGACAGTAGCTTATAAGGAGGGACATGATAGTGGCATCAATATTCTAACTTGCAGTCAAATGTAGTCCATCACATCAACAATCCAATTACTTTGTTTCTCACCACCTTGTGGAGAAACACACAACTCGTCATTCCATGTCTATCCTTTTTTCTCAACTCTCCATTTACTACCCCCTCCCCTTGTCCACAAGCCTTAAATCCCAAAATGTACAACCTTCTTACTTTCTGATACAAATATAAACATACATCTGTTCCCTTTGTCCGACATGAGAATGTCACACATTCACATGCAACCAATACAAACATTGTGGCAAGATAACTCCACGTACACTAGAAAACTCTCATCCAATGCATGGAGCATTTGTTTGCACTGCCCTACAGCAAGATAGATCCCAGAGCAGACCCTCTGTTCTGCAGCTGACCCTGACCTCTGACCTTTCTGTGTGAGAGGAGAAGGAAAAACAACAGTTTTAAACTGAGCCAGCAACACAGCGGGTTTCTTCCTATGACTTTTTCCTGTTAATTAAACCAGATAAAATTCACACAGCGGTCCCCTTTCAAGAAACCGCTCATAATCCACCTGCTGACATTAGAGGGGTGAGTCTTGAACCTAGTGACGCATTAAAATAACATTAGGTAGTAATAATTACCCTGGATTTCTAATGCCTGAGAAAAGTCAATGAGCTGTTGACGAGGTAAAAAGTACATCTGAAAAGCACAAGAACCAGACTGAACATTAACCAGCTGCAGAGTTCACGTTGAGGTTAAATCTCCCCGAAGAACCAAAGTCAGAACACGGCTACATATAGAAAATCTCTATTTGCCCAATGTAGGATAACGTGTAATGACTGACTGGGAACGATAAGAACAAGACCAGCTATCACGTCACGTTGACACCTCTATTAACAAAGCTATACAAACTCACCTTTAATGAAAACAGATAGTCCATCACATCAAACACACGCGCTGCCGCTGCTGCCTTGAACACAACGAGATAGCTAGATTTGCTTTTCCAATGTCAAAAGTAAAAGCGGGAGACGTCTGCCACATTTACGTTTCCCATTTCAGTTAGCCCTCGTCACGTGACCAGGGCAGATCTCCAGGGTAGGGAGAAGACATTACTGAGTTTCACAATGTTAGCCCTTAAAAATCCAAATAGGATTATCTGAACTCTCCCTAACCACACACACACACACACACACACACACAGTAAAGGAGATAATAATTAACTTGGTAGAGTTGGAGCCGAGAGAACAACCAATGACTGCTGAGGCACTGTCATACAGCAAACAGTTTTATCTTTGGTGAGCTTCTTGGTCATCAGGCTACACACTGGTGAGTGTTATTACAGACAAGTCATATCGTAAGACTCTCTTAATATGTTTTATGGCAGTCAACTGTCCTACTGGCTACAATAAAGATAAGCTGATTCTGAAGGATTCTGCAAGAAGGTAAAAGATAGCCGCAGTTAGAAAGGGCCTATTGAAAATGGTAATTATGAAACCCAGCGTCTCAAGAGAACCTCATATAGCTGATACAAGTGTTTCCATACACATTAATGTGTGTGTGAATGTTGTACTTATTTTACCATATTTCAGTTACTGCAAAGGACTTCTCGGGCAATGCATATACAACCAATGTGAAACCTCTATATCACTTATGGAAAAGAGCTATTTGAATGATAAATATGATGTCAAGGGAAATCATCCTGCAGTATTGAGTTATGAATACTCAAAAATGTGCCTGAAACTTAACAAGATGTTGTTTGTGTTTCTGTTAAGGTCCGCTGATGATGATCAGAGAAGGAAATTATATTTCTAACTCATTAGTAAAAAAAACAATCTATATTTCATCGTTAAATATTAATATAAAATGTTGCTTATCATCCAAAGGGAACATGATGAAGATCTAGAGCTAGAAATTAACAAGGAGGAGATTGGGCACGCCATTGATAATGTGAAATCAGGAAAAAGGGCAGGACCAGATCTTCCAATTTATCTGTTTAAATGTTGTTTATCATTTAATTGGAAAGAGAGCTAATACTGGCATCATGTGAACACTAGTGTGTGTGTGTGTGTGTGTGTGTTGCAATTATTGACAGATCTGTGTTTTACCATTTATATTATTTAGCAGGCAATGTAAGATGGTTCTCCTTGCTCCTTTTCAATCATGACATATGTGTCATACATATTGTAGCTTCTATTTTATGGGGCTTATTGTGCGAACTTCATGAGTCTGAATATTTGTTTAGATACAGGAAGTCATTTGTTCCTGACTGTTTTACTAAAATGATTATCTGGGTAATATAAATCTTAGAGATGAATAATCCTTGTGTTGTAATAAATATGAAAGGCCTCTCTGTCTCTCTGCACCTCCTTCACGGATCAGTAGTTCAGTGTCATATATCCACTTCCACCTCAGCTTTTTTCTCTGTACAGGTGCGGTTTGATTTCCGACTCGGAAAGCACTTGTTGTTTATGTCCAGGCTACATGCAGGTAGAAGCAAAAGCTGTCAGCATGAACACACATTTGTGCAACACTGGAAAGGAAACACTGACAAACACGCAGTGCTAAGGGAAATCAGGCACTTCCTGTGTTGATGTTGCAATAAAGAACACATCAGCTCGGATCAGTTTGAAAAGGATTTCTTCTTTCAGTAACAAGTTATCTCTGAAAAGATATACAATAAAACTTCAGCAGAACTGAGAACTGAGTCAGAGATTACCTCTATGAGCAGATGTGGCCTCTATGACTCGTAACTGAGTGAAAAATCTCTTCTTTTTTTTGCTCCATCTGCTCTTAAAATACAACTATTTCCACTCACCTACAAATTAAACCCACAGCATAGTAAACTCCCTTTTTGGTTTGTTGACAGTTCTGAGAAACTTAGAAACCCTTACATCAAGCAAAACAACATGAGAAAGGTTAGTAAATCAATTCTATCCTTTCCAATCCTGGAATGCAATCAAACGTAATAGTTCCTGGAATTCACGAACCATTGCAGAATGATGATATCGGACAATATGTGGCTATTCCTGAGAGGATTTTCCTTTAAGCTTGTGATATTTTCTGCTTCAGCATCTTAACCATCCCAAAATGAAGTAGTTGAGAACCCTTGAGTTAGGGAATGCAGCTTACGTTGGCTGCTGCCCAGCTGCCCCGGGGCAGCATGTTTATCACATCAATCCCACCAGCAGCCAGGCAATTATGTTTTTCATTATATTCCGATATTATTTTTGCTTTCGAACGCTGGCAACCCATGCTCTTAAATAAAAGAGGGAGGAAACTGTTGTGGAACAGTCACATTCTCTGGTGCTGTAATGAAAAGGCAAATCCACTGCAGATCTAAAGTCATTTTGAACTATTCTGAACATTTATATTTTTGCATTCAGAAGTACTGCACGTTACCAGGAAATTGGCTCTAGGATGTGACTTGATGTGTGCACACAGTTCTGGAAGGAACGGCACTGTCCAAAACACACACTGTGATGCCAGAGGAGTTTGGAGCTGATGCAGCATAAATCCAGCACAGGGAGAATATGAAGTTGAAGAACGTTTTACATTCACTAGCTAGACTCTCATGGATGAAGAGACAATAAACCCTTTATCCCATCATTAACAGACGTTCCATCAGTTTGCCATATCAGTCCGCTTATCTGTCAAATACATACAATGGGAAACGTGCCATGAGAGCAAAGCTACTCTCACAAACGTGAGCCAACAACGTGTGCTCTGTGCAAACTTTGGATGTAAAGTAAAGAACTTGAGAAAATAAATGTTTACAAGAAAGAATAATTGCACATGCTCAGTTAAGCTACAGATCACATGGTAAATGCTAACAAAAACCAACCAGGTGTTAACGAGTAGAAAACTTTAGTCGATGGAAGCCTACCACGTGATGCAAGTTTGTCATTTTTGGTTGGTTACAATACAAATAAGTCGGCCTGCCTTTAACCAAAACAAGCCATACAACCTAGTATTCCTTTGTATGTCTATTGTCAACAAATAGGTTCCCACTTTTATATTCAATTTTCCCAAGCTTAACCTTCCTTGGAAATTAACCGCACATTCACAAACCTTTTTACAACGCTTCTCATGTGTTTTATCATGTGGCCAACAGTGCTGGCCTGACGGGGTAGACTGAGGCCGTTCTGTGTGCGGTCGTGTGGACTTACACTGTGAATAACCGATGACACGGTATCTGTAATGTGGTTGGGGTTGCTCATGGCTCCACAGAGGAGTCGCTGCTGGAGAGGCTCTGGAAAAGATGGTTTGGATCGGTGCGGCTTTAGCCCTTCTCTTTCTCACTGGGACTCAGACAGCTTTTGGGCAGCATAACCTGGAGACAGAAACAGATCCGGGGGTTAGTCCGATGAAGCTGGAGACTTATAACACCAGGCACACAGGCGCTGAAACACTCTAGCTGTAAGACAGTAAGCCCTGAATGTGAAGTGCAATCAGAAAGCATAATGCCATTTTAGGATGGTTTTCATGGTGAAGACCTGGATGTTGGCAAAAAGTTACCGGAAGTAACAACTAAGTGAAGATTGCTACAGCTCGGACTTGGCAGGGCATCACCAGGATAAACTGTATATGTACTTGTGTGAGCTGATATCTAGGACTCAGACACCAGTACTTTTTGCAAGCAAATATCAAATATGAAGATTTGTTATCACCTTGTACTTTCTCTGCTAAATATGTAACCAGATGAGTTCCCCCGCCTTGCTTGCAGATCTGTGAGGCTTCATATAGACACAGCATTGCTTTTGAGCAGGCGAACATACTCACAATGACAATGTTGGGATGCACTTTAACCCCATAAAGTGCTGACTTTGTTTGGCATGTGCTGAAATGCAAAGCCAACACAATACAGCAGAAAAAGCGTCACGCTTCGCTGGAGATTTACACTGAGGAATGATCAACAGTTTCAGGATTTCCAGGAAGCCCTTTAAGTAGCGTTGAGTGCCCAGAGCCACACAGATGGCCTAAACTGAATGTTGTTTCAAGTGCAAACACTGAAAAATGTCATTATACGCGAGGCATAATAGTAGATAAGGTACACACAACGACATCCCGTCTATTCTAATTTCTATCATACTTGATTTTAAGCCCTGTAGCACTTTCTCGCCATCATTCAAGGTTATTAACCATTAGAGTCAGATAACGGCCTGATAACACACTGCTACTGAGCAGAGCAGGCCTTGATAAGCGGCGGCACGTGGCTCAGCTAACCCCCACCTCCGTCACACTCCAGTCCCTGTTTACGACATGCAATCAAAGGAATCCTAAAAAATGGTGAGAATTTACTTGGCAACATGTTAACACTGATTAAATTCAATTAAGTTCAGAAGTAGCGTGCTTTCAGAGATTTCTTTTCTTCGTTTCAGTCCCTCTTTCTCTCATAAAATGTGCCAAAAATGTTGCGATGTTGACTTTTCAAAGGGCAATGCTGCTTTTTCTTTGTACCCTGCAATACAAAACAGAGTATTTGTGGGTTTCAGCCGGCTGGTAGATCATACAAGACATGTGTCAAGTCACCTTGGGTTTCAGTTAATGTAACAAGCATTCTTTTTTACCACTAAAAGACTTAATAGCACAAAATGAAATGGTTAATTGAGAAGATTGTGACCTGCAGCTCTACTTCTTGAACACGCTTAATTGTAAGGATCCAACAAATGGAGTGTGGATATTTTTCAAAGTCGATAAATTAGAAACCCAGGTAGTCCTCCTCAGTAAGACTCTCCAAACAGGTACTGAAATCTCCTCACTATCAGCATTTTTTATCAGAACAGCAGTTTACTTCAGTCGAAAAGAAGTAAAGGACCCTCTTTTGGTCCACTTTGCAGTGTCACAGTTGGAAATCTTTTTCTGGTTGTCATACAGCAGCTATCAGAGAAACGATAAGCCTCCCTGCTCCCTGACTCAAACCATATCAATGACCTTGTTGACGGAGAGGGATTTCTGAGAGGTATATTTCATTAGAGCACAATCAACGACAAGAGATTAAGTGCGGTGCAGAATTTGTTAGGTGCTGGGCAGTGTGATTGTGTATTTCAAAGCAGATTCATGATAGGCATCACCTGCCAAAGAGACACTGAAACCGAGACACTGCGCAGACTACACAATGTTTTGGCAGCGCTCTTCGTCTGCTGTGCCAATGGACGAAATGGTAATTACATACTATCGGCGGTTCAATTCAGAAAAACAACTTTTAACTTGATTGAGACCTTGTAATCCGGGCAGTACTGGCCATAAAGGAGTCTATTGGTGTTAGCTCGGGTGTGTTTGAAGATTACTTTCTCAGTAAACCTAGACCCCACCACTTTGGAAGAGGCAGGGCTGGCTACACAGGGATAAAGTTACAGAACCCTGGGATCCTGGGCAAAAAGCATGGGAACCAGCTAATCTACCTCAGGGCATGGCTGCAATAAAACAGATAACAATGATGATCAGATGATGAAAATAATACTGGAAACTGCAAAAACCATCTTAATGTTCATGTCAGCAATCAGGTAGTCACATGACAGAAAAAAAGGAACTGTTATGTAATAACACAATGGACATGGATGAATGCTGACAGTGCAAGAGGAAGTGAGGACAAGATACTCTGCTTCCCCTGGAAGAAGTTCATCATGTCTTCCCAGAGTGATCCAGCACCTCACAAACCCTTCTAAAAGAAGACCAGTGTTTTTCCATGCTAGATTTAGTCACAGTAAATGTGTGCATGTAGGGCTTTTGGAAAACTATCCTTTGGGGAGGAAATAAAACTGGAAACAGGAAGGAGGTAAGGAGGAGCTGTAAACGTATAAAATAAATGGAAATGGGGCAATTTTGGATAGTTTTAGTATAAATAATGTCTGCTTTTGGAAACTGAAAAACATGGAGTATGATTGGACCGTGCATGAACTCCAAGTTCACCTGGGTTAAAACAGAACGTCTACTTTATGACAAAATAGGTTAACTTGACTTGACACGCTAACAAGCTGTCACCTCCATCTGTCCCTCCTACTGAGAGCAGCCTTTACAAACAATGTGTGACGATGCTACCTTTGGCCAAAGAAACCGTCATCTGCAGGGAGTATAGCTGTCTCGTTTCCGTTTGAAATACAATTGCATGCATGTCTTAAATGTTGCAAATTTAAGTAATCAGGTATGATGCCTTTTAGAGACTAGACAAAAAAGTCCTCCTCACATTTCCTATTATAACGGACTCAACAGCTGAGAATAAGTAACCAGCTATTTATGGTTTCTAAAATAACATCGCAATAGTTCTGAGGACTAACACTTCCTGCGTTTTAACTTCAAAGTGAAGTATAAACATCTATGATATGCACTTGGTTGTGACTCATCTCACCCACAGAGTGCAAATATACTTACTAGTCCCTTTGGTATGTTGTAAATTTCCATTATTGATTCAAATGCCCTGCCCACCTGAAAAACGTTGAATTTCCATTACACCCTTATATTTGAGGAGTATAAAAAAATGAGGGGAGAAATGTCAGATGCTTTGCTAGAACTCTCAAGGGCTATTTTAGATAGTCTGCAAGACGTTTCTTTGAGAAGAGAAGGAGCAATGACATATTCCGAGGGGAGCACTCTGCCAATGTTGTCCTGTAACATCTTTAAGTTTACTGTCATGTGAACTTTGCGGTTAGGAGTGACAAAAGGTTAAACATTCTTCTCCTCCTTATAATGACATAAAGGGAAAGGAGTGAGACAGAATTTACGAGCCAGACTCGAAACTCACGTCACAAGCCAACATTCGTCTTAACCCAGTGATCCGGCAGAACACCCAGCTGGGCCCGGCTTCAATCGGGAAGCTTGGCCCGCTCATCTACAAATTCTATCAAGAGAGGCATAATTAAAGAACAGTTTGATAAAATACACAAACTGCCAATATAAAAAGGCCTGTCCAGAAATAGATGCTTGATAACAGAGTCCAAACATCCACCAACACACAGGCCTGTACTTAGAAAAGCAGGACTCGGCGCAAAGGGTTGCTTTCAGGGCTGATTGAGAACTGAGCTTGCAAGAAACAAGAACAGTTTGGGATTCTTTTGTTCCCTTCGCACAGACAATGTATGTTTTAGGAAGTTATTTTCATGAAAAACACTGATTGTGTGCGATAGCAACAAGTGACATGAAGATAGTTCCTGACCTTAAAGTTTTATCTGACACAATAACATGCTTCAGCATTCCGGACACTACTATGAATTGACATAAACAGACGCATTATCACATGATTAAGACGCATGCAGGTTCTGTTTAAGAAAACCGTGCAGTTGATAAATGGAGAGGGTTTTAAGAAAACCACAAGAGAAAATGTCTGTTGGTCGTAGTTTTGGTGAACTCTGATTGGACAGAGGTATTTGAAACCGCTTCATGATAAACAGGTCCTTTAAAGGCTCCAAGTTAAGATTTATAAAAGCGCTTTTCTCCTTCTAGAACTCAAGTGGCTTGTTTGAGGCCTTTTTCTCTGCTGTGTAACCTGTTGAACTGAATAGGATTTGTTAGAGTTGTGTGCTATGCTTGTTCAAGCCCGAGACACACATGAAATATCTTGATAGCTTTGACTGGACCTAACAAACAACGGCTCGGGTCCTCTCATTGATACCTTAACCACATAAACAACAAATCAATAAATAAGGAAAAAAAATAAAGAGACATCCTCACAAAACATTTTAAAAACATGACAAACTGAAAATAAATAGAAAAGGATATCCATAATTGTACCATACCTTTGTGTGCTCACAGCAGAGGAGCCACCGTAGACATGGTAAGTGCAATTCTGAACTCTGCTGTGAAGTGAGACCCGGGGCTGCTCAGAGTGCAGGGAACAAACAAACAGCGGGAGAAAGGAGAGACAGGGAGACAAAAGAAAGGAGAGTTAGAGATGAGGACTGCGGTCCAGTACTCTCTGACCGACATGCATGGACTGATAGCAGCAGCCTTCCTCCTCAGGATTATGTTTCCTCCTCTAGCCTGCTGACAAGTAGCCATGTGACTCCAGGACCCATTCAACACTGAGTCAGAGGCTGCTGCTTAGACACACACATCAATCGTCTGTCATACACACACACACACATGACCTGAAGCTTAAGGTGGAAATTCAACCCCAATAATCAATATCTGTCTGTAAATCAGTGGACTTTATTAAGACCTATATTACCCATCTGTTTGGCTTTGGACCTCTTAAAATAAATCAATATCAACTATATGGTTACAAATGCAATGTGAGGTGCTTTCGTTACTTTATTTTAATTATGTTAAAAGTCCTGAAAAAGTGCAAATGTCCACCTATTCAATAAATATGCAAGTTGAAAGCAAAAAAAAAAAAAAAGACTGACATTTTTTCTGCTTTCACCATCTCAAAATATCTCGGGGACAATTATTGGTAGTCACCATCTCGGTTTTTGCTATTTGGAACCATGAGTGAACTTTAAAATGTTACAATTTACTTTTATGATCTCAAACACACCATGAAAGAGTTTAAGTTCCAAGATGAAATCAAGAGACACAACAAAAATACCATTATATATTGACCTCTTAATCCTCAGCAATACAGTAAAGCTCACACTGGTCTTTCATGCACATTCACAAAATGAGCATGCATTATTGAAGAACACCTCCAACTAGGGTTTGAGACCAAAACACTTGTCAGGTAAAAGCTTCCTCGGGTGGTAAAGCAAGAAAGAAGTTGGGTCATTTTCTCATTTACTTCTATACAATTGGACTTTTTTTGCAACAGGTAAAGTCGCCCCCTTCTGGCTATAAGTAATAATTAAAGCTCAAGGCTTTTCCAAAAATTGACACACAGCTGGAATAATCGCAAACCATGGCAGAACAAATGTAACTATTCATACGTTGTAATTTCATTAAATGAATTAAATACTGCACAAATATCAAAACAATGGACAGTTGAGAACATCTGAGGACAAAAAGTATTATGCCTTTTGCCTCGACTCATTTCTCCTTGTGCTTCTTCGTGGCCTCCCTTGCTCATATCCCCTGTGGGAGGGACGCGAAGAGAAGGTGGGGAAAGGAATAGGGGATGTACAAACTGTGAACCAGGGAAGGCACATTGTTTCCCCCAGTGGAAACATTTATCTACTCTGGAAAGGTTCATTACACTATCTCTCTCAATCTGCAACAATGACAAATACAGTTGTGACACAGAGACAATAGGTGCACTTCAGACTAAAGATCTGCACACTTCCCGCAAGGGTAATTATATTTCGGTCTGAAAGAGATATTTGTCAGGCACTGGCAAATCACAGAAATAATAGCTGACCTGATAGTACAGAGAGGCTTTTGGTAATAATGAAGAAAGGATGACCTCAAAGGAGTGCCACAAAAGCTCGGTTTACAACCACATTGCAAGCAAAACAAACATCTCTCACCTTATAATACAGTCAAGAATGAGGGGGTGATTATGAACCAGCTTTCTTTGGAACATTAGGCAACTTGATTTCTCATCAAGGTCAGGAAGCTTGTGGCATTTGTAATGTGGTGTATGAGTAATCTGTATTCTGAAATAAGCGATGCAAACGATTAATGGCGTTATCTAAAGTAAAAAATAAAAGGTGTTTAACTGTTAACTGGTATGTCTTTTGATATCATTGTGAATGCACAAATATCCACTCCTGGACTTTCTGCTACTAGTAAAATATAGCAGTTTTTGGTACATTTGACCTCATGGTCACCCTTGCACGCCGCATGTTCTTAGTGTATTTGGCATGGAAAAACACCTTCATGTTATGGAGTAACCAAGACTATTACACAGTAAATCCCACCCAAAGTCACACAAGCGGCCAGCTTAATTGTGTTTTGCAGCGAACAAAGAACAGTCCTGTGATCTAAACAAGTTGCTTACGCATTCGCCAAATAATCGAGCGCCACATTCCACATCAGCTTATATGAACCCTGGGGCTAAAGAAATACCCAATCTCAGGAGGAACCTGAGTGTGTGTGTGTGTGTGTGTGTGAGTTATAACTGTTTGTCCCCAGGGTGAGGGATCACCGTGAAGTCACATGAATGTCTTGCGGGGAAAATAAACGCAGTCAGTGTCACACACAGCTAAAGTTGAAGTCCACTTCAAAGCCTGGGGCTTTCCTCAATCCCAACATTGTGCTAATAATAGAATTATCCACCTCAGTCAACCGTTTAAAGAGCTGTGACTTCATGCGTGCAAGGGCGATTGACTACTTTTTTTTAACCATGACCAACAAATGATGTGTTTATTACAGAACACAACTGCAGGATACAAACGTTGTCCTTATTCTTGCTGTTAAATCAGGCTATTGACCCACAACTTCATTTATTGGTCAACATGTTTGTGGCTAAATGTGGTATTAAGTAATATGTGCCACTTACAGATCATATATCAAACATTGCTAAATAAGTTTGCTCTGCTGAAAGAAATAAGATGACGAAAATTTAGCAAGCACTATTACTAGATTAAATCCCACCTGGAGTTTTTCTAGCTTTTATATAAAGTGTTAACACAACTCGGAAATTCTCCCACCGGCTTCCTGTTATTCTTCTCTCCCTTCAAGTCTAAAACTAGTCTGCTAGGCCAAAAAATAAAGAAAACACACTAGAGTAGTCAACCCAGGACAAAGTGTTTATGTTAAAGCGAACGGAAACCATAATAACTGCGACCATCACAAACAAAACATTTGCAACCTAATTTAAAATTCCCAAAACTTCAATTGACACTCACCAGAACACTGCTCAGTGCTCTCAGTCCCCTGTGCAGCTTGGTATAGCAAAGACTGACTTTAAGCTGTATACAACGGCTAGCTGGCCTGTTTGTGGATCTCTATGGGGATTTGGTGCTGTGTATATTTGTTGATGGCTGTGCCTCTGAGTGTTTTAAAATAGCTCAGTAGTTTAGTAGGCACCTATCCACCTCCTCTTGAGACGTCACTACCTCCCCAGCCTGCCTCACTAAGTCCACTCAGGGTTTGGCAGGGTCTAGCTCTTCAGCATGGCTGTGCTAAGTTATGTGCACACTGTCGCTGGAAAACATGTAGTCTCACAGAGCTAACAGCTGCACTCAGTCTGTGTTGGCCATCTCTATCTCTGTCCAATTGGAGGCTCCAGAAAAGCAGCGGCTGTGTTGCAGCTAAGACGGCACCTGTCTTTTGGGTGAAGAGGGATTGAAGAGGAAACTAAATCCTAGCAGCTTACATAATGCCGGCCCATTGTCCTGCACTCTAGAAAACGAGAAGCATAATCACTCAAGTATTTTTAAACCTTAGAGAGGGTGTTGTGTAGGAGACCAATACACATTCTGAAATAGAAACCAATGTCCTGCGGTTACATTTTTACTGCCCGCAGACTAGAAATGTCTTAAACTCGGGATAACAAGCTTTATTAGAGAGTTTGAATATGAAGGGTTCATGCTCAGGGAGCCAGAAGAGTTAAAGGCCTAAATGTGTGAGTCTTCAAAGAGCTCATGTAATATATTCATAATGCAACACAATCCCATATCAGTGAAATAGTCATAAAAAAACTGGATTGGCACTGAGACTGAGACTCGTTGTGATGGTTTTATTACTTTAAAAGCCAATAAATAAAATGTCTGCACATGCCAATGGTATGTTACCAAAAGTAATGAGAGACTAATGAAAAGCCTTAACATTACAGTGCTGGGAAATGGACATCATTTTTACCCTCCACTGGACAGTAAGACCTTTTATTTCACAGTCAGCTACGGTCCTACCCAGCCCCAGAAGTGTTAGGGTGTGGTATTTTGTTGGCTAACTGCATCCGGGGCAGCTCGGGTTGCACCAGCTACACAAAAGATAAAGCCACATTCTCACAGAAACATGGTAATTGTGCAGCTTTGACCCATTGCAATTGTAATAACTGCATTTACTCTCATGAGACTCAGACTGGGATGGGAATAAAATAGCTTGCAGGCTCCCAGACCCAAAACCTCTCATACTACGTTTAAATGCAAAATCAGCCATTTCTCCATTTGCTGGGAAATGATGTAATGTGATTTTTGTTTTTACTGGCAAACACAAACATAAACGCTTTGCTAGAAAACATAGAGAATTACATAAGAATTTAAACGTATTCACACAGGGAAAAGGAAGATAACAGCGAAGAAGGAAGTGGGAAGAGTGGCAGAATGCCTGACTTACTGTCTGGTGAATAATTAGTGGTCCAAAACAACACATTTCAGACAGCTAAATAGAGTTTAATGTGAAAGGATGGTAGCCCAAACTACGCACGGTCCAATATTTACTGCCAAAGCTCTTAATATAAATTAGATTCAACTTTGTATGCACAAGCACAGCCAAGCAAGAAAACTAAATTATAGACAAACATGTGACTCCACATTTTCTTATAGTAAACAGCCCTTAAATAACAGTGTTTAGTTTAGGTTTAGGCCTGATGTGTTTTACTAAACGCTGGGTCTGTTTATCTGCAGAGGAGAAGGTAAAATAAACATAAAGAGTCAACAGACCATGTAAAAAAAAACAGAACAACTTATTATCAACTCCTTGTCCTCCCTTGTCCTCAGCATGACCAAGCAATTCACAACAATGTGGAGACACTTTCTGCTTTGGCATTGTTTCCCTCCAGGAAAACACACCATTGTTGTCACAAATCAGTTTACGAAAAGTATGTTGAACATATTGCACTGAGGCGAAGGGAAACAAATAAAGGCAGGGACTGTGATCACGCAGATAAGAAGGATCTATCTGATGTGTTCAAGCACCACGCAGGATTAGAGGGCAAAAGGAAGCCGCTGCGGAATTTGAGAGTTCAGATCGAACAAGGTCAGATTCACCAAGACAAACATTTTTAGATTCCGCTTTGTACGAGTCCTTGAAGCGCTCCAGCTTTGCAGGACAAAAATGTCACAGTGGTTGATTTACTTTGGTTTAATAATATACAGGAAGAGATAATCCCTTTATCATGCGTCTCGGATTTACATCAAAGTACATCATCCCCTCAAATGACCTGCAGTGCACACGGAGACATATTATTATAGATACAGATGAATCAGCAGAGGAGAGACATCCTTCCTCCTTCCTGCCAGAGGGCATGTCCCGACATCTATTAGCCAAGTCACAGAAACAATTGTGGGACAATGAAGATGCATTGACCAAGAGAGAGGTTTCAAATGGGTGCACTTCACACACATTCACAGAGATTTTATCATTAATAATAGTACCATAAGGAGCTATGTTTATTTTTTTAAATAAGTTTATGTTGTAAATTAATTGAGGCTTGTCACAGAAGAAAAAGCGCACATTAAACTACTGATATCACAAACTTTGGCTCAGTTCCAGTGATCGTTTTACAGCCGTAATTAATGTTATTAGTTTAACCTGTGTTAAGGCACATGGCAGGAAAACACTGAATATCTCCTGGGTACAGTTTTATAAATAACTCGAGTTGCCTTTTATATATTTATACATTAAATACTTTAACTTTTAGAGCTTACGAATAACTTTAACAGCAGCTTGCCCAGGCTTTTGTAAGTTCTTTTACCCATTTGTCACGTGGGCATTTTTGCAGCATTATGCCATGTTATTCTAGCTCATTAGCGTGCTCCACTTTCATCTCTAAATCTACGGGACAATAGAAGCACAGAACAAAAGCCTTGGATAGAGGTCAAAGGTATGAAACGTGGGGTTTGAGAATGTTGGGAATCAATGGTTTTCATTGAGATAGATATCAAATGGTGCTGATATTTGGTTGCTTGCAAAAATGCACACCATTCCTGCCACTCAAATATGCCATGTTGCTATTTTTGAGCTGTATAAATGTCAACTGAATATTTGTAGGTTTAGAACAAATAGACCATGCAATTTTGAAGATGTCCCCCTGACCTCTGGGATCGTGGACCAACATTTTTAACACGTCATAAAGAAAAACGATTAGTATTTAATGAAACAGTACTTAATTGCATTACTGTTGTCACTTTTCATACACTTTCGAGTCTACATACATACATACATACATCTATATTATCAATTTGCACGTTTTACCTTGAACTTTCCAATGACAGCTCTTTATATTTATCTTTTATTATTTCACCCTATGCTCTGAAAACTTAAGACATGGCATGCTGCAGTGAACAATAACTGAATAAATGATAAATAAAAGAGTACAGCTATCTTCACTTTGCTTTGTGAAGACTTGTTCTGTTAAAATGACACAATATGGGGATACAATGGGGACAACCCCCAAGCAAACTCGTCATCGTGCATCACATTTCCACACTCAAGCTACTGTCAGGAGGAGTGACCGCTAGCTTGCTAGGATGAGGAACTCCTCTAACATCACCGTTAACACTCGCAAGTCTGGAAAGAGGCTTAAACCACGAAATAACTGTAAGTCCGAGTACATTTCCGGACTTTCACCCCGTTTTACCTGGTTAAAAAGCCGAGGGACAAAGGGAAGTCATCCACCAGCAGCAGCAACAGCAGCAGTGGACACTTTCATGCATGTGTGGCAGTTAGTGGATGTCAATGCCGCGTCCCTTCACAGAAAAATAAGTCAACAGTCAAGACCGGTTCATGAGCTTCAAATAATGATAGAAGAAAGCAAAAAAGGCGAATTCAGAAAGCGAAAGCCTTCTTTGTCGTTCGCACACACATTTTGGCTTATTTCTCACCGGTGCCTGGTACTCACCTCAAACTCTCTCTCTGAATGACTTGCTCAACTGGCGTTCATTGCGTCAAATTGCCAAGATATAAGCAATTTCACTTCCGGTAGAGAATTCAAAGTAAAACCCTTCGTGACGAACATCTCTTAATGTGACCATTTAACAGGGGTCAATACATGATATTATATTAAATAAAGAGCCTTTATTAAATACAGGATACCAAAACATCACATACAAGCATCAAATGGCTATAAGCATTTTTATAACGCAATTTCCTGCCTTTACTTTGAAGTCATCATTACTGGAGTTCCGGTTTAATTCTCAAATTTCTTTTAGCTTGTTGCCATTTTCTCCAGATAGAAAATGTTGCGCGTGCGTATATGATTCATATTTCTGATGAATGCTTGGGCCTGAGGTCATGTATGTATAAGGAGAGCGCCGTACCGTTATTATTCTCAGAAAGCAACCCACAACATAAACATTCAAAAAACATAAATATCAACTTAACCTTTAGACTCGTTTTGCCATAATACTAGAAACCAGCTATTAGATGGTATTCAAAATAATGGTAATAATCCAAAGCCCAAAGTCTGTCATTTACCACCTGACAATGTTTCGTAATTATCATCACCATAAACTAACAAAATCGAATTAAAATATAAATAAGCCCAAGATAAGCCAATGATGTATTGACATGAAAGGTTCATTGACATCCATCCAATATCCAGAGAAAACATTCAGTACAGATGGAATTTGACCAGTTCAAACAAGAGGATAAGGAAAGGAAAACATACACCTATAAGCTCCACTTTTGAGCAAGAAGTCCTCAGAAAGATGTGTATGTTTAACCAGGAATTATCTCTGCCAAGATCCTCAAACTGACTAGGCTTGATAATTGTCAACTGGTTTGCGTGAATGTAATAACACATTAGTTTAAGTGCATTTACCGATAAAGCTCACTGGTAAGAGAGCCTTAGTTAGCTCCAGTTTCACCTGATGTTGAAGAAGGTCGTAAGGTCAAAATCTGACAACTGACAACCATCTACCTGCACACCTGCCCCTCATTTCCCCTAATTAGTCACCTATATACAGAACACCATTATCACACTCTTTGCCAGATGTCAGATCAACCATTGTGATTCATAGCCATAGTGGTACTGCCTTTGTTTACTCTACCTGGCTAGTATCGGCTAATGATCTCTGGCTGTTAGAGTTTCTGATCTCTCTTTTTGCTCCCTCTTTGGTCATAGGCCACTTGCCTTTCCTGAGTGCCTATCTGTTGCTAATAGCCTGCTTTGCCTGTGTGTCCGGCCTTTTCTGCCCACCACAACTTAAAACAAAATTAACAAACACACATGCACAGGTAGTAGTATTCTTTACGAATAGTTAGTTAATCAAAATTGGTCAATCCTTAACTTCCTACTTTATTTGTAGGCTATTACATTTTTTAGAAAGGTTTGATTTATCATACATTCCTGGATAGGTGGCTGTCATTTCTTTTATGAAGCTATATTGAAAAGCTTAATAAAGTAGTAGTATAGTAAGATTACCAAATTCCTATAATCCATGCGACCATTTTAACCATCAGTTTTTGATTGATATTATATTTTTTAAGTCAGATATAATTATACAAATTAAAGCTTGATTGGTTTGTTTTTGCTTCGGTTGTCCTTACCCGTTTTATCAAATGTTTGTTGCCTGGAGTTTACTATAAAACAATAAAGTTTTAATTTGATTAGGTGATTTCATGGATGTGGAGCTTGCATGATGCAAAGGTCATATCAATAAAAACAGAGTAAGGGCGACCCCTGCTGGTGGTTCTCTGCTACTGAGGCCAGGGGTATCACCTGTTAATTATAATTATTAGTCTGCAAATCTTTCTTTATTTCTTTCGGGAAGTCTTTTCTTCTTTCTATATCGCTCTTTTCTTTCTATGTGGTTTAGTTGTGCAATAATCTGCCCAAATCACATGTTTGGAAACAATCTACAGTTTGTACGTACATCTGCAGTGTAGTTTGTCTTTTCTGCGCCCAAATAAAATCAATATCCACATATTATATGGATGTTTGAGACACATTGTTAAATTATTGTGAGGGCATCCATTGAGTTCTAAATCTGTCCGGACTGAGAGGTTGGCTGGATTGGCGCACCGCTGCCTCTGTGGAGGAAACCTCTGCTCTCCGCAGTGTTGATAGGCTGGTTTCTTGTTGATGTTCTGTCAATCCCTAAGGGCTCCGTCAGTGTTGCTAAGCTAGCAGGCAGCGCTGCAGATCCATCCAGGAAGTCAACAAAGTGGCTTCTCAGCGTTAGCTACACTTTGATTTTCATTCGTCAACGTTAAAACAACGGCATGAGTTCTGCTGCCCCTCCGGTAAGATGCAAATCACAGAGCTGCGTATGACATGACACTGCATCACACATAAATATTAGCTTGCTAGCTGCTTTAGCTTTTGCGTCGCCATCGTTCTGTGTCAGCTAACTGTTAGCTGCCATGCTAACGGTGTTTGATGACAGCCCCCACTGTATCATAGACATAACAACATACTTAGCATTAGCTGGAGGTTAGCTTGTAATATGTTGGTTAGTATACATTCGCTGAGTTGACTGCGAATGAATGCATTTACCCTGACATAGGTTAACTAAAGGCTAAAAACTTTACAAACAAACAGTCATTTCGATTTGGAGAGTTTGAACGCGAAACTGCAGGTCAGCTAAAGTCACAATAAATGAAGGACATACAGATACATACACATGTTGTAGCTCATTCAGACTTTAAAAAAGTTAATCGTATTGGTAGATAGTATACATATGAGTTAAGGTTAAAGGCAATGAATACCAAATGTACAATGCACTAGTGTGTTGTTGAAAATGCAACTGGCAAAAGCCACACAGACAGACAGTGTATTTTAATGATTAAACTGCAAAGGCAATAGGTAACTATTAATAGGTAAAGCAACATTAGCGAAGTAAAGGTGCACATTTAAGAAAGGAACCACTGGATATGTACTCGATTCATTCCTTGGATAGTGGCATTGGCAACCTTACAAACAAAACATAGCAACTAAAGCAGTAATACAACTAGTATAGACACGAGAGGCAAAGTAAAAAGTCTGTCCAAAAGCTGTTTTTTAAAGTTATAAGAGAGAAGAGAAAAACCTCTTTATTAACCTTATTGAAAATGTGAAATGTTGTTTCTCAGTCACAAGAAAGAATGTCCATGTAACCCTCTATAGTCATTGTTTCTGCCTTACTGCTGATTGCAAAAAAACTATAGTTAAATCTTTGTTTACATGCATTTTAATGATGTGATTTGCTTGTTTTGTAGACTATTGGGGAGCTATTCCTCATCCTCAGTGAGATGGGGTTCTCAGAAGAACAGATTCAGGCAGCTGTTCAGGCGGGGCATTTTTCTGTGTCTGACGCAGCTGACTGGTAAGTTATCCCACCTCTTTTCTGAATTTACCATTCAGTAATTGCCAATATTGTTCTAATTAAATGAGCAGTCTTTTTTAGTGTGATCTTTCTATATCCCTACTATATGTTGACAGGCTCTTGCAGGGTCAGTATCCACGCCACAAATTGGTTAAGCATTCAGCACAGCCTGCTGAGACAGCATTTTCTGCTTTCAACCCACCAAAGGAGGCAGCAAGTACTTCCGAGACACCTACATCTCCTTCTGACAGCAGAGGTATGGAACAAAATGTGCTTATAAGGATAGAGGGTTCTGTATAACTTGCATCCACCATTACCAGTTTTGTGTTCAAAATGAACTTATCTTTGTTTTGACAGCGTCCCCTTCATTGGTGCTGAGACAATCACAGTCAGGCGCCCTGTCCCCTGACCCACTACCAGTCGAGTCCCGCATCAAACAGGATAAGAGTGACTTTGAGGAGCAGCAGAGACAACGTGTTGCTCAGGAGGCCAGAACAGAGAGAAGACAAAAAAAACAGGTCAGCAGGCTGAAAAAAAGAGTGCCGTTCTTATCACACAGAAAATGTTGTCTCCAAACTGTACTGTCAGGGCCAGAACATCTTACCCTGTGTGTGTTTGGTGTGCTAGGAGCGTGAGTTGGTGTTGAAGCGGATAGCTGAGGATCGGAGGAGCTTGCAGGAGAAGAAGCAGACCAGCCCCGCCACAGAGACGTCTCCTCCCACTGTACAAGCGCAGAAACTCGGAGGAGCGGTTCAAACTAATGTGGATAACAACTGCGTCCTCATGGTAAGGCCATGAATGTCTTTAACAAATGTGTATATATATGATGTAGATACAGTCAAATTACAGAACCTCTTGTCTTTTGCTACAGATTCGACTCCCATCCGGAGAGTCCATGCGTGAGCGCTTCCCAGCTGACGCTCCTCTCCGCAGCGTCGTGGAGCACATCGCCGGACGCCACCCCTCCCTAGCCTCCTTTTCTCTCCTCCAGGGTTTTCCACGGAAGCGATTCGGGGAGGCGGAGCTGGCTTGTTCACTGCACTCACTCGGCCTCACACCCAATGCTGCACTGTGTATTCAGACCACTCCTCCAGAGACACCTCAGGATCCACCGAGTCCTGCAGAACCTCTGTCATCACTGCCGTCTCCTTGCGATGCGTCTCCTCAGCCACATATCCCTGTCCTGGAGGGAGCGGGTGGGCGGGACCTTGTCCTACCTCCTCCGATCCCCAACCAGGTGTGGGAAGAGGCCATGAATTACGCAGGGATTCCTGGAGGTGGTCCACTGTCCGGGCCATCTCACTCCTGGGGTAAAAAAATCTCATAATCTCATCTCAAAATTTTGATTGACATTCAACATTCCAGATACTTCTAAAATAGCTCCTCACTTTGCAACTCTATAAGCTAAATTATATCACAATCAGCATGTCCAGCATTTTCTAATAGCTGTTCAGTCATACAGTAATATTCGTGGTTCTCTTCAACAGGCCGGGGCCACAAGTTGGTTGCTGGTGATGTGGAGGAAAATGCCGGCATTGAGGTGGATGAAGAACAAGGGGAAGAGGAAGAAGCTCTTGATATGCTTAATGGTACTACTTTCTGAGTCGAACACCTCATCCCTGCTTGACCTACATGTTGCTTGCTTCCCTTAATCCTCCTTGAACTTCTTGTGGCTTCAAGTTACTTCCGTTCAGTTAAGGGAGGACTAGACAATGTTATTAGTATTTAGAGTGTTAGAGTATTTTGAGTTGCAGCTTGGTGATCTTTCACAATTGTCACTTTTCCCTGTATGTTTACAGGAATGCCGCGGCTGCCTTTCTTTCCAGATAATAGGATTCGTGGAGAATTTGAGCCCAGGCACCTCTGGCCAGAGCAAGGCAATCGACTCAGGTGGGTGTCAAGACAATATGAGACCAATTTTACATAAGAACTTTAACCCATACAACTTTAAATGTTAACATAACATATTTTTATTGTTAATTCAAATACAGCTTGGAAATAAAAGAGAGTTGTGTTTGTGTGTTTCAGGGAGGCCCCACATGAGGATCCACCAGAGGCTGAGGATGCGGGAGGTCGGGAGGCTCCTGGAGCCGCAGGTCTGGCTGCAGTAGAGCGTCTTCAAAGAGCTGCGCAGCAAGAAGACCCCCGTGCCTCCCAGGGACAACCGTCACCCCCGAAAAAACCCTACAGGGCCCCTAGCGTGCCATCCCTGTGTGCCTTGGCCACACGCGCAACTGTCCATCTCATGACTGGTAAGAGACCATTTAGAATACTCACTTTTATGACTCATTTAGTTTCCAGAAAAGTCATTGTCAGCATTCTTGGCCCTTTGTATCTCCTCCCTACTACAGCTCCCAGCATGCAGTACAGCAGCAGTCTGGCATGCCTCACCCCGGAGCTAGCAGAGCTTCTGCTGAACCACATGTCCCGCGAGAGGCTCCTGCGTCCACGCACCCTGGAGCTCTTCTTCGGCTGCCCACTGCAAAAGTTTGTCCTAAACTGCTACCCTTACTCCACCAATGAGCTCCTGCGGCAGTTAAGGGCCTTCACAGCACTGAAGCATCTGAGTCTGGTCAACTCGCCTCTCATCACTGGTACAGAAATTCATCTCAGGATGACGTTTTAGGGATTCTTCAGCATTTTGTTTGCCAAATTATTTAAATGATCTAATTGTGTTCTTCCAGACTCTGGCCTGTCGATCCTGTCCAGCCTGGTTAAACTCCAGAACCTGAACCTGGCCTCTTGTAGCAAACTAACTGACTCCTGTCTGCAGCATATCACAGGTAAGGCTTTCTTCAAACTCTCCTGCGAACAAGGCTCAGAATGTTACCCGAGGACATGTAAAGGATTCAACAGATCCCAAATTAAACTGCTCCGTTTTAAGCACTTGTATTTAGCGCAGAATGAGTTTTGATTTGATGTGTTTTGCCACTTACTGACACAATTTCCTTCTTTCCTCTAGGTTTAAAGAGCCTGTACTTCCTGTCCCTGGACCAGACCAAAGTGACAGACGCTGGGATGGTACTTTATCTCAAGTCCGCTCCGTCCTGTCTCTCTCAGCTCAGCCTGAACCAGACGGCTGTGACTGAAGCCACACTGGGAGCCCTGCCCACCTGTGTGCCACACCTGCGTATGCTCAGCATCAAGCACACCAAGGTACCCTCAGCTCTGCTGGGCACATCCTGACTGGTAACTCACAGAAAAGCCGGTTTTTAACATTTTCTTTTTGTCTCTGCCAGGTCAGGGATGTGTCAGCTCTGGCAGAGATGTCCAGCTTGCAGACTCTCAACCTGGATGGGACAGGTGTGACAGAGAGCTCCCTGGAGCACCTCTCCTCCCACCCTGCTCTGTGTGCCCTCAGTTTGGCTGGAATCCCCGTAGCGGATGGTAATCACGCCCTGCAGATCATCTCAGGTACGTTAATGGAAAATAAGGCACATGGATGGACTCAAACAAGTCAATCAAACTCTAAAGAGAGGTTTCTACTTGCCTTCCAGGTCTGAAGTTGACCCAGCTGACTCTCCCTGGACGGCACTGCGTGACAGACAGCGGCTTAGCATTCCTCTCTAGACTGTCTGTGCTCATAGAACTGGACCTGACTGACTACACACAAGTCACAGACCAGGGAGTCAGCCAGCTCTCCACCATGAACAGGTCAATCCCACGCTGTTAAACACATGCGGACACTGTTTCGTCATGATTACAGAGAGATACTGACAGGAGTGTTGTGTACTTTGTGTAGGTTGAAGAAGCTGTCCCTGAGCAACACACAGGTGACAGATGCAGGGCTCCCCTCTCTGCGGGGCCTGCAGGAGCTGCAGGAGCTCTGTCTGGACCGGACAGCGGTCACCAGCAGAGGAGTGGCCCAACTCATCACCTTTCTGCCGCACCTCCAGGTGAGTCCACTGCATAAAACAGTATTGGGAAAATGTGTTCAACCAGACTCAGAAAGGGGATGTATATGTGTATATACACATTTTACAGTTTTTTCTCTTGTGATTTTAGGTGTTGGGTCTAGCCAGTACGCAGGTGGGAGACACGGTGGTGAGGAGAGGTCTGATTCGCTGCAATCAGCTCGTGAAACTTAATCTGAGCCGCACGCGGATCACAGACCACGGTAAGGTCAAACTCCAAAGGCACTCGCCCGCAACTGATAACTGCTTTTTTCTCTTGAGTCGTTGAACCATGTCCTTACGTTACCTTTTGTCCTCAGGTCTGAAGTTCTTGAAACACATGCATCTGGCTCAGGTGAACCTGGATGGCACCGGAGTGAGTCTGATGGGCATTGCGAGCCTCCTCTCTTTCACTAACATCAGCAGCATCCGGGCCAGCAACACTCGCATCATCCCTCATGATGAGGTGTCCGACGAGGAGTGGGAAGGCCAGTGAGCATCCATATCCTCAAATGGTCCATGCATACTGTACCCCGAGGAGGCGTCAGACTGCTGCCATCCCCTTTTAGCCCCCGAAACAAGCTGCCATCGGGACCCTCCGAAAAACAGCATAAGCGAAAACACTCCTACGTATTTGCACTGTTTCAACTGCGGCTAGTGCCACTAATCTGATCATCAACGCACGCTACAAAGTTGAAACCTGAAGCCGGAGTCTTGTCTTTTCTTAATTAGTAAAACGCCAATACTAGCGTTTACATATGTAACATCAATCTGCATCTTTTTGCCTACACTGCAGCCCTTTGTCTCTGGAAGAACTCCACCTGACAAGTGATAAAGCTTTACATGCAGCCCTTTAGAGCTCTGTGTCAGTCCTGGAAGGCACTTTTTAGGATGACCGGAGACAACATAGTAAATGTAATCCAGCATGTATTTCCAGACCATGACTAACAGCCTCATATATTCATATTTCAGTGAAACCTAAATAATAAGTCAATAGAGACATTTGTTTTGAAGAATGTGAAGGCAGATTAGTCAAGCTATCGAATGTTGAGCTGTATTCATTTCATGTTGGATCTATAAGGATACACTTCCAACTGAGGTTCACCTCGTTTATTAGAATTAGGTCCAAATGTTATTTATTTGCTGATGGAACATTTGACAGTATTAACTGCGGAGTACATATACTGTACAGCAAAGTGATGTCATTGTCAGAGATAATAAGGGATAAGTTACCTCAGCTGAAGGCAAAGGATATCAGATCCTCTACTAGAAGCTTTGGATTGGCTTTATACTAAACAAATGCCACTTTGAGCATGTGGCAAAATATTGTTGCCACCATGATACAAATATTTGCGCAGTTTCTTATTGGTACACACTTAACTATAGTTAATAGCTGCCAATGTCTAGATCTATTACCATAAATGATTCATCTAGGTAGGAAATGGTTGTATTTGTTTTATTTTTAAACAACAAATGTTGGAGTCGGTATGTTATATACACTTCCTGTTCAAATAGACAAGTGTGATACAGTATTTCAAAAACACATTTTTCTTCTCCTCTCTGAAATGAGAAACTGACCATATTGTCGTCGTGTTGGCGGCAATCGAGCCATACCTCTGCGTTACATGATCCCATTCTTATTTGACATGCACACAGCTTGACTGTAAGAGTGTATAATGACAGTGTCATCACCTGTATTGATGTTTACAAACCAGAGGTCCCCTAAAACTCTGAAAATGCATCCAAATAATGCATTCGATTCATTAAAGTTTAAAAAGGGCAGATTAATCTCTTATCAGTGTTCGTTTTGCCAATATTTTTTGGACAGCCCAGACATTTCCAGTGACATGAAGGACGGGGTCAGCAGTGTACCGTGGAGTCTATGCAGCCAGAATCCAAAGCAACTTCTTTTAATCACTTCTATCAAGTTCTGTCCTATGTTTACAGAGATGTAAAATAGTTTATTTTCCCGAAAGGCTTTTGATTTTTGGATACGAGCACTGTATCCATTATGTGTAATAAAAATATTATCTGAAGCTGAATATACTGTTTTTATGTTCCGTTTATTCAGACAAACCTTTATTGCATTACATCGTTAAATAAGGCCGAACTGCTCTTTTACACAGGGGAAAAAAAAAAAAGTAACTTTTAAATATCATTAGATATGACCTAAAAAGCTGCTGCATACAAGTTGGGATAAAACAGAACATTCGGAAAAATAAAACTTTTCTATGAAGACAGCACAATGGAATGCATTCCAAAATGCACCGAGATGCTTCAGGTGAATCAGCCAATCAGAGTGCAGTGGGATGGGGAAGGTGGTTGGACCGAGATGGAATTACAGTACAACATGTACAAGAGACATGTCCAATAAGATGCATAAGAGATAGTTTCAGTTCTAGTTTATGACATTTGCTTCCAATGTAAACCCTGCTCATTCCTTCAGGAGCTGGCAGGTTAATCCATGATGAGATAAAAGGAGTGGCTCTGAGGGACCTTTCTTTAGATGTCATGCGCTGATTTGTCGATCTTCTTTTTCAAGTGCTCCTTGTAGGCCAGGATGTCCCTATTCCACTTTGTGATTTTTTGGTGCTCACACACCCAGATCTCTTTAGCCACCTGAAGAAAGATAAAAAAAAAACACACATTTCAAAATGGTGCTCGCCACAACCGGTTCAACTCAAAACTTTTGGTCGTCAGGGCCGTGTCCAATAAAAACGATAAATATTTACCTGCTGAATTAGCCTGAAGTCGTGGCTAACTAGCATCATGCCGCCGTCAAACTCGTTGATGGCTTCTGCCAACGCGTCGATCGTCTCGATATCCAAGTGATTGGTGGGCTCGTCAAGGAACAGCATGTGAGGGGTCTGCCAGGCCAGCCAGGCAAAACACACCCGGCACTTCTGACCATCTGACAAGTTCCTGATCGGACTGACCTGGAAAATAATGCACGTGGAAATTAAGAGACCGAATGATAAAAATACATTGGGAACTTTCCCGGTTTGTAACATCTGGACGGATATCCCAGTCCTACCTGCTGTTTGCCCTGTCAGCCCGTAGCGACCAATGATCTTCCTCATCTCCTCTTTCTCTTTGATACCAGGGTAACATTTCATCATGTACTCCAAAGGAGACAGGTCCAGCTCCAGCTGCTCTGTCAGATGCTGGAATAGAATACATGGAGGACATTCAGTTTCAAGGGGAAATACACTTTCTATAGTAGGTTTTTCCCAGGGATAACATAGCATGAATCAAACGGATCACCGTCATGTTCTGTTTTTTTTTTTAAAGGGGTTTTGACCGCCTTATTGACACGTGCACAAGTATTGAGGTGCCGTTGAAAGACTCAGTGTTATACCTGGTGATATCTGCCAATCTTCACGTGAGAATTTTTACGGATCATGCCATCGGTGGGAAGTAGCTATGAAAAGAAGGAAAATGAACGTCAATACTCTGTCAAACTGAAGGTTGTGGTGAGTAAATATGAAAAGTAATACTGTACGCACCTCTCCCATCAGCAGCTTCAGCAGTGTAGACTTTCCTGCTCCATTGGGCCCCACGAGAGCCACTCGTGTATCCAAGTCAATACCAAACTCCAGGTTTGTGTATATGTGCGGCTATAGGAAACATTAAATGACGAGTGAGACTGAAGTATGTAGAGGGTCAGCGAGACAGATTTACCCCCTCAAATGTGGTTACACTTTTCAAAACTGGACTGTATTGTGTCTTTCCCCACAGTCACTAAACCCAACTTAGACATGTAATGAAAGCACCAATAGTTAACGGTACAAGAAAAACATACAGGTCTCTATACATCACATAGGTTGTTGCAAAGGGCATAAGATAAGACTATAAACTACTTTGTGCTTGCCTTAAAATAATAATAGGATGTGCTGATCAATTCTATCGGTGATAACTGTAGTCATTTTATTTTAACAGGATGAAATAGTCAGGGTTTACAACTTTTAAATAGATATTAACTGTACTTACTGCATCGTCACTGTATTTGAAGCTCACATTCTGAACCATGATAACAGGAGGAGGAATCTTCCCACAGGGAGGAAAAACGAATGACAGAGTCTGTGGGAGATAGAGGCAGGTGTCAGTGCCACAGTATACATGTGCCACTGGCCACACAGTACGTCACACGGTCCAAAGTCTGGAAACCACAAGTCATCATGACCGTACCTTGTCATTCACAACTTTTTCAGTCAAGCCTGAGGCCACCATCTTCTGCAGCGTCTTCTCTTTGCTCTGAGCCTGTCGAGCAAGCTTTGCAGAGCCGTGACCAAACCTGGCAATGTAATTCTAGGAGAGAGGGGTGTAAAAAGAACAATGAATACAGGTATTGATTGGGCAAATGACTATTAGTCAATTTCCTGTCACAGAAACCGTAAGGATGCATGTTATGAAAGAATGTACTGCAAGAATTTACTAAATCTTGTCCAAAAGGCAACCACTGATGTGTTTGCTTGCTGGAAATTCGTGTTTGGTCCTTCAAACAATGCATCTGTGCAGTGAAAATATCCCACCACATGGTGTCTCTCATTTACCTTCATGTGTGTGATCTGGTCCTGTTCCCAGTTGAAGCGCTTCATCTGGTGCTCTTCCAGCTCCTCTCTGGTCTTGATATACTGGTCATAGTTACCCTTTAAGCCAAAAATAGATTTGCATGGTCATCATACAGTGCGGCACACAGACACATAATTAGTTACGGCCTTGCCCCAGTTTGCTATTTATAGATTCCCCATTCAAGATTCTTTTAAGGTTGTGCCAAGGGATGCTCCTGCTGTGATTTTATTTTTAGGAGCCAGTGGTCTCAGACCGCCGTTCTTACCGTGTAGTTCTTCAGCTTTTTCAAGTGCAGGTTGATTATGTTTGTGCACACACCGTTCAGGAAGTCTTGGGAGTGTGAGACAAGCACAAGGATTCGCTTGAACCTGACAAGAAGAAGCAGGATGAGCAATACATTTTGACTGTTAGGACAGATGTAAAAAAGGGATGGAGTAGGGTGTGGACTTACGAACTGAGCTCCTCCTCCAACCACACACAAGCGTCCAGATCCAAGTGGTTGGTGGGCTCATCCAGCAACAGCATGAATGGTTTGATGAACAGGGCTCTGCACAAATATAGGAGAGACATTACAATGTGAAACTTGTTTTATAAACATGTAGTATTGTACAAATTCAACAGTAAAATCCTCTGAATTCAAATGTATGCAGATACAGGAAGGCGCTATCACACGGGGTCACTGAATGGGTTAATATTGAGCACTTATTCTATACCTGGCCAGAGCAACTCGCATCCTCCATCCTCCGCTGAAGTCCTTCAGTTGCTTCTGCTGCATTTCAGGTGTGAAACCCAAACCGTGGAGGATCCGAGACGCCCGCACCTCTGCCTTGGCTGCGTCCAACTCCTCGAGACGCTCGTACAGCTCCATCAGCTTCTCACACTCGGCTATACAAGGGGGGGGAGAAAGGAAATGTAATCTAAATCAATAAAGCTTAAGAACCATTATACGTGATGAATGCCATTTTCCTTGTCTTTGCTTCAAGTTAAGTTGACTCAAACTAGGATGTGTCTTAAAATATCCCAGCATTCTGTTTGTTGTTTCTCCACTGTTTTTGCCTCTGGTAATACATTTCCCCTCTCAAGTCATTGATTTGTACATCATATGTAACTCACAGTCCTCAGAGGCAAGTCTCTCTGCCTCCTTCTCCAGCATAATCCTCTGTTCATCCACCTCCATGACGCAGTACAGAGCAGTCTTTTCGCTGGGGGCCATCTCCCGGGTCAAGTGGTAAATATCGATGTGCTCTGGAATGGGGATCTCACGAGCCCCAATGGCAGACAGCAACATGGATTTTCCTGGCAGATAAAAGTACATAGATCATTTAATTTTGCCCGACAAAGTATAAGACTTGTAAAAAATATTCTGAGCATCAGTCACCCGCCTTGTACAATGGGTAAATGCTGTAAATCAGTAGTTTCAATGTCCAAGTGCCTAAAACAGCCAAATTGACACCAGGCACTGGAAATGTACAAGCTACTTAACAATACTGAAGAGACATTTTACCTGTGCCATTCAGGCCAATGAGTCCATAGCGTCTGCCTGAGTTGAGCTCCAAGCTGGTGTCTGAAAGCAGTTCTTGACCATGGAAGGTGAGCGACAGGCTGCTAACGTGGACATCAGTGCTGTTGGGGTGTGACGACAGAACACCTGTCACAGCCCGCGCCTCGGTCTTTGCCAGTTCAAATTCATCCAGCTCCTTTGTTAAACTGGCAATCCCTATAAAAAAAAAGAAAATCCTGGTCATCAGTTTCCAATTTCTCAAGCTACTATTTGACATAAATCGTAGTATATTAACAAGCCGTATATGAAGGTGAAGATGTAGTACATTACAACTTATAGCATTATTCAAAGAGAAGTCCTCCTCTCACCATTGCTCTGTGCTCCATTAGACTGGGTCTCTGGTTGATCACCATCCTCTAGTCCATCAGTTTTCTTGGTACGCCCGCGACCTTTGGCAGCCTCCTTCTTCTTCGCTGCCTTCTTCTTGGCTAAGTCGGATGGCATGGTTGTGAAAGCCTATTCAACATCAGAAAATAAAAAGAAGACAAAGATCAACAGCCATTTTATTTTAATATCGCTTATCATATGTATACCATACCACGATTCTGTGTTGTTTGGTAATTGCTAAATATTGTGAATACTTTGAGTACATCTTACTGGTATAATGAGATTACACAACTGGGTGGCTAATGGATTACGGAAAGTGGCCTAGAACAATCGCCGGTGATGTAGCGTCACAAAAATGCCGGTAATGAAACTCAACAGTGTAACTTCAAATTACAAAGGATTCTATCAAAGATTAACGTCATTATATGTCCGATATGATTAAAGGTAAAGTATAAAGACCGTTTATGGTAGTGACAATGCTAACCACGACCGCATTTCGCTTCCTTCCAGTACCACCTGCTTGCACGTTGGGCTCTTCACAGTAAAAAGCCTGGTAGCCATACTGTTAGAAGCTAACGGTAGCTGATGCTCTTAGAAATACCGGTAGATTTTTTCAGGTCCAAGTAAAATAATCTACGGAAATGTTGAAACAGATGTGTAAGCACATAAAGACAGGGCGTCATATATAGGAAAGAGATAATTATGAAACTAGCCGTTTACGACTTAAACGGTGTGTTCTCTAGCTAAGCTAACAACGGCAGCTAACTACAGCTGACAGGCCTGTGAAGCTAAAGCTAACTTCCCGCAAGGCCCAACTAGCTGAATGCGGCTAATTCGGCGGATTTTTTTGTTTCTCAATCCTATTCTTTATTTTGTCTTTAACCAGTTGACGTTGCCTATTCGAATCGTTATTGTCATACAGCGTAAATATATATCTTACCTAGAAAATGAATTACTGGTCTCTGGAGCACACCGATGTCTCGTGTCCACTTTTGCCGGGTGGATGTAGAACCGCCAGACAGTCCATATATGGTCAAAGAGGGCGGTGAGAATGGATGTTACCTCCCCTTCTCGTGGGACTGCAGTAAAATGTTCCTTTTCGGTCCAAAATTAGTCACAGGCTTTATTTCTCAATCGGAACAATAATGTTATCATTTTGTTATGACTTACTAGACATCGACTAAGTTATAGCTCATACACCTGGGAATAAAACGAATGCTGGTGTGATGGATATATGCTCATCTTAACGTGGTGTATCCGAACCGATAAGGTTTATACATGTACCGTTATCGCATCATAACAAATACCCATATCTTCACACATCTTTAATGTAATTATACACCATATACATACGATACTCTCTTGGTGTGGTGTTGGGAACTCTGTAATAAGCAATCCTTATCGCAAAAACAGGTCCCTTCAGTCATAGGTGATGCTGCAGCAGCATAGGCTATCAGTGATGATGAGGGTAAACCCATACGTGCGAGAGACGTTATTCCACTCTGTGTGTGTGGCAGTCAATTTTTGAGGAAGTCAAGCAACTTCAGGAAATCGACGATATATGGACGACTATGCCTGGAGGATTTTTACCTGTATCAACGATGAATAATGGGATCTAAAGTCTTCAAGTCAGTCTTCGTGGACAGGATCGAGGAGCGACATACCGGGACTAAAACAAGATGCTAGCTTCTTTGCTAGCTTGCTCTTTGATGTTTGTTTCTCCGACCTAACGTTACTGTTGAGGTTATGATTTCTGGAACAACATTGACTATTTTCAAGTCCTCTTTCTTCGATTTTCTATTATTTACCGTAACTCAAACGGCCAACTCTACCAGGTGTTATTGAGCGTATTGCTAACGGTACATTACTTAGCTGACTTTAGGTAGCTGTTGGAGTTAACCTTAGCGAGAATGAGTTAAGCTAATTACCACAACGTTAGCTCAAAAGTCACGGATTTCCCAGAGTAACGCTACACAGTTTACATGGCAGTGACATAAACGGCTTGGTTTGTTGTAACGCAAGAGTTACGTCGCAATACATGTGTTAATAGAGTTGCAGTTATTTGTTCTGACGAAAGAACAAAACCGCCACCTTCACATTAAAAATGAATTGATCTGCAACCATGATAAAACGTATTTCTTTCACACATGGAAAATAAGTAGTTTATTACGAGGTTATTAGGTTCAAACATAATGCTTTTTATATAAACGACTACCTCAGCTGGGACTGAAGAAAGAGCTACTATGTGACATTTGAGGCACTTTTTTGTACGTGTCAATAAATCAGTTTCTCCTAACTTAGGTCCTTTAATGGTTAACATGTCTTCCATTAGGGCAGGAGAGTTGACACATCTGTAAGTCGTTTTGAGTTTTCCAGAACAACCTCATCAAGTGTAGCTCATAACTACCAGATATGCGTCTTTCCTCCGTTTTGGCCTTGTTCAGGCCTGCTTTACCCCTTATCCTCGGGCTGTCTCTAGGATGTAGTTTGAGCCTTTTAATGGTGTCCTGGACACAAGGGGATACCGATGACTCCTGTGGAGATGAACTGGGGAATGGGAGGCTTTTTAGGGGCAGAGGAGATGCACAGAGAGACTCGAGAGATGGTGCTGGAGAGGAAGATTTCCAGCCACGTATCGTTCCATATCACAAAGATCCAAACAAGCCACACAAGAAAGTCCTCAGGTTAGTGTTACAGTTGTGCCTTTGTTATGTTCCCATATAAAAACAAAATCAACAATCAACAATATCAAATGTAGATGATATAAAGAATTGAATAGTTCGTTTCAATGGTGTAGAATGGCTTTCTACAACATAGGCTACATAGTAACTACTTTTGCAGCCATTTGCTATGATCACACATTTTAAGACATTTTGATAAAGAAGCAACACATCACATGATTATATCCTACCACGCTGTTTCAAAACACTCTGTCCTTAATTTAATAGGCTTACACTGAATTATCCCCTGCAATAATTTAAACGCACTGATGGGATAGGGATAGATTATAGATTAGATCAGGGAAATGACTACAAACAGACTTTGTACAGTAGGTCATATTTGGAGATTGGACATTTTGATCAATCATACAACATTTTAAATGTTGTGTTACAATTTGTATAAGTCTGTTGAAACCATTTTTTGTGTGTGATGTAAAGATGTGGACTGTAATGAGATATTATGGGCTTTATTGTGTTTGTGATATGGTTGTATATTCATTTTTTCACTGTGTTTATGTCCCCTCTCCAGAACTCGTTATATCCACACTGAACTGGGCATCAGAGAGCGGCTGCTGGTGGGGGTTCTAACCTCCCGGGCTACCCTCAACACGCTGGCCGTGGCAGTGAATCGCACGATTGCTCACCACTTCCATCGCACCTTTTTCTTTACAGGCCTGCGTAGCCCTAAGTTGCCTCATGGCATGACTGTGGTTGCCCACGGTGACGACCGCCCAGTTTGGCTGATGTACGAGACAGTGCGTCACCTCCATCAACACTACGGCTCTGACTACGACTGGTTCCTCCTAGCCCAGGATGACACCTACATGCAAGCGAATCGTCTGTTGGAGCTGGTGGGCCACCTCAGTGCAGGTCAGGACCTGTATATGGGCAGGGCGGAGGAGTTTATAGGTGGAGAAGAGAAGGCACGCTATTGCCATGGTGGTTATGGCTACCTGCTGTCCCGCAGTCTGCTAGCCCGTCTGCAGCCGCACCTCGACACCTGCCGCAATGACATCCTCAGTGTGAGACCTGATGAGTGGCTGGGACGCTGCATTATTGATTACCTGGGTCTCAGTTGTGTGGAGGTTCACCAGGTACAGACAAATACATGGACATAAATATAAATGTGCTTCAAAAGAGAGTAGTTTTGCAAATTAAAGGCACACTTTTTATTTGCATATTATCTAACATTTCTTTCCTGTCGATTTTTGTGTGGCTTACAGGAGATGACTTATCGGTACTTTGAGCTCGGGAAAAATGCAGATCCAGAGCGCGAAGATAGCATACAGTTTAAAAATGCCTTCACAGTCCATCCTATATCGGAACCAAACCTCATGTACCGCTTACACAAACGCTTCAGTCAGATTGAGCTGGAAAGGACTTACCAACAGATTCAACAGTTGCAGGTTTGTATTATTCAACACTGCTTTTATATTTTATCCGATGATACACTATCAGTTGCATTGGCGATGAGTTCGGTGTGAAAGTATAATGTTTATTCTCATCTCCACCACACCCAGATTTTCTTGGCTAAGCCGTAAATTCCTGATGCGTGCAATACTTAAACGTGTCTGAAAGCCAAGACATGGCATTGAAGTTTTTTGCTAGGGCATGAAGTGTTACATTCAAGTGTCATCATCCTGTGTATATGATCTGCCTGAGAAGCATTACTATGTGATTAAAGTAGCTGCTAATGATAGTTCCTTTGCTCTGTGTTGACTTAACTTTAAATACACCACAGAGCAATCGCACATGTCATAAATGCAAATGTTTACACACTAGACAGTGTGATCCGTCTTTGCTTTGATTTGAATTTTGACAGATTTTTTTGTGTGTACTCATCAGGTACAGATCAACAACCTGAGTGATTTGACGCCAGAGGGTAAAGCTGGAGTCACGTGGCCTATTGGAATCAACGCTCCCTTCAAACCAAGAACCCGTTTTGAAGTTATAAACTGGGAGTACTTTACTGAAGAGCATATTTACTCGTGCATTGACAGCTCCCCAAAGTGTGAGATGAGAGGGGCTGACCGTGCGGACGTAAACGCAGTTCTGGAAATAGCGGTGGAGCGTCTGAATGAACGCTACCAGCCCCAGCTACGCTTCCGAAAGCGGCGCCTACTTAACGGTTACCGGCGATTTGATCCCACGCGTGGAATGGAGTATGTGCTGGACCTTGCGCTCGAGGCCTACACCCAGAAAGGTCACAGTCAAGTCATTGCCAAACGGGTTAACTTGTTGCGCCCTTTAAGCGCGGTTGAGATCATCCCCATGCCCTATGTGACGGAGGCCACCCGGGTGCAGGTCATCCTCCCTGTCACCGCCCAGGATCAGGACTTTGTCGGTAACTTCCTCGACATGTACGTGATGAACACTTTGGACACCCATGACAATGTTCTCCTCACGTTCCTGTTCATCTACGACCCTTTTGATGCTCAGAGAGTCAGCCAGACAGATGTGTTTGCTGGCATCAAGGCCATGATCGGGGAGGTGGAGAAGCGTTACGGTGACGCGAAGATCCCTTGGATCAGCGTAAAGACGGAGGTGCCCTCACAGGTGAAGCTGATGGACATCATCTCCAAGAAGCACCCAGTGGACACGCTGTTTTTCCTTGCCAGTGTGTGGACCGAGGTCAACGCCGACTTCCTGAACCGCTGCAGAATGAACGCTATCAGCAACTGGCAGGTCTTCTTCCCCATCCACTTCCAGGAGTATAGTCCCGCCGTGATGTACCGCGACCAGCAGCCCTCAGCGGCCTCCTCCTCTTTCGCCTCTGAGTCGCTGCGAGACGGACACTTTGACCGGCAAGTCTTTGACGAGGCTTGCTTTTACAACGCGGACTACATGACCGCGAGGACCAAGATGGCAGCTGACATCTTGGACAACGAGGAGCTGCTGGAAAGCATGGACGTGTACGACATATTCGTCCGTTACTCGGGCCTACATGTGTTCAGGGCCGTAGAGCCGGCGCTGATCCAGAAATACGTGCGACGAGCGTGCAACCCACGATTCAGCGAGGACATCTACCACCGCTGTGTCCTCAGCAACCTGGAGGGCCTGGGCTCCCGCTCACATCTAGCTATGGCTCTTTTTGAACAAGAGCAAGCCAACAGCACCTAAGAGACATGTTGGGTCACCTTAAAAATACTGCCTTGACTAAAGGATACTCACGCAGAATAATGTGAATAATAATATGGAACTTAGGGATCCATATACTGTAATTCACGCCGTACGAAAGATGTTAAAGAAAAGCATCTTGAACACTTGAACAGAGCGGTGATGTGTCAGTTCCTACAAAATCTCTCTCCTCCTTACTTCTGACGTAGGAGTCAATAACTCTGACTGTGACTCGTGTTTAGACGAACTATGAGTCATGGAGCCGTCCGAACGTGGACTACGGTCATTTGTAAACCTGCCATTGATGTATTCTTACAGGAGCTGAGCGAACATATTTATACTCTAATTCTATGAGGTTGTGTCTTGACAACAAACGAACAAAGGCCTTCTTTGTTGATGAAAAACCGTGAGCCATAAGTCTTCCTTATTTGAAGATGTTAAAAATGATACTGGAAACAAGTTGAAGCCGTTGGCTGCCTTTTCTTTTTCTTTTTCTAAGAGGTATTAAAGAGTGATATTTACGCTCAAGAGTTGTTTCTTCATTCATAGTTTGTGTGTTTCAGTCTCATCAGCAAAGAAGGGAACAGTTTGTCAGAGCATGCTAGAACAGTTACTTAGTAGAGATGGTGATGGCGTGCTCATATTACATTTATCCAATGTAGTCTTTCCGGATGCTTAAAAGCTACACTGCAGTGCCTGAAGGCAGTGAACAGTTTGTTCCAAGCAGCCTGCCCCGCCTCGTCTCCCCACATTAAGTCAGTAAATCTCCACCCCGGCCCGGGCCTCCCTGGATTTGGGCAAGTATTCTTTACACATGTCTTTGGGGAGAGAAGTGAACCCAGCGCCCAGAGGGAGGGTTGTGTCTCCCATGCCAAGGTCCTCTGTGGTGTGGGTGGTTAACCCTCTGAGGTTGAAAAGGCTGAATGACTTACTTCACACTCCCTCCTCATCTCTAAAGAGGGGAGACGATCGCACCCTAAACCTCCCCCCCCCCCCCACCCGCACAACTTCTCCATGTGAGGTTTGTCGGGAGAATAGTGTAGCAGCAGAATGAAAGAGGTTCTTTCTGAGGTGGGAAGGGAGCAGCAGTCAGCGTTACACTGCCGCTGCACTGTGCCGTGGAAAGGGCCTCCACCTGCTTCCTCGCAGTGAGGTCAGTGAACAATAAATAGCCTGTCTGCCACCTTCTGAGCAACGGCAGCTCAGGCAGGAACATTTAACCCACTAATGATCCCGCGCACAGAAACAACACTTTATCAGTATGAGAGCGTTCTTTTAGTGGGGGGTTCATTTAGAAGGGCTGCACCATTTTGACATTATTACATGCTGTATATTTAGATCGCAGCTAATTGCATTGATTTGGAAAATGGAAGAAACCCTTATGATGTTATAAAAAGAGAGGAGGTTTTCTGTATTGGAAACAAAATACAGTACCAACGGGTGCTGTAGAGCAATTTTTAAAAATCAGAATACCTCAGGTTCCTGTTACTGCAGGCAGGGCTCAGGTATGTTGTAATTATATTATTAAAGAGTCTGCAGAACCAAATAAAATATATTCATTAAAATAAAATGTATTTCTTCATTCATTTTGCTCTGTGTATCCTGCAGTTAATCCCTCAATCAAACACGATGAGACAAAGATCAGTGCCAGATTTAAAACTTGTAAAACACGTTCCTTTGTGAATAACTCATCCGATGCAAATTAAGATCACAGAACAAAGTGTTATGAAATCATATTACGTATAACATGAATAGCTAATATCACAATGACATTAATCACAATGACATTGACTATTAATTATGTATTTTTAAAGGAAAGAATTACAGCTTTGCTCTATTGAAAAGGATATGATATAACCAATCTTAGGCAGTGGTATTGAAATGCATTTATGCAAGTACTGTACTTAGTAACTAAGTAGGGTTTTGGTGTACTTCTACTTAATACTATATACCTTTACTCCACTTCTGGAAGCCAATATGTGATTATTAGCTAATAATCACATATTGGCTTCCATATTGGCTTAATTTATTACCTAATATTAAATATAATATCTGAGTACTTCACCTTAGGTTCCTTTTAAAGCATATTACCGCCCTGTGAAACAGAAAATGTAGCTTTGAGAGGCTCAGTTTACAGGAGGGAACCTTAGTAAAGTTGATATTGATTAAAAAAGGACCTCCACTTCAACGTATTGTAGTCATAAAGGTGGAAGAAAGACACTCAACATATCATGGCATTTACAAACTTTGGCAAGCGCTTCTTTATTTACATCCAGGCTGTCTTGCAATGTCACAGCTGCTTTCCCTTTTTTTCTTCTTCGTTTTTTGTGTTGTGTGTAGAATCACCAAACAAGTTTTGCTCTTCACAGATATACAGTGCAATGTATACTATTCCCTCCCTGTTGGTGGCGCTCTGAGAACAGTGTAAACAGAGAGAATGAGCGGCTCCCACTCTCACAAACACATGCAGGGGGAGTGGGACAAACATGTCCACAGTAGGTCAGGGTTTAGTGACAGAGGACACAGTAGTCGTGTAGACATTTTTGTCAGGATATTCTAATACTGTGCCGCTCCAAGCAGAGGTCACCCCGGAGTCGCAGCTTCTAGTTTCCTCCACAAGAGGGTGCAAGTGAATCAGTGTGACAACCATGTGAATGCCCTGGCCATACAGAGACAAATCACCCCTGGTCAGGACTAAAATACTACAAATGACTACTGTTTCTCTTCTAATGCGAGTGCAGTTAATATAACTTAGTCCTAGTAACAAAAACACAGCTCAGAAAATCACACCTACAGTTAGTTGCTGGTAGGGCATATCATTTTTGGCAAAAAAGTTTCCAGAAGGCATTTCAACTTAAGTCTTTTGTCACACAGACTGCCATCTTTTTTTTTTTTTCTCAAATATGTACAAATACTATCTCATCAGATGTGTTAATTAATGTCCATGGAGCATGCATAGGTCATCGTGAAATCCTCCGATCACTTTTTGTGTACGCTGGGATTATAAAGAGGGTCTCACCCATGACGAGAAGAGTCCCGATAAAAGAGACACAGCACAGTGCAAAGGAACCCAGAAAAGGCTCCAGCTAGAAACTGACTGCTGAGAGAGAGAAACAAAATCCTCCATCTGACAATACAACATATACATACAAGTCGAGTGTCGTTAAAAAAAGTGTAAAAGGAGACCGGTGCAGATTATATCGTGTTACAGCTACTGAGATTGAGGGAGGTCTTTCTTTGTTGCAGCTTCTAGCTCCCACGATATACCCAAAATAAATCACCCCAACCCAAGATAATACACAGAGGAACACTAGCATTCCTGCCCTACTAATTCAAATAGCATGGATCTCCCATAATGCACCATGTAACTCAGCCCCCCTCCCCCTCCCCAAATTCAAAACAAACACACAAACAGTCTGTGGTATACTGTACAGTTGGCCCTTTTAAGGGGGAAACACATATTTACATTCACATCTCTAAAAAAGAAAAGTGTTTTTCT